>NC_052067.1:103609218-103910329 GCF_015852505.1 Tachyglossus aculeatus | reverse complement strand
AGGAGCAGAGGAAAGGGAGGGCTCTGGGAAGGCCTCCTGGAGGAGGTGAGCTCTCAGTAAGTCTTTGAAGGGAGGAAGAGAGCTAGCTTGGCAGATGTGAGGAGGGAGGGCATTCCAGGCCAGAGGTAGGATGTGGGCCAGGGGTAGATGGCGGGACAGGCGAGAACAAGGCACAGTGAGGAGGTTAGCAGCAGAGGAGCAGAGGGTGTGGGCTGGGCTGTAGAAAGAGAGAAGGGAGGTGAGGTAGGAGGGGGCAAAGTGATGGAGAGTTTTGAAGCCAGTTGTGAGGAGTTTGTTGTTTGATACAGAGGTTGATAGGCAACCACTGGAGATTTTTGAGGAGCGGGGTGACAAGTCCAGAGCCTTTCTGTAGAAAGATAATCTGGGCAGCAGAGGGAAGTATAGACTAAAGTGGGGAGAGACAGGAGGTTGGGAGATCAGAAAGGATGCTGATGCAGTAATCAAGTTGGGATAGGATGAGTGATTGTACTGACGTGGTAGCAGTTTGGATGGAGAGGAAAGGGTGGATCTTGGCGATGTTGTGAAGGTGAGACCAACAGGATTTGGTGACGGATTGGATATGTGGGGTGAATGAGAGAGCAGAGTCAAGTATGACACCAAAGTTACGGGTTTGTGAAACTCCCTTCTGCATGGCCTTGACTTGCTCCCTTTATTCATTCCCTCCACTAGCCCCACAGCACTTATGGGCATATCTGTAATTTATTTATTTATATTAATGTCTGTCTCCCCCCCGCCCCCAAAGATTGTAAGCTCACTGTGGGCAGGGAACGTATCTGATTATTGGTATATTGCACTCTCCCAAGCATTTAGTACTGTTATCTCCACACTATAAGCGCTCAATAAATACGATTGATTGAATTAAATTAATGAATTAATGAATTAATTAATATATGAATGAATGATTTGTCTTAAACATTCTTGATTCAGCCTCCTGAAATCAAAGTAGGAAGTTGTCTTGCTGCCCCAGCAATAGGTAAGTAGGTGCTTGGGCTCCTTTTAATGAATCTTTACAATCCTCTATTTCTCCAGAGACGCAAACATAGTTAATGTTCTGCAACGTAACAAAATGCAAATTGAACGGGTCAAGTTTCAATCACCACATTAAACCCCATTATATTACTACTTAAGACACAATGCTAGTGATTATATATTGGCTACCTGCCTAAACACTAGTTTACAACTATAATTTGAATATATATGACACTAAATAGGGCAGTTATGTAAAATCCAAGAGCTTCTTCAGGAGTATTTTTTTTTCCTTCTTGAGACACAAAAAGCATGCTTCTGCTTCCAGGTATTCAGGTGGAGAGTTGTAAACCCACTTTAAAAAGCCACCTCAGACAGCACTTGCAAATTCTTGGAACGGGTTCGCGTTTTCCAAAACACAAATATATGCAGAACCTTCTTAGTGGCTATGAAGTACAAGGGAAGAAAAAAGTGATCTATCAATAGGGCAATCAATAATGGTATTCATTCATTCATTCATTCATTTAATTGTGTTTATTGAGCGCTTACTGTGTGCTGAGCACATGGAAAATACAATACAGCAACAGAGACAATCCCTGACCACAATGGGCTTACAGTCCTGGGGGGTGGGGGGTGGGGGAATAGACATCAAAACAAGTAAACAGGCATCAATATAAATAAATAATAGTAATTATGGTATTTGTTAAGCGCTTACTATGTGTCAAGCACTGTTCTAAACCCTGGGGTAAATACAAGGTAATCAGGTTGTCTCATGTGGGGCTCACAGTCTTAATCCCCATTTTACAGGTGAGGTAACTGAAGCACAGAGAAGTTAAGTGGCTTGCCCAAGGTCACATAGCAGACAAGTGGCGGAGCCAGAATTAGAACCCAAAACCTCTGACTCCCAAGCCCGTGCTCCTTCCACTAAACCACGCTATTGATATATACATATATACATAAGTGCTGTGGGTTGGGAAGGGGGAGAAAAGGGAGTGAGTTGAGGTGATGTGGAAAGGAGGGGGAGCTGAGGAAAAGGGGCCTCAGTCTGGGAAGGCCTCTTGGAGGAGGTGTGCCCGAGAAGGAGGGCGACATGCCCTGATTGTTTCTGTAGAAGATAATCCAGGCAGCAGAGTGAAGTGTAGACTGAAGTGGGGAGAGACAGGAGGTTGGAAGATCAGAAAGGAGGCTGATGCAGTAATCCAGTTGGGGTAGGATGAGAGATTGTACCAACAAAGTAGCGTTTTGGATGGAGCAGAAAGGGCGGATCTTGGCGATGTCGTGAAGGTGAAAGCGGCAGGGTTTGGTGACAGATTGGACGTGTGGGGTGACTGAGAGAGCAGAGTCAAGGATGACATTCATTCGTTCATTCAATTCATTCAATCGTATTTATTGAGCGCTTACTGTATGCAGAGCACTGTACTAAGTGCTTGGGAAGTACAAGCTGACAACACACAGAGATGGTCCCTACCCAACAATGGGCTCACAGTCTAGAAGGGGGAGACAGACAACAAAACAAAACATGTGGACAGGTGTCAAGTCATCAGAATAAATAGAAATAAAGCTAGATGCACATCATTAACAAAATGAATAGACAAGTAAATATGTACAAGTAAAATAAATAGAGTAATAAATCTGTACAAACATATATACAGGTGCAATGGGGAGGGGAAGGAGGTAGGGTGGGGGGGATGGGGAGGAGGAGAGGAAAAAGGGGGCTCAGTCTGGGAAGGCCTCCTGGAGGAGGTGAGCTCTCAATAGGGCTCTGAAGGGAGGACATCAAGGTAACGGGCTTGTGAGACAGGATGGATGGTTGTGCCACCTACAGTGATGGGAAAGTTCAGAAGAGGACAGGGTTTGGGAGGGAAGATAAGGAGCTCTGCCTTGGACATGTTGAGTTTGATGTGGCAGGAGGACATCCAAGCAGAGATGTCCTGGAGGCAGGAGGAGATGCGAGCCTGGAGGGAGGGAGATAGAACAGGGGAGGAGATATAGATTTGGGTGTCATCTGCATAGAGACTAGCTGAAGCCATGGGAGCGAATGAGTTCACCAAGGGAGTGAGTATAGATGGAAAATAGAAGGGGCCCAAGAACTGAACCTTAAGGGACTCCTATAGTTGGGGATGGGAGGGGGAGGAGGAACCCATGAAGGAGACTGAGAATGAGCAGCCAGAGAGATGAGGAGAACCAGGAGAGGACGGAGAATGGAGTCAGTGAAACCAAGGTTGGATAATGTATTGAGGAGAAGGGGATGGCCCGCAGTATCACACTTACTGTGTGTGTAGACCACTGTACTAAGCATTTGGGAGAGAATAAAGCAATAGAGTTAGTAGACACATCCCCGCCCTCAAGGAGCTTGCAATGCAATGGTGATGTACTTATTCAAATTTTTAAAATTCTTTATAAAGTATTCAAAATTAGAATATGTGGGAGTGAGGGAAGACACCACCGTTGATGTCATCGTATGCGTGGCCCTTTTCCAATCTCATCGTATTGACATGCTTGTTGTTTGTTGTGTCTGGTGCTGTGTTCGATCCTTGGCAAATTTTTACAGAGTCACTTCGGTATCATCCTGCTCACTGTACCTCGATCTCATCTAGGTCGCTGCTGACACCTGCCCACTTCTTCCTAAGTATTTGGGAGAGAATAAAGCAATAGAGTTAGTAGACACATCCCCGCCCTCAAAGAGTTTCCAATCCAATGGTGATGTACTTATTCAAATTTTTAAAATTCTTTATAAAGTATTCAAAATTAGAATATATGGGAGTGAGGGAAGACACCACCGATGACGTCATCGTATGCGTGACCCTTTTCCAATCTCATCGTATTGACATGCTTGTTGTTTGTTGTGTCTGGTGCTGTGTTCGATCCTTGGCAAATTTTTACAGAGTCACTCCGGTATCATCCTGCTCACTGTACCTCGATCTCATCTGCTGACACCTGCCCACTTCTTCCCTCTGGACTGCAACTCCCTCCCCCTTCATATATGACAGACGACCACTCTCCCCACCTTCAAAACCTTATTAAATCACATCTCTTCCAAGAATTCCCTCCCAACCAAGCCCTCATTTCCTCTTCTCCCACTCCCTTCTGTGTTGCCCTTGCACAAAGATTAGCACCTTTCTTCACAGCTCTCTCAGGAGGATAGGGAGGAGTGGGGGCACTTCTGGATGCCCCAAAAGTGCAGCGTGGTTTCGTGGAAAAAACATGGTCTTGGAAGTCAGAGGTCGTGGGTTCTAATCCCAGCTCCGTCACTTAACTTCTCTGTGCCTCATCTGTTAAATGGGGATTAAGACTGTGAGCCCCACGTGGGACAACCTGATTACCTTGTAACTACCCCAGTGCTTAGAACAGCGCTCGGCACATTGTAAGCACTTAACAAATACCATAATAATAATAACTGATTTAATCGATCGATCAATCAATGATATTTATTGGGCGCTTACTGTGTGCAGAGCACTGTCCTAAGTGCCTGGGAGAGTACAATACCACAGGCTTGGCAGACGTGATCTCTGCTCACAAGGAGCTTGCAGTCTACTACAGAGGGAGACAGACTTTAAAATAAATTAGGGGAAATAGTAGAGTGTAAGGATATGTACATAAATTCTGTGGAGCTGGGGTGCACTTAAATGCTTAAGGGATACACAGTCGAGTACATAGTCGATGCCGAGGGGAGGGTGGAGAGGGAAAATGAGGCCTCTTGGGGCAATAAATAACTATGGCTGACTGGAATCTGGAGTGTCTGGTGTTCATTGTCTCCAGTCGCAATGGGGGGACAACTGTTCCCAGTGGCTGCTAAATGAGGAAAATTTAAAAGTTTTAGGTGACAGCAGGACAAATACACCAAGACATCTTATAGAGAGAAAGAGATATGGGACTGAAGAGAAGGTAAGAATTCAGGATTGGAAGTAGGAACTTGGAAGTAACTTGGAACTTGCAGAGAAGCAGCATGGCTCAGTGGAAAGAGCCCGGGCTTTGGAGTCAGAGGTCACGGGTTCGAATCCCTGCTCCGCCATTTGTCAGCTGTGTGACTTTGGGCAAGTCACTTAACTTCTCCGTGACTCAGTTCCCTCATCTGTAAAATGGGGGTTAAGACCGTGAGCCCCCCATGGGACAACCTGATCACCTTGTATCCTCCCCAGCACTTAGAACAGTGCTTTGCACATAGTAAGCACTTAATAAATGCCATTTTTAAAAAGTAGAAACTAGTAGGACTCCTGGATTTTTTTCCAGCTCGGCATTGGCTCACTGGATCAGCTCAGCTGAATTCTTACCTTTGTGTGGGCCTCAGTTTTCCTATATCTAACTTGGTGGGGCAGGGCATGGCAGATGATTCCCGGGAGGAATTGTGAGGAGAAATGGGGCAGTGTCTAATGTGGGAATGGATGTGGAGAATATATTTGCTCTTTTTAATGAGCTCTCACATTAATTGGGACGGACTCACAACTCAGTCCAAGAAATCTCGATGTGGGCAGTGAATGTGCCAGTTATGTTGCTATATTGTACTCTCCCAGGTACTTAGTATAGTGCTCTGCACACGGTAAGCGTTCAATAAATGCGATTGATTGACTCACTCAAGTACATTGATCCTTTCTGGTTTAATAACTGAGCAGAACACTCTCACCACCCCCAGGACATGACTCAATCCTTATTTTGGGCCGAACCAGCAAAGGTGACAACTACGTTTGATTTGTGGGGCTTGAAGGAGCTCAGTGTCTTGAATAGTGCCAATTTGGTCCTTATCTATCAGGTTATTTTTTGGCCTAATGGAAAGAGCGATGGCCTGAGAATCAGAGGACCTGAGTTCTAATCCTGGCTACCATTTGTCTGCTGTGTGAGCTTGGGTAAGTCACTTAATTTCTCAGTGCCTCAATTACTTCATTTGTAAAGTGGGGAGTCAATCATATGCCCTTCTACTTGGACTGTGAGCCCCGTGTGGGACAGGGACTGTGTCCGACCTGATTGACTTGTATCTACCCCAGGGCTTAGAACAGTTCTTGGCATATAGTAAGTGCTTAACAGGTATTATTATTATTATAATTTCTCCGCCAGCCTCAGTCCCTGGCCGGATTGAGGTGCCTGGAATATCAGTGCTGTCTCATAGTACCCAGGAAGAGGAAGTTCAGAGGGGATGACCGTGTTGGTCGCTTAACTTCTCTGTGCTTCAGTTTCCTCAGTTGTAAAATGGGGATACCCGTCCTCCCTCCTGTTTAGACTGTGAACCCCTTGTGGGACAGCGACTGGATCTGACCTAATTAACGTGTACCTAACCCAGCGTTTAGAACAGTGTTTGAAACATAGTGCTTAACAAATACCATTAAAAATGCTACTGATTGATTGACTTGATTGATTAAACTCAAGTCGATGGTACAGGGGGTGTTTCCCATTTTCTATTTTTTTAGCACTGTAGTAAGAGCTGGGGTAGATTACAAGGTAATCGGGTACTACATGGGGCTCATAGTCTAAGTAGGAGGGAGAAGAGGTGTTGAATCCCCATTTTGCAGATGAAGGAACCAAGGCATAGAGATGCGAAGTGACTGGCCAAGGTCACACAGCAGGTAAGTGGTGGAGCAGGAATTAGAACCCAGGTCCTCTGACTCCCATGCCGATGCTCTTTCCACTAGGCCACATTGCTTCTCTTGTTCTAAATTTTGAGTTTTGTTATAAAACTTTAATCAAACTCTTGGTTTAAAATGTATAAAATTCACTCTGAGGTGCTCTTGTTAAAGAGTGTGGATTATGTGACTGTATTGTCATTACCTAAAAAGATAAAAACGGCTATGATTGCCTTTTGAACTTTATCAGAAAAGGTTCGTGATTTTGGGGGGGGGCCACTGGACTTCCAAATGTTTGAATCCAATATGCGGGGATTGTCTTTTAAACTGTTGAAGACTCTTATGCTTTTGGAAGTAGGAAAGAATATTCCAACGGCTCAGTTCCCAGGTCTGAGAAATCACAAGGTCAAACTGGGATGTTTGAGGATCCTAAAGATGCAGATAATAATTTGTGGTTTTTGTTAAGGGCTTACTACTATATGCCAAGCACTGTAGTAAGAGCTGGGGTAGATAACAAGGTTAAAAGTAGATTAAAAATGCTACTGATTGATTGACTTGATTGATTAAACTCAAGTCTATGGTACAGGGGGTGTTTCCCATTTTCTATTTTTTTAGCACTGTAGTAAGAGCTGGGGTAGATTACAAGGTAATCAGGTACCACATGGGGCTCATAGTCTAAGTAAGAGGGAGAACAGGCATTGAATCCCCATTTTGCAGATGGAGAAACTGAGGCATAGAGAAGTGAAATGACTTGCCAAGGTGACTTGCCAAGGTCACACAGCAGGTAAGTGGCAGAGCAGAAATTAGAGCCCATTGTTGGGTAGGGAACATCTCTATATGTTGCCAACTTGTACTTCCCAAGCGCTTAGTACAGTGCTCTGCACTCAATAAATATGATTGAATGAATGAACCCAGGTCCTCTGACTCCCATGCCCACGCTCTTTCCACTAGGCCACACTGCTTCTCTTGTGCAAACCCAAGGCAATCATATTTCCTGCCAATAGGAATGCTCCTAACAATCTCTATCAACCTTGTAAATCATATTTTAATTAAAATTTTAGTACTTGTTGATGTCTTTTTTTATTGTCTCAATAAACCATTTTTACTGGATGACAGCTGGACATATTTTTTAACTTCTTCTCCCTCTAGGAAAGCGCTCAGTGAACGTAATCCTGGGAAAAAAATAACATCAATACCAGAAAATAAAGCCTTCTATTTAGCCTCGGAACAGCTACAGTATGTCCGTTTTTAATATTTACTTGCTAACCTATAACAATTATCAGAAAGTGGAAGATACGGGGGTGAAATTCATTACGTTAGGCCTGTTTCTGGTCAGTGAGTTTAATATTAATTGGCCATAAGTTCACTCTTGTAGAGAGGATTTTGCAAGTAGAAAAGTACTGGATAATCAATCAATCAATCAATCATATTTATTGAGCGCTTACTATGTGCAGAGCACTGTACTAAACGCTTGGGAAGTACAAATTGGCAACATATAGAGACAGTCCCTACGCAACATTGAGCTCACAGTCTAAAAGGGGGAGATAGAGGACAAAACCAAACATACTAACAAAATAAAATAAATAGAATAGATATGTACAAGTAAAATAAATAAATAAATAAGGGCAGATGCGGGGTCTAGGTGTCAAATTGATCAGCAAACTGGATTTCAGGGTTGAGGACATGGGGCACTTGTTGCTAAATTCATGTTACACTTTCCCAAGCACTTAGTACAGAGAGCTCTGCACCTAGTAAGCGCTCAATAAATACCCTTGATTAATTGAGGGATGGGGCTTATTTCACTAAACTTTGGAGGAATCATGGGCAGCCAGTGGTAATCAATCAATCAATCAATCAATCAATCGTATTTATTGAGCGCTACTGTGTGCAGAGCACTGTACTAAGCGCTTGGGAAGTACAAGTTGACAACATATAGAAACAGTCCCTACCCAACAGTGGGCTCACAGTCTAGAAGGGGGAGACAGAGAACAAAACCAAACATACTAACAAAATAAAATAAATAGAATAGACATGTACAAGTAAAAAAAATAAATTTTATTTATTTATTATTTATTTATTTATTCATTCATTCATTTATTAAGCGGTAGCATTTCAGTGATTAAGGACAAACACTGTGGCCCCCCCATCCATAATAATAATAATAATGGCATTTATTAAGCGCTTACTATGTGCAAAGCACTGTTCTAAGCGCTGGGGGGGATACAAGGTGATCAGGTTGCCCCACGGGGGGGCTCACGGTCAATCCCCATTTTACAGATGAGGGAACTGAGGCACAGAGAAGTTAAGTGACTTGCCTAAGGTCACACAGCCGGCAATTGGCGGAGCCAGGATTTGAACCCATGACCACTGACTCCAAAGCCCGGGCTCTTTCCATTGAGCCACGCTGCTTCATCTATCAGTAGCTTCTATCGAGTACCTTCTGTGCGCAGAACACTGTACTAAATGCTTGGGGGAGTTCAATAGAGCCCACTGTTGGGTAGGGACTGTCTCTATACGTTGCCAATTTGTACTTCCCAAGCGCTTAGTACAGTGCTCTGCACATAGTAAGTGCTCAATAAATGCGATTGATGATGATGATTAGACATGATTCCTACACTCAAGGAACTTACAACCTAGCAGGGAAGTTAGACACTAAAGTCATTTATATAGAAGAAGAAGGCTATTTGGGTAAGCGCTTAAAGAAAAGAATATGTACAAAAAAGGACTACAGGTGTTTGTTGTTTGGAATCCTGTTCTGGATGATGGTTTGGGGATAAAATCAGGCGGTGGAGAAATTAATCGGGGAAGGTCTTCTGGAGGACAACGGATTTGAAAAGCTTTGAAGATGTGAGAGTTGTGGTGTGAGATATATAAGCGCTTAGTACAGTGCTCTGCACACAGTAAGCGCTCAATAAATACGATTGATGACGATCTGCATGGCTTAGTGGAAAGAGCGTGGGCTTGGGAGCCAGCGGACGTGGGTTCTAATCCCACTCTGCCGCTTGTCCGCTGTGTGACCTTGAGCAAGCCACTTAACTTCTCTGTGCCTCAGTTCCCTCCTCTGTAAGATGGGGATTAAGACCCCCCCCCCCACGTGGGACAACCTGATTACCTTGTATTTACCCCAGTTCGTTCATTCGTTCAATCATATTTATTGAGCGCTTACTGTGTGCAGAGCACTGTACTAAGCGCTTGGGAAGTACAAGTTGGCAATGTATAGAGACGGTCCCTACCCAACAGCGGCTCACAGTCTCTTAGAACAGGGCTTGACACATAGTAAGCACTGAACAAATACCATTATTATTACTATTATTAGACACTAAGGTCCTTGTGGGCAGGGAACATGTCCACCAACTCTGTTATATCATACTCTGCCAGGCGCTCAATACAGCACCCTGCACATAGTAACGTTTGATAAATAAGATTCCTCAAATACAGACTTACCCGGGCCTCCAACATAAGTTGCTCTATTCGTACCAGACATCGATGTGCTGCAATCACTTTAAACCAACTCTGACTGAGTCGGTGTTAGCACAAACTGGATCACCTCATTTATCCATCCCTCCATTCAATCGTATTTATTGAGTGCTTGCTGTAGGCAAATTAATTAATTAATAATCATATTTATTAAGCACTTACTGTGTGCAAAGCGCAGCACTCAACGCTTGGGAGAGTACAATATAACATCGAACACGTTCCCTGCCCACAGTGAGCTCACAGTCTGGAGGGGAACCAGACATTAAGAGAAATAAACGGATAAAGAAATTACAGATATATACATCTGTGCCGCGGGGAAGGGAGAAAGGATGAATGAAGGAACACGGAAGGGAGCGGGAGAAGCGGAGAGGAGGGATCAGTCAGGGAAGGCTTACTGGAGGAGATGGGCCTTCAATAAGGCTTTGAAGTGGGGGAGAGCAATTATCTGTCTGATGTACTGTCTGATGTACAGTGCGAAGTGTTGTACTAAGCACCTAGCACTGTAATAAGCACCTACTTCATTCAAGGAATGGCCAAGGGCCCTCTGCCATTAGGGCTCTCCTTCTTACACAGCTTTCTGAGCAGCAGTGAAACCAAGGACAACCCAGGTTAGGTGGAGTGTCTGGCAAATAATAATAATAATAATAATAATAATAATGATGGCATTTGTTAAGCACTTACTATGTGCAGAGCACTGTTCTAAGCGCTGGGGGGATACAAGGTGATCAGGTTGTCCCACGTGGGGCTCACAGTCTTAATCCCCATTTTACAGATGAGGTCACCGAGGTTCAGAGAAGTGAAGTGACTTGCCCAAGGTCACACAGCAGACATGTGGCGGAGTCGGGATTTGAACCCATGGCCTCTGACTCCAAAGCCCGTGCTCTTTCCACCGAGCCACGCAGAGCTTCCCGTCGGCTGTACTCCCCCAAGCTCTTAGTACAATGTGCTGCGCAAAACGCTCAACAAATAGGATCGATTGATTGATTAAGCTGGCTGTGCTTGAAGAAGCCACTTTCTAGCCAAAGTCCTCAGAATTTTTAATAATAATAATAATAATAATGATGGTACTTGTTAAGCCCTTACTATGGGCCAAGCACTGCTCTAAGTGCTGGGGTTTGATACAAATCAATCAGGCTGGGCAGGGTCCCTGTCCCACCTGGGGCTCACATTCTCATTCCCCATTTTACAGATGAGATGACTGAGGCCCAGAGAAGTTGTGACTTGCTCAAGGACACACAGCAGACACGTGCTTCTAGCTCCTAGGCCCGTGCTCTTTCCACTAAGCCCTGCTGCTTCTCATTTTATACCCAAACCCACAGGCCATGGAAGCAGTGTGGTCTAGTGGAAAAGGACAGATCCTAGGAGTCAGAGGACCTGGGTTCTAATCCCAGCTCCACCACGTGCCTGCTATGGGACCTTGGGCAAGTCACCTAACTTCTCTCTGCCTCAGTTTCATCTTCTGTAAAGTGGGGATTCAATACCTGCTTTACCTCCTATTAAGATTGTGAGCCCCATCCTGACGACCCTGTGCCTAATCCAGCACTTAATATAGTACTTTACACATAGTAAGCACTTAACAGATACCATCGTCATCATTATTATTATTACTATACGTTCCCTATCCCTTAAAAAAAATCCCCAATTTCAAGAATTTAATTTAGTCTGGGACAAAGTAGCACTCACACCAGTCAGATAATTCTCAATCAGTCAATCAATCCATGGTATTTATTGAGTGCTTATTGTGTGCAGAGTACTGTACTAAGCACTTGGGAGAATACGATATAATGGAGCTGGTGGACTTGTCCCCTGCCCTCAGTGTGTTTACAGTCTAGAGGACTGTAATTCTCGTTTTAGTGGTCCCCAAATCATCTGATGTTCGGGGCAGAATTTCCAGAACAGTGGAAATTGAGCCTGGTACTTATTCTCAGATCAAGGTGTTAGCTTCATTTGTTACTCTACAAATAGAGTAGCAGCATGGTCTAGTGAATAGAGCATGGGCATAGTATCATAATACTACTACTAATAATAATAATAGTATTTGTCAAGTGCTTACTATGTGCAAAGAACTGTTCTAAGTGCTGGGGAGGTTACAAGCTGATCAGGTTGTCCCACGGGGGGCTCACAGTTTTAATCCCCATTTTACAGATGAGGGAACTGAGGCCCAGAGAATAATAATAATTATTATTATAATGGCATTTGTTAAGCACTTACTATGTGCAAAGCACTGTTCTAAGCACTGGGGAGGTTACAAGGTGATCAGGTTGCCCCACGTGGGGCTCACAGTTTTAACCCCATTTTACAGAGGAGGAGACTGAGGCCCAGAGAAGTGAAGTGACTTGCCCAAAGTCACACAGCTGACGGTTGGCAGAGCCGGGATTTGAACCCACGACCTCCGACTCCAAAGCCCGGGCTCTTTCCGCTGAGCCACGCTGCTTCTCTGAGAAGTGAAGCGACTTGCCCAAAGTCACCCGGCTAAGTGGCGGGGCCGGGATTTGAACCCGTGACCTCTGACTCCAAAGCCCGGGCTCTTTCCTCTGAGCCCCGCTGCTTCTCCGAAAGCAGCCTCAGGAAGACCCGGGTTCTAATTCCCGCTCCGCCACTTGTCTGCTGTGTGACCACTTAAACTTCTGCGTGACTCAGTTACCTCATCTGTAGAATGGGGATTAAGACTGTGAGCCCCACGTGGGACACGGATTGTGTCTAACCTGATTAACTTCTATCTACTCCAGCACTTGGTAGAGTATCACATAGTAAGCGTTTGGCAAATACCCTAAAATAAGATTTCTAGAATACACTGTAAATAAAAGCCTTCACGAAAGCATCGCCTTAGAGTCTTTCCCCTGTGTTTATGTACTTGCTGGAAGCCACTTTCATTATCCAACAAATAGCGCTCTGCGTTCTTGCTTTCATGTAAATTTGTTGTACTTTCGATGACTATGACTGGAGTAATGATTCCTGAAGTGTCTCTCCCAACAGAGTTGACTGACGTCTCCCTAAGTGCCGTGTCTTTTATAGCAAATATAATTGACGGCTCTTGGTAGGCAGAGCAAGTGTGTCGAGTGGTATTATTTCACCGCGCTGAGAGAGTGAAATTCAACAAAGGCGAGAGTTGCACTAATTATTATTTTTTCAGACTTGACTAATATATTGGGTAAATGGGCTGGTATTAGTGGAATAGTATTACTTGAGCTCCACGTTAAGCACATTTTGTGATGACGATACAGAGGCTCAACAGAGGAATTTTGTGAGCCAAAAATGCCTCTCTGGCTAAAGTACTTAAAATGTTTTAAAAGGGCTCTAGGAAAGCCGTTTGGGTCTATCGCAAGAAAGGGCTCATGCCGAATGAAGGTTTCTGCTCAGTGGAGAGAGCATGGACTTTGGAGTCAGAGGTCATGGGTTTGAATCCCTGCTCTGCCAATTGTCAGCTGTGTGACTTTGGGCAAGCCACTTAACTTCTCTGTGCCTCATTTCCCTCATCTGTAAAATGGGGATTAGGACTGTGAGTCCCCCGTGGGACAACCTGATCTCCTTGTAACCTCCCCAGCGCTTAGAACAGTGCTTTGCACATAGTAAGCGCTTAATAAATGCCATTATTATTATTATTATTTGAATGTACTTGTTAAGTGTTTACTACACATTGAGGCCTCTTCCAAGCACTAGGGTAGAGACAAGTTAATCAGGCTTGATACAGTCCCTGTCCCACATGGGGCTCATAGGCAAGTAGGAGGGAGAACATGTATTTGAACGTGGATCCTTCGTGAAAGATTTGAATTTGAATCAGCACTTAGAAAACAGTGCTTTGCACATAGTAAGTGCTTAACAAATGCCATTAAAAAAAAAAATTAAATCTAATCACCTTGGAAATGAGGCCCAAACGGGGTGGGACTTCAAAAAGGGTAGGGGCAGAGAGAAAGAGGAAGAGGAAGAAAAGGAGACAGGAGAGAAAGGAAGACTGGGGCATAGGACAAGAAAGAGAAAGAATGGAAAATTGTAGAAGGAGCAATCAATCAGTCATATTTATCGAGTGCTTACTGTGTGCAGAGCACTGTACTAAGCGATTGGCAAAACACACTATAACAGAGTTAGTAGATAAATTCCCTTCCCACAAGGAGCTTATAATCTAGAGGGGTAGAGGAGAAAGTGGCATTAATGGCAAGCTTTATAATAATAATAATAATAATAATAATAATAATAATAATAATAATGGTATTTGTTAAGCACTTACTATGTGTCAGGCACTGTACTAAACTCTGGGCGGAATACTAGTAAATTGGGTTGGACACGGTCCTTGTCCCACATCGGGCCCAGTCTTAATGGAAAGAGCACAGGCTTTGGAGTCAGAGGTCATGGGTTCAAATCCCCGCTCCGCCACTTGTCAGCTGTGTGACTTTGGGTAAGTCACTTAACTTCTCTGGGCCTCAGTTACCTCATCTGTCAAATGGGGATTAAAACTGCGAGCCCCCTGTGGGACAACCTGATCACCTTGCGACCTCCCCAGCACTTAGAACAGTGCTTTGCACATAGTAAGCGCTTAACAAATACCATTATTATTATTATTATTTTCCAGATGAGGTAAGTGAGGCACAAAGAAGTGAAGTGACTTGCTCAAGGTCACACAGCAGAGAAGTGGGGGAGCTCCGGGTCCTCTAACTCCCAAGCCCGTGTTCTATCCACTACACCATGCTGCTTCTGTAATTAAAATCACATCTTCTCCAAGAGATCTTCCCCAATTAAGCCCTGATTTCCTCTTCTTCCACTCCCTTCTGCATTGCACCCTTCTTCACCCCACTGTCAGCCCCACAGCACTTGTGTACACATTTGCAATTTATTTATTGATATTAATGTCTATCTCTCCCTCTAGACTGCAAGCTCCTTGTGGGCAAGGATGGCTTAATGTAATGAGCATGAGCCTGTGAGTCAGAGGACCTGGGTTCCGATCCTAGCTCTACGAATTGCTTGCTGTGTGACACTGGACCAGTTACGTAACTTCTCTGTGCCTGATTCCTCAAATGGGGATTAAATACCTGTTCCCCCTCCTACTTACTATGAACCCCATGTGGGTCAGGGATCATCCAACCATACTTTAGAATAATGCTTGACACGTAGTAAGAGATTAACAAATACCATGAGAATAATCAGCGACTTCAGAAAATCACGTCTGCTCGATGGAATGAGTGGAAAGAGATTTGACTTCATAATTTTTTGAAGCCGATCACACTGTGTTAAAATAGAGCGGGTCTAGGGCTTCTGTTGGCAGGTTCCAAATAGCTTAAGAGCCTAATGTTGAAGAAGATGGGGTGAAAATAGTCGTATTTCTTAAGCGTTCACTAAGCGCTGGGGTAGACGCAAGCTAATCAGGTTGGACACAGTCCGTGTCCCACATTCATTCATTCATTCAATCGTATTTATTGAGCGCTTACTGTGTGCAGAGCACTGGACTAAGCGCTTGGGAAGTACAAGTCGGCAATGTACAGAGATGGTCCCAACCAAACAATGGGCTTACATTCATTCAATCCTATTTATTGAGCGCCTACTGTGTGCAGAGCACTGTACTAAGCGCTTGGGAAGGACAAGTCAGCAACGTATAGAGACGGTCCCTACCAAACAGTGGGCTTACATTCATTCAATCATATTTATGGAGCGCTTACTGTGTGCAGAGCACTGTACTAAGCGCTTGGGAAGTACGTGGGGCTCACAGTCTTAATCCCCATTTTATAATCGAGGTAACTGAGGCACAGCGAAGTTATGTAGGTTGCCCACAGTCACACAGCGGACAAGGGGCAGAGGCAGGATTGGAATCCACATCCTCCTGACTCCCAGTCTCTCGTTCTATCCACTGCTGCTTCTCCCTCAGGTTTCGGGGAGAGTGCAATATGACTTTACTCATCCCACAGTGATAATGCCTGCATCTCTTTCTCATTCCCCAGGCCCCACATCTTCTTCAGTAGCGGACTTTTGGCAATAAACTATTATGAAATTGAATTTTTTTTGGCCATTGAGAAAGGCAGGATCCGAACTGCCGGTAGTGGGAGGTTGATGGGTTTGGATAAGGAAGCCACCCAGCCCGATCGAGATCCGCCCTTTCCTCTCCATCCAAACGGCTACACTGCTGGTTCAATCTCTCACTGTGAGCCCGTTGTTGGGTAGGGACCGTCTCTAGATGTTGCCAACTTGTACTTCCCAAGCGCTTAGTACAGTGCTGTGCACACAGTAAACGCTCAATAAATACGATTGAATGAATGAATGAAAGGCTATGAACTCTGTTATAGCGTTTTCTCCCAAGCACTTAGTAGAGTGTTCTGCACACAGTAAGCATTCAGTAAATATGACTTAGAAACAGTGTGGTTTAGTGGCTAGAGCATGGTCCTGGGAGTCAGAAGGACCTGGGTTCTAATCACAGCTCCACCATCTGTCTGTTGTATGACCTTGGGCAAGTCACTTCTCTATGCCCCAGTTACCTCATCTGTAAAATGGGGATTGAGACGGGGAGCCCCATGTGGGACTCTGACTGTATCCAACCTAATTAGTTTGTGATAAAAAATAATAATATTTGTGGTATTTGTTAAGCACTTACTATGTGCCAGGCACTGTACTAAATGTTGCGGTAGATACAAGATAACCAGGTTGGACACAATCCCTGTCATTCATTCATTCATTCAATCGTATTTATTGAGCGCTTATTGTGTGCAGAGCACTGTACTAAGCGCTTGGGAAGTACAAGTTCGCAACATATAGACACGGTCCCTACCCAACAGTGGGCTCACAGTCTAGAAGGGGGATGGCCTAGTTCTGGTCCCTATCCATCTAGCTGCCAGTTTGCCTCTTCCACGTTTTCTCTGGACTTTCCCTAGCATTAGTGTCTTCTCCAGAGAATTAGTCCTCCTGATTATATATCCAAAATATGCTAATCTAAGGCTGGTCAAATGGCCTTCCAAAGACCACTGTGGTTTAATTTGCCTTAAAATCCACATGTTTGTCTTTCGGGCAGTCCATGGTACTCGCAAAGGCCTCCTCCAACACCACATTTCAAAAGAATCGATTTTCTTTCTATTCTGTCGTTTCACCGTCCAGCTTTCGGATCCGTACATCGTCACTGGAGCTACCATAGAGTTGACAATTTCTCTTCATTCATTCGATCGTATTTATTGAGCGCTTACTGTGTGCAGAGCACTGTACTAAGCGCTTGGGAAGTCCAAGTTGGCAACATATAGAGACGGTCCCTACCCAACAGTGGGCTCACAGTCTATAGCTACATCATTACACATCTCATGACTTTTTCCAGGCTCTTCATGGCAAGTCTTCCTAACATTAATCATCGTCGTATTTCTTGGCTACTATTTCCTTTATTACTGATTATCGATCCCAGGAGAGGAAAACTGTCAACTACTTCAGCCTTCTCTGCGTCCACTACAAAAAGTGTTAACGATTGCCTGTTGTTGGGTAGGGACCGTCTCTCTCTGTTGCCGATTTGTACTTCCCAAGCGCTTAGCACAGTGCTCTGCACACAGTAAGTGCTCAATAAATACAATTGAATGAATGAATGAATGAATGAATGAATGAATGAATGAATGAATGAATGATGGACTAATTTCCACCTTCTCCCTCTCCCCTCTGCAAGCCCCGCCCCCCGACGCTCTGAGGCGATTCCCTGCCCTCGTCTTCACGCATGCGCAGCATGAGGCCCCGCCCCGAGCTCCGAGGCAAGCCCCGCCCTCGAATGTACGCATGCGCAAGATGAGGCCCTGCCCTCGTCTTCACGCATGCGCAGCGTGAGGCCCCGCCCCCCGAGCTCCGAGGCAAGCCCCTGCCCTCGCCTGCACGCACGCGCAACTTGAGGCCCCGCCCTCCGAGTTCCTAGGCGAGCCGCAGCCCTCGTCTGTGCGCATGCGCAGCCTGAGGCCCCGCCCCCAGGCTCGGGGAGATCATCATCATCATCATCATCAATCGTATTTATTGAGCGCTTACTATGTGCAGAGCACTGTACTAAGCGCTTGGGAATACAAATTGGCAACACATAGAGACAGTCCCTACCCAACAGTGGGCTCACAGTCTAAAAGGGGGAGAGAGAGAACAAAACCAAACTAACAAAATAAAATAAATAGGATAGATATGTACAAGTAAAATAAATAAATAAATAAATAAATAGAGTAATAAATATGTACAACCACCTATACATATATACAGGTGCTGTGGGGAAGGGAAGGAGGTAAGAAGGGGGGGGATGGAGAGGGGGACGAGGGGGAGATACCCTGCCCTCGTCTGCACACGTGGCTCAGCGGAAAAAGCACGGGCTTTGGGGTCAGAGGCCATGGTTTCAAATCCCGGCTCCACCACTTGTCAGCTGTGTGACCTTGGGCAAGTCACTTAACTTCTCTGGGCCTCAGTTCCCTCATCTGTAAAGTGGGGATGAAGACTGTGAGCCCCACGTGGGACAACCTTTTAGACGGTGAGCCCGCTGTTGGGTAGGGACCGTCTCTATATGTTGCCAATTTGTACTTCCCAAGCGCTTAGCACAGTGCTCTGCACACAGTAAGCGCTCAATAAATACGATTGATGATGATGATGATGATCTTGTACTTCCCAAGCGCTTAGTACAGTGCTCTTCACACAGTAAGTGTTCAATAAATACGATTGATTGATTGACAACCTGATCACCTTGTAAATTCCCCAGCGCTTAGAACAGTGCTCTGCACATAGTAAGCGATTAATAAATGCCATCATTATTATTATTATTATTATGCGCAGCCTGAGGCCCCGCCCCCACGCTTGGGGAGATACCTGCCCTCGTCTGCACGCATGCGCAGCCTGAAGCCCCGCTCCCCGAGCTCCGAGGCAAGAACCGGCCCTTGTCTGTGAGCATGCGCAGCTTGAGGCCCCGCCCCCCGAGGCAAGTCCCTGCCCTCGTCTGCACGCTTGCGCAGCTTTAGGCCCCGCCCCCCAGCTCCGAGGAGATCCCGGCCGCCGTCTGTACGCATGCGCAGCATGAAGCCCCGCCCCCGAGCTCCGAGGAGACCCTGCCGTCGTCTGCACGCATGCGCAGCTTGAGGCCCCGACCCCCGAGCGAGTCCCTGCCTTCGTTCTGTACGCACGCGCAGCATGAGGCCCCGCCCCCAAGCCCCGGAGGAGATCCCTGCCGTCGTCTGCACGCACGCGCAGCCTGAGGCCCCGCCCCACGAGGTCCGGGGAGGTCCCTGCCCCCGTCTGCACGCATGCGCACATGAAGGCCCGAGCTCCGAGGAGGGCCAGCCGTCGTCTGCACGCACGCGCAGCCGGAGGCCCCGCCCCGCCCTCGCCTGTACGCATGCGCAGGCTGAGGCGCCGTCCCTTCCCCTCGGCGGCCATGGCAGCGGCCGTTTCCGGTCTCGTCCTGGTCCGTGGGGGCGGCGCGGCGCGGAGCCGGGGCGTCTGGGAGGCGGCTAAGATACGACCAGCCGCCGGGCCTCAGGTAAATGGCGGGGAGAGAGGCCTCAGCCCGTCCCCTCAGACCCCCGGGGGCGGCGGGGGGAGGGGGGGCTCGCGCACGCGCACGCCGCCTCGCGGGCCGGGTCACGTGGGGGAGGCTGCGCGCGCCGCAGCGGGAGGCGCGGGCCTCCGCCAGGCCGAGCCTGTCTCCGTTATATTATTGTCAGGCGTCTAGTACAGCGCTCTGCGCACCGTAAGCGCCCAGTACGGGCGACTGAATCAATTTCTAGACCGGGAGCCCACTGTTGGGTGGGGACCGTCTCTATATGTTTATTCATCCATCCATTCATTCATTCAATCGTAACATATTAACAAAATAAAAGAAATAGAATAGTAAGTATGTACAAGTAAAATAAGTAGAGTAGTAAATGTGTACAAATATATATATGTATATATATATATATATACAGGTGCATATTTATCTATATTTATTGAGCGCTTACTTCTAGACTGTGAGCCCACTGTTGGGTAGGGACCGTCTCTATGTGTTCATTCATCCATTCATTCAGTCCATTCATTCATTCAGTCGTATTTATTGAACGCTTGCTTCTAGACTGTGAGCCCACCGTTGGGTAGGGACCGTCTCTGTATGTTCATTCATCCATCCAATCATTCATTCAATCCAATTTATTGAGCGCTTACTTCTAGACTGTGAGCCCATTGTTGGGTAGGGACCGCCTTTATACGTTCATTCATCCATTCATTCATTCATTCAGTCGTATTTATTGAGCGCCTACTTCTAGGCTGTGAGCCTCTTCTCCATATGTTCATCCATCCATTCATTCAATCGTATTTATTGAGCGCTTACTTCTAGACTGTGAGCCCACTGTTGGGTAGGGACCGTCTCTATATGTTCATTCATCCATTCATTCATTCAGTCGTATTTATTGAGCGCTTACTTCTAGACTGTGAGCCCACTGTTGGGTAGGGACCGTCTCTATATGTTCATTCATCCGTTCATTCATTCATTCATTCAGTCGTATTTATTGAGCGCTTACTTCTAGGCTGTGAGCCTCTTCTCCATATGTTCATCCATCCATTCATTCAATTGTATTTACTGAGCGCTTACTTCTAGACTGTGAGCCCACTGTTGGGTAGGGACCGTCTCTATATGTTCATTCATCCATCCATTCATTCATTCAGTCATTTATTGAGCGCTTACTTCTAGACCGTGAGCCCACTGTTGGGTAGGGACCATCTCTATATGTTCATTCATCCATTCATTCATTCATTCAGTCGTATTTATTGAGCGCTTACTTCTAGACTGTGAGCCCACTGTTGGGTAGGGACCATCTCTATATATTTATTCATCCATCCATTCATTCAATCGTATTTATTGAGCGCGTGCTTCTAGACTGTGAGCCCACTGTTGGGTAAGGACCGTCTTTATATGTTCATTCATCCATTCATTCATTCATTCAGTCATATTTATTGAGCGCTTACTTCTAGACTGTGAGCCCGCTGTTGGGTAGGGACCGTCTCTATGTGTTCATTCATCCATTCATTCATTCAATCGTATTTATTGAGCGCTTACTTCCAGACTGTGAGCCCCTTCTCTATATGTCCATCCATCCATTCATTCAATCGTATTTATTGACCGCTTACTTCTAGACTGTGAGCCCAGTGTTGCCAACTTGTACTTCCCAAGCGCTTAGTACAGTGCTCTGCACACAGTAAGCGCTCAATAAATACGATTGATGATGACGATGACCGTCTCTATATGTTCATTCATTCATTCAATCGTATTTATTGAGTGCTGACTTCTAGACTGTGAGCCCACTGTTGGGTAGGGACCATTTCTATATGTTCATTCATCCATTCATTCATTCATTCATTCAATCGTATTTATTGAGCGCGTGCTTCTAGACTGTGAGCCCACTGTTGGGTAGGGACCGTCTTTATACGTTCATTCATCCATTCATTCATTCAGTCGTATTTATTGAGCGCTTACTTCTAGGCTGTGAGCCTCTTCTCTGTATGTTCATCCATCCATTCATTAAATCGTATTTATTGAGCGCTTACTTCTAGACTGAGCCCACTGTTGGGGAGGGACCGTCTCTGTATGTTCATTCATCTATCCATCCATTCAGTCGTATTTATTGAGCGCGTGCTTCTAGACTGTGAGCCCACTGTTGGGTAGGGACCGTCTCTATATGTTCATTCATTCATTCATTCAATCCAATTTATTGAGCACTTACTTCTAGACTGTGAGCCCACTGTTGGGTAGGGACCGTCTCTATATGTTCATCCATTCATTCATTCACTCATTCATTCAATCGTATTTATTGAGCACTTACTTCTAGACTGTGAGCCCACTGTTGGGTAGGGACCGTCTCTATATGTTCATTCATCCATCCATTCATTCAGTCATATTTACTGAGCGCTTACTTCTAGACTGTGAGCCCACTGTTGGGTAGGGACCGTCTCTATATGTTCATTCATCCATCCATTCATTCAGTCAATTGTATTTATTGAGCGCTTGCTTCTAGACTGTGAGCCCCTTCTCTGTATGTTCATCCATCCATTCATTCAATCGTATTTATTGAGCGCGTGCTTCTAAACTGTGAGACCACTGTTGGGTAGGGACCGTCCCTATGTGTGCATTCATCCATCCATCCATTCATTCAGTCATATTTATTGAGCGCTTACTTCTAGACTGTGAGCCCCTTCTCTGTATGTTCATCCATCCATTCATTCAATCGTATTTACTGAGCGCTTACTTCTAGACTGTGAGCCCACTGTTGGGTAGGGACTGTCTCTGTATGTTCATTCATCCATTCATTCATTCAGTCGTATTTATTGAGCGCTTACTTCTAGACTGTGAGCCTCTTCTCTATATGTTCAACCATCCATTCATTCAATCGTATTTATTGAGCGCTTACTTCTAGACTGTGAGCCCACTGTTGGGTAGGGACCGTCTCTATATGTTCATTCATCCATCCATTCATTCAGTCGTATTTATTGAGCGCTTACTTCTAGACTGTGAGCCCACTGTTGGGTAGGGACCGTCTCTGTATGTTCATTCATCCATCCATTCATTCAGTCATATTTACTGAGCGCTTACTTCTAGACTGTGAGCCCACTGTTGGGTAGGGACCGTCTCTATATGTTCATTCATCCATCCATTCATTTGGTCATATTTATTGAGCGCTTACTTCTAGATTGTGAGCCCACTGTTGGGTAGGGACCGTCTCTATATGTTCATCCATTCATTCATTCATTCATTCATATTTACTGAGCGATTACTTCTAGACTGTGAGCCCACTGTTGGGTAGGGACCGTCTCTATATGTTCATTCATCTATTCATTCATTCATTTATTCAGTCGTATTTATTGAGCGCTTACTTCTAGATTGTGAGCCCACTGGTGGGTAGGGACTGTATATGTTCATTCATCCATCCATTCATTCATTCAATCGTATTTATTGAGCGCTTACTTCTAGACTGTGAGCCCACTATTGGGTAGGGACCATCTCTGTATGTTGCCAACTTGTACTTCCCAAGTGCTTAGTACAGTACTCTGCACACAGTAAGCGCTCAGTAAATACAAATGAATGAATGGATGTGAAGAGCACTGTACTGAGCGCTTGGGAAGTACAAGTTGGCAACATATAGAGACGGTCCCTACCTAACAGCGGGCTCACAGCCTAGAAGGGGGAGACAGAGAACAAAACAAAACATATTAACCAAATAAATTAAATAGAATAAATATGTACAAGTAAAATAAATAGAGTAATAAATACGTACAAACATATATACATATATACAGGTGCTGTGGGGAAGGGAAGGAGGTAAGGCGGAGGGAAGGGGAGGAGGGGGAGAGGAAGGAGGGGGCTCAGTCTGGGAAGGCCTCCTGGAGGAGGTGAACTCTCAGTAGGGCTTTGAAGGGAGGAAGAGAGAGAGCTTGGCGAATGTGCGGAGGGAGGGCATTCCAGGCCCGGGGGAGGACGTGGGCCAGAGCGCTCAATCGTATTTATTGAGTGCTTACTGTGTGCAGAGCACTGTACTAAGCGCTTGGGAAGTACAAGTTGGCAACATATAGTAATAATAATGGCATTTATTAAGTGCTTACTATGTGCAAAGCACTGTTCTAAGCGCTGGGGAGGTTACAGGGTGATCAGGTTGTCCCATGTGGGGCTCACAGTCATCATCCCCATTTTACAGATGAGGTAACTGAGGCCCAGAGAAGTGAAGTGACTGGCCCAAAGTCACACAGCTGACAATTGGCAGAGCTGGGATTTGAACCCATGACCTCTAACTCCAAAGCCCGGGCTCTTTCCACTGATCCATGCTGCTTCTCTATGTAGAGACGGTCCCTACCCGACAAAGGGCTCACAGTCTAGAAGGGGGAGACAGACAACAAAACAAAACGTGTGGACAGGTGTCAAGTCATCAGAATAAATAGAAATAAAACTAGGTGAACATCATTAACAAAATAAATAGAATAGTAAATATGTACAAGTAAAATAGAGTAGTAAATATGTTGCCAACTTGTACTTCCCAACCGCTTAGTACAGTGCTCTACACACAGTAAGAGCTCAATAAATATGAATGAATATTGCAATATTCTGCTCTTCCAAGCGCTTAGTAATAATAATAATGATGGCATTTGTTAAGCGCTTACTATGTGCCAAGCATTCATTCATTCATTCAATTGTATTATTATTAATAATAATAATGGTATTTATTAAGCGCTTACTATGTGCCCAGCACTGTTCTAAGCGCTGGGGGGAATACAAAGTAATCAGATTGTCCCACATGGGGCTCACAGTCTTAATCCCCATTTTACAGATGAGATAACTGAGGCACAGAGAAGTGAAGTGACTTGCCCAAAGTCATACAGCTGACGAGTGGCGGAGTCAGGATTAGAACCCACGACCTCTGACTCCCAAGCCCGGGCTCTTTCCACTGAGCCACGCTGCAAGCACTGTTCTAAATACTGGGGGGGACACAAGGTAATCAGGTTGTCCCACATGGGGCTCACCGTTTTCATCCCCTTTTTACAGATGGGGGAACTGAGGCCCAGAGAAGTAAAGTGACTTGCCCAGAGTCACACAGCTGACAAGTGGCAGAGTCAGGATTAGAACCCATGACTTCTGACTCCCAAGCCTGGGCTCTTTCCGAAGAGCCATGCTGCTTAGTACAGGGCTCTGCACACAGGACACGCTCACAATTTCCCAAGCGCTTAGTACAGGGCTCTGCACACAGGCGCTCAATAAATATGACTGAATGAACTAATAATAACTGAGCTCGTTGTGAACTTGCGGTATTGTACTCTTCCAAGCGCTTAGTGCAGTAAGCGCTCAGTAAGAGCAGCGTGGCCTAGTGGAAAGAGCCCGGGCTTGGGAGTCAGAGGTCACGGGTTCCAATCTCGTCTCCCCCACTTGTCTGCTGTGTGACCTTGGGCAAGGCACTTCACTCCTCTGAGCCTCAGTTCCCTCATCGGTAAAATGGGGATTAATAATAATAATGGTATTGGTGAAGCGCTTACTATGTGCCAAGCACTATTCTAAGCCGTGGGGGAGATACCAGGTAACTGAGGCACAGGGAAGTTAAATGACTTTCCTGAGGTCACACAGCAGATGAGTGGTAGAGCTAGGATTAGCACCCAGGTCCTTCTGATACTTGTACATATTTACTACTCTACCTTACTAATTTATTAATTTACTACTCTATCTTATTAATGATGTGCATATAGCCGTAATTCTATTTATTCTGAAAGTTTTGACACCTGTCTACATGTTTTGTTTTGTTGTCTGTGTCCCCCTTCAAGACTGTGAGCCCGGTGTGGGCCGAATTGTACTTCCCAAGCGCTTAGTACAGTGCTCTGCACACGGTAAGTGCTCAATAAATACGATTGAATGAATGAATGATGCCCAGGCCCATTCTCTATCCATTAGGCCACGCTGTTTCTCTAACTTGGTTTAACTTTGGGCCTCTCTGTGCAGGGGCAGCCCCATGAATCTCCTTCTAACTCGCATGGTGACTCTGGCAGGATCTGGATTTTGGGATCGACATCGGGATGATTTCAGACGTATGTCTAACCAAAACTGGGTCTCGGGGTGGGGGTTCTGATCCTGTCCAGATGGCTCTCTTGTGTCTCACTCTCCTTAGGTATAAAGGGAAGGTATCAGTGATTAATCGTCTCAGGATTGTTTCACAACTAAAGTATCAAAGAGCTGGTATTTGTTTAGCGCTTAGGTGCCAGCCACTGGACTAAGCGCTGGGGTAGATACAGGTTAATCAGGTTGGACATAATCCATCTCTCCCATGGGGCTCACAGTCTCAGTCCCCATTTTACAGATAATCATCATCATCATCAACATCAATCGTATTTATTGAGCGCTTACTATGTGCAGAGCACTGTACTAAGCGCTTGGGAAGTACAAATTGGCAACATATAGAGACAGTCCCTACCCACCAGTGGGCTCACAGTCTAAAAGGGGGAGACAGAGAACAAAACCAAACATACTAACAAAATAAAATAAATAGGATAGATATGTACAAGTAAAATAAATAAATAAATAGAGTAATAAATATGTATAAACATATATACAAGTGCTGTGGGGCAGGGAAGGACGTAAGATGGGGGGATGGAGAGGGGGACGAGGGGGAGAGGAAGGAAGGGGCTCAGTCTGGGAAGGCCTCTTGGAGGAGGTGAGCTCTCAGCAGGGCCAATAATATAAGATAATTATATTATAAGATAAGATAATAAGGTAATGTAATTGAGGCAACAGAGAAGTTAAGTGACTTGCCCGAGGTCACACAGCAGACACGTCCTCCGACTCACAGGCCTGTTGTCTTTCCGCTAGCCCACGCTGCTTCAGCCAAACAGGCCACCAAAGCTTCCTTTTTGCTATCAACACTTGTGCGCGGGCAGTGCGTGAGCCCGTTACTGGGTAGGGACCGTCTCTGGATGTTGCTGACTTGTGCTTCCCAAGCGCTTAGTACAGTGCTCTGCACACAGTAAGCGCTCAGTAAATACGGTTGAATGAATGCATGGTGCAGGAGAATCTAAGGGGTTGGTAGTAATCAAATAATCCGTGGAGTAAAAAGCTTTTATCATTTGAGTTCGTTGTTTTAGAACTGCACGGACTTGGGTCAGACTGGAACCAGACCAAATTGTTTCCAATATATGTTGCCAATTTGTACTTCCCAAGCGCTTGGGATAGTGCTCTGCACATAGTAAGCACTCAATAAATACGATTGATGATGATGATGATGACAGACCCAGTAAACACCCCAAGTGAATTGTCTGCTGTATTAAAGCAGCAGGGATGTCCAGCACATGTCCCAGTCCTATAGTTTGGGGGCATTTTGGACCAGGTTTCTCTCGAGCTCAGCCAAGGAGAGGTGGCCAAATAGCCACCCAACACCCAGGTCTCTCACTTGACCTTCCTGGTTTCCCTTCCTTTATTCTGAATTAAGTGGCCACCTGCCCCACCCAGCCCCATTCCCTCCTCCCTGTTGCCTTTCTTTTTCGCACCAGCAACTTCTGTCCTTTGATAGAGATCAATCAATCAATCAATCAATCGTATTTATTGAGCGCTCACTGTGTGCAGAGCATAGAGCTCATTAGTATAATGATTGATTAGCGTAGTTGGGTTGGCTGTTTTTCAAAGGCACTCTGAGACAGGACCTGTTCAGAGAGAGGTTTTTATAGTTCAGTGGGGGCCAGTGCGTTTTGGAATTTGTAGCCGTGCGTGACCATGTCCAGCCGATTTTCTTGTATCCACCCCCAGCGCTTAGTACAGTACCTGGCACATAGTGAGCGCCAGATACCACAGTTAAACATAAGTGGAACCAGAGCCACTGGGCATTGAGAGAGCCAGGGCCCTTGGAAATTAACGCTAGAGGAGCAGCGTGACCTAATGGAAAGAGCACGTACTTGGAAGTCACATCTGGGTTCCGGTCCTGGCTCCGCCACAACTTCCCAAGCGCTTAGTACAGTGCTCTGCACACAGTAAGCGCTCAATAAATGCGATTGATGATGATGATGATCTTGGGCAAGTTACTTACTGTCTCTGTGTCTCAGTTCCCTCATCTCTACAATGGGGATTCAATACCTGTCTTCCCTCCTGCTTAGACTGAGGCCCACGTGGGACCTGATAACCTTGGATCTACCCCAGTGCTTGACGCATAATAAACGCTTAACAAGTACCACAGTTGTTACTACTTGCTCCGTGAGGACTTCGGCCGTGTTGGGATGGACTCTGGGAATCTGACCTGGGCAGAGATGTCCCGCAACCCCAGGGTGTCAGGCCAAGTCTCAGCTCCAAACAGAAAGGACACCCAAAATGGCTTTTCGGTGTGGTCGTGAGATCAGAACTGCCGGATGCGTGGAGTGATTTAGGATGAAACTTCTAACTCCTGCCCGGCAAACAGCAAAAAATTCAACACATCAAGCTGCGCCGGGTGTGGTTGGGAATATCGGTCCAAAATGGGTCATTATGGGCAGGGGACACGTCTGCCTACTCTGTTGTATTTTACGCTTCCAAGTACTTAGTGTAGTAAGTACACTAGTAAAGTACGCATAGTAAAAACTCAGTAAATGCCATTAATTGATTGGTCTTTCACTTGGGTTCACGTTCATACACTTTACTGTGTGGCATTGTCCAGTACGTGCTCTGCACACAGAAAGCGCTCATCGAATCCCACGGGAGAAGCAGCGTGGCTCAGTGGAAAGAGCCCGGGCTTGGGAGTTAGAGGTCATGGGTTTGAATGCCGGCTCCGCCACTTATCAGCTGTATGACTTTGGGCAAGTCACCTAACTTCTCTGGGTCTCAGTTACCTCGTCTGTAAAATGGGGATTGAGATTGTGAGCCCCACGAGGGACAACTTGATTACCTTGTATCCCCCCCCCCAGCACTTAGAACATTGCTTTGCACATAGTAAGCACTTAATAAATACTATTATTATTATTATTATTATATGTAGCCCACATACACGTACATGAACTAATGGCTCCTGTCTAACATGAGCCACCCCTAGGAACAGGTATAATTTTAAGAGGCTATTTTCAAGCTCCTTAGCAGGAAACGTGTCCACCAATTCTGTTACATTGTTCTCCCCCAACCATTTAGACTGTGAGCCCACTGTTGGGTAGGGACTGTCTCTATATGTTGCCAGTTTGTACTTCCCAAGCGCTTAGTACAGTGCTCTGCACATAGTAAGCGCTCAATAAATACGATTGATGATGATTTAGTACAGTTCTCTGCACATAGCTGTCAATAGCAGCTTGGCCTAGTGGAAAGAACACAGGCCCGGGAGTCAGAGAACCTGGGTTCTAATCCTGGCTCCGCCACTTGCTGTGTTATCTTGGATAAGTCACTTCACTTCTCTGTATCTCAGCTACCTCACTGTAAAATGGGGATTGAGACTTTGAACCCCATGTGGGACAGGGACTGTGCCCAACCCGATTATATTCTATCTGCCCCAGTGCTTAATACAGTGCAGGCAAATAGTAAGTGCTTAACAAATACAGTTATTATTACTATTGTTATTACTCTGATTGAAAGTTGTATAAAATGTTTGACATTTAGGAACCTTCAAATCTATAAGAACTCAAGAGATAGAATGAGGAATACAAAATATTTAAGTTTGTTCAAAGCGTAGATTAAGAAATACTAAACTTAATTCTGTTAAGAGATGGTCTGTTGATTTGATTACCCATAACTAATTACTTTTAAAGAAAACAAATCCAGGAGAAATGAATATTTTGGCCTGGGGCGAGTGTCAGGGAGGTAAAAATATTAATGAACTGTTAAAACATGCCTAGAGTTTGTTTGGTTTTTATTCTGCTCATTTCTCCTCAAAGCTTTGACTCCGAGGAAATGATGTGGAGACTAAATCTTTCTAGGTCGTTTTCCGGGAATGCTCCTTTTGAATTTGTTTAGTTGTATAGAGTTGTGACCACGCTCTCTGTTGAAGTAAATGTAGGGAACTTTTTTTTAGGGGGTAGCATTTCTTTTGCTGCAGCCTCAGGAAGGAATTACCCAGAGAAGCAGCATGGCTTACCAGGTAGGACATGTGCCCTGGAATCAGCAGGACTTGGGGTCTGATGCCGGCTGGCTTCTTCACTCTCCTGCTGTTTGACCTTGGGCAAGTCATCTGACTTCTCTGTCCCAGTAACCTCATCTGTAACGTGGGGATTGAGATCGTGAGCCCCATGTGAGCTGTGGACTGTGTCCAATCTGAATAGTTTGTATTCCCAATGTTCAGTGCCTGGCCCATAGTAAGCACGTAACAGTATAACATTAAAAAAAAGATATCCTACACATCAAAATGGGGGCTATCTTGAGGACCTAATGTAAAGATAAATGATATGGTTATAGGTGAAGTACTGGAGCTTTACAGAAAAAGGATACCACATAAACTGAAATTTGTGTTTTTTGTTTGATCATTTTTCCTATTTGCTTTCTAGGGGCCATATAGCTTTCTGGTGTAACGTATAGTCTAATAATGCAAAAATGTGTATGTTAATCAGTCATATTTATTGAGTGCTCACTGTGTGGAGAGCACAGTACTAGGCAGATAATATAATTAGCAGCTATGAACATAAGTGCTTGTGGGGCTGAGGCGTGTCGTGAATTAAGGGAGCAAATCAGGGTGACGCAGAAGGGAATGGGAGAAGAGGAAATGAGGACTTAGTTTGGGAAGGCTTTTTGCAGGAGACAGGCGTTCAATAAGGCTTTGATGGTAGGGAGAGTAATTGTCGGCTATGAAAGGGAGGTCATTCCAGGCCAGAAGCAGGACGTGGAAAAGAGGTCAGTGGCGAGATAAACTAGATGGAGGTACAGTGAATTGGTTGGCATTAGAGGAGCTACGTGTGCGGGCCGTGTTGCAAAAATCTCCAGTGGCTGCCAGTCAACCTACGCATCAAGCTAAAACTCCTCACTCTTGGCTTCAAAGCTCTCCATCACCTCGCCTCCTCCTACCTCACCTCCCTTCTCTCCTTCTCCAGCCCAGCCTGCACCCTCCGCTCTTCTGCCGCTAACCTCCTCACTGTGCCTCGTTCTCTCCTGTCCCGCCGTCGACCCCTGGCCCATGTCCTTTCCCTGGCCTGGAATGCCCTCCCTCCTCACATCAGCCAAACAAGCTCTCTTCCTCCCTTCAAAGCCCTACTGAGAGCTCACCTCCTCCAGGAGGCCTTCCCAGGCAGCCCCCATTTTCCTCTCCTCCTCCCCATCCCCCTGCCCTACCTCCTTCCCCTCCCCACAGCACCTGTATATATGTTTGTACAGATTTATTACTCTATTTATTTTACTTGTACCTATTTACTATTCTACTTATTTTGTTAATGATGTGCATCTAGCTTTATTTTTATTTATTCTGGTGACTTGACACCTGTCCACATGTTTTGTTTTGTTGTCTGTCTCCCCCTTCTAGACTGTGAGCCTGTTGGGTAGGGACTGTCTCTACAGGTTGCCAACTTATACTTCCCAAGCTCGTAGTACAGCCGCACACAGTAAGTGCTCAATAAATACGATTGAAGGAATGAATAGTAGGAAAACAGTGAGGTGTGGTAGGTGGGGGCAAGATGATCGAGTACTTTAAAGTCAAACGGACGGAAAAGAGTGTCTGCGTGATGCGGAGGTGGATGGGCAACCACTGGAGGTTCTTGAGGAGTCATGGACTGACTGTTTTTGTAGAGAAAGAATCTGGGCAGCAGAGCGAAGTACGGACTGGAGTGACTTGAGACAGGAGGCTGAGAGGTCAGCGAGGAGACCGATACAGTAATCAAGGCGGGAAAGGATAAGTGTTTGGATTAACGTGGTAGCAGTTTGGGTGGAGAGGAAAGGATGGATTTTAGCGATGGTGTGAAGGTTGAACCGAAAGGATTTAACGTTAAACTGAATATGTGGGTTGAGTGAGAGAAATGAGTCAAGGATAACACCAAGGTTGTGGGCTTGTGAGACTGGAAGGATGCTCCTATAGTGATGGGAAAATCATGGGGAAGAGCATGAGCCTGGGAATCAGAGGACCTGGGTTCTAATCCCAGCTCCACCACTTGGCTACTGTGTGACCTTGGGCAAGTCATTTAACTTCTGTGCCTCAGTTCCCTCATCTGCAGAATGGGGATTCAGTACCCAGGTATTGAATCCCTGTTCTCCTTCCTACTTCGACTGTGAGCCCCAGATGGGACCTGATTGTTATTTATCTACCCCAGCGCTTAGTACAGTGCCTGACATGTAGTAAACACTTAACAAATACCGCAATTACTATGCCTCCAAACCAGAGTGCCAGTAGGCAGGGGCTCTCTCCAGGTATTGAATCCCTGTTCTCCTTCCTACTTTAACTGTGAGCCCCAGATGGGACCTGATTGTTATTTATCTACCCCAGCGCTTAGTACAGTGCCTGACATGTAGTAAACACTTAACAAATACCGCAATTACTATGCCTCCAAACCAGAGTGCCACTAGGCAGGGGCCTTCTTGTTAATGTATACAATCAATCAGTGGCATTTATTGAGCGCTTACTGTGTGCAGAGCACTGTACTAAGCTCTTGGAAGAGTACAGTAGAGTTTGTAAACACATTCCCTGTCCAGAATGAGCTTACAATCTAGAAGGGGAGACAGAATTTAACACATGTGAATAAATTACATATATGTACATAAGTGCTGTGGGACTGAGGTTGGGGTGAATACCAAGTGCCCAAAAGGTAAGTTCCAAGTGGATAGATAATAATAATAATAACAACAATAATAATAATAATAATAATAATAATGACATTTATTAAGAGCTTACTATGTGCAAAGCACTGTTCTAAGTGCTGGGGAGGTCACAAGGTGATCAGGTTGTCCCTCAGGGGGCTCACAGTCTTAATCCCCATTTTACAGTTGAGGTAACTGAGGCACAGAGAATTGAAGTGACTTGCCCAAAGCCACACAGCTGACCGTTGGCGGAGCCGGGGTTTGAACCCATGACCTCTGACTCCAAAGCCCGGGCTCTTTCATGACAAGATGACATAGAAGGGAGAGGGAGTCAGGGAAAGAGGGCTTAATTGGGAAAGGCCTGATGGGAGGTGTGACCGTAATAAAGCTTGGAGGTTGGGGAGAACGGTGGTCCGGTGTATGTGGAGGAGGAGGGGGTAGGTACCAGGCTGGGGGACGGCGTGGGTAAGGGGGTATCAGAAAGATAGATGAGGTTAGCAAGCTAGTGCCCTCCTTACCTCCTTCCCCTCCCCACAGCCCCTGTATATCATCATCGATCGTATTTATTGAGCACTTACTATGTGCAGAGCACTGTACTAAGCGCTTGGGAAGTACAAATTGGCAACATATAGAGACAGTCCCTACCCAACAGTGGGCTCACAGTCTTAAAGGGGGAGACAGAGAACAGAACCAAACATACTAACAAAATAAAATAAATAGAATAGATATGTATATATGTGTGTATATATATATGTATATATGTTTGTACAGATTTATTACTCATTTATTTTACTTGTACGTATTTACCATTCTATTTATTTTATTTTGTCAGTATGTTTTGTTTTGTCATCTATCTCCCCCCGTCTAGACTGTGAGCCCGCTGTTGGGTAGGGACCGTCTCTATGTGTTGCCAACTTGGACTTCCCAAGTGCTCAGTACAGTGCTCTGCACACAGTAAGCACTCGATAAATATGTTTGAATGACTAGTACAGTGCTCTGCACATAGTAAGCGCTCAAAAAATACGATTGAATGAATGAATGAATCCCCCACCTCACCTCCTTCCCCTCCCCACAGCGCCTGTATATATGTTTGTACAGACTTATTACTCTATTTATTTTACTTGTACATATTTACTATTCTATTTATTTTATTTTGTTAGTATGTTTTGTTTTGTCGTCTGTCTCCCCCTTCTAGACTGTGAGCCCGCTGTTGGGTAGGGACCGTCTCTATATGTTGCCAACTTGGACTTCCCAAGTGCTCAGTACAGTGCTCTGCACACAGTAAGCGCTCAATAAATACGATTGAATGAATGATAAATATGTTTGAATGACTAGTACAGTGCTCTGCACATAGTAAGTGCTCAAAAAATACGATTGAATGAATGAATGAATCCCCCCGCCTCACCTCCTTCCCCTCCCCACAGCCCCTGTACAGACTTATTACTCTATTTATTTTACTTGTACATATTTACTATTCTATTTATTTTATTTTGTTAGTATGTTTTGTCGTCTGTCTCCCCCTTCCAGACTGTGAGCCCGCTGTTGGGTAGGGACCGTCTCTATATGTTGCCAACTTGGACTTCCCAAGCGCTTAGTACAGTGCTCTGCACACAGTAAGCGCTCAATAAATACGATTGAATGAATGAATATGTCACTACCAAGCAAGCAAGGATGGCATCACATGTAATTTGCTGAATTACATCGATGCCTCCTGAACATAGAGCCCACTGTTGGGTAGGGACCATCTCTATATGTTGCCAACTTGTACTTCCCAAGCGCTTAGTACAGTGCTCTGCACACAGGAAGCGCTCAATAAATACAATTGAATGAATGAGCAAAGTGCGCGGGGTAGGCAGCAGTAGGAAATCGGAGGTGAGATAGGACGGGGTAAGACGATTGACAGCTTTAAAGCGGAGTCTCTGATGCGGAGTTGGGACATTAACGGAAATAGTGTTGGCACTGTTGCGGGCAGGCCACCGATGGGCTGTTGTTTCTCAGCCTCAGGGAAGACTCTGGCTTGGGGCTCATTTCGACTAATTACCGTGAGCGCAAAATTAGTGGAGTAAAGAGACCTACAAAATGTCTACTAGTCACACTGCATCATTTACTGTTGACGCTTTAATGTTTTTATTGTGTGGGTAGTGTATTTATTTCTGAATCAGATTTAGGTGATTTTTTTTCAGGAATAAATTATGAAGCGGGGGAGGATCCGGAGCAAAAATTTCAGCAAATTCTTGCAAGATAATATTTTTTTTTCCACTTGCGACTCAGGGTAAACTGTTTTAGTAATAATAATGATGGCATTTATTAAGCGCTTACTATGTGCAGAGACTGAGCCCCTTCCTTCCTCTCCCCCTCGTCCCCCTCTCCCCCTCGTCCCCCTCTCCATCCCCCCATCTTACCTCCTTCCCTTCCCCACAGCACCTGTATATATGTATATATGTTTGTACATATTACTCTATTTTACTTGTACATATCTATTCTATTTATTTTATTTTGTTAGTATGTTTGGTTTTGTTCTCTGTCTCCCCCTTTTAGACTGTGAGCCCACTGTTGGGTAGGGACTGTCTCTATAAGTTGCCAGTTTGTACTTCCCAAGCGCTTAGTACAGTGCTGTGCACATAGTAAGCGCTCAATAAATATGATTGATGATGATGATGATGATGCAAAGCACTGTTCTAAGCACTGGGGAGGTTACAAGGTGATCAGGTTATGCCACGGGGGGCTCACAGTCTTCATCCCCGTTTTTACAGATGAGGTCACTGAGGCACAGAGAAGTTAAGTGGCTTCACCAAAGTCACACAGCGGACAGGTGGCGGAGCCGGGATTTGAACCCATGACCTCTGGCTCTTTCCACTGAGCCACACTGGTTGGTTTGGCATCACGCCCAGAACGCTCTGCTTAGGTGTAAGGGAGGGCTGTAGAGAAAATAGGATTTACAGGTGGTTGCTGTGTCTGATTTTTGCTGTCCATTCCTACACTTAATTTTAAATTCTTTGTAGGAGGGGAACCTAGGGACCGTCTCTATATGTTAACGACTTGTATTTCCCAAGCGCTTAGTACAGTGCTCTGCACACAGTAAGCGATCAATAAATGTGACTGAATGAATGAGTGAATGGTAGATCCTCTCTCCTTTGAGCACCCACTGAAAAAGACACACTAAATAAACTGCCCTGCAATTTTCAGAAGAGCACCATTCACATGCCAGGAGCCAATTGAAGTCCAACTCTGATTTGCAGTGCAGTGTAGGACTAGTAGTTTTAGAGCCACCAGATTGTGCAGTATCGTATTTGAATCGTCTCCTTTGAGGTGGAAACCAAGCAGTTCTTTCAGATCATCATCATCATCATCAATCATATTTATTGAGCGCTTACTGTGTGCAGAGCACTGTACTAAGCGCTTGGGAAGTACAAATTGGCAACATAGAGAGACAGTCCCTACCCAACAGTGGGCTCACAGTCTAAAAGATCACAGGGGTTTCAATACCCATTTTGAGTAGGCAGTCTTTAGGGAATTCTGTATATGTGGCAATGCATGTCTACCTGGGTAGAACACCGTGCAACATCTGAACAAATAATAAATGGTTGGGCACCGCTCTGATCAATATTTTTTTAATGCAAGCTTATCAGGACAGCAACTTTGTGTTAGAGTAGAACTGACTAATACAGTGTTCTGCTCACAGTAAGCACTCAATAAATACGATTGAATGAATGAACTATTATCTCTCCCATAGTCTCTGCCTTTACTCATTTGTGTCTCCTTTAAAATTTCCATCAAGGATGGATGTTAGGAAGTTAGACATGGCTTTTGTCCAACAAAGTAAAATGGAACTGCGTTACTTCAGAGGGTCACAGTCTCAATAACCATTAACTCGGAGTTGAATTGCTTTTTACCCTATCCTCCTGTTTTCTCCTTAGGCTTGCCCTTCTCCTCTATTCTTGGACTGACTCACTGTAAACTTTTAATCATTAGTGCTTTGTTTTTCCCAATTCAGTTTATGACGTAGTTAAACTGTAAACAGACTTCTGTAGTACTGATGCCGGTTAAATAATGTAGATGGTGAAATTGGCACTTGACCAGAATTGGGACATTACTGCTCCGTCAGTGAAGCTTCTGTTTTTCTGGCAGACTGCTTGAGTGAAATTACAGTTGTCGAATCCACGGGTTATCTTTGCAAAAAGGAAATAAATCTGTTTAGTCTTTTCTATACTGTTCCATAAAAGGAGAAAGCCGGAAGAACTGTACCTCCAATCTTGGGCTTTTCAGTTGAGACTGAATAAAACAGTACACTTTGGCGGAATAAAGAGGTAAAGCCCTAGCCCCGAAATAGTCTCGATACTATCATCTGAGACTGTGGATAGTTCAGATCCAAATAATTAGTGCCATCTCAAAGCGATGAAGAGAAGCACTGTATTTTTGGGTGGAATCTTCAAAGCCTACTATAAATTTAGTAGCTGCTTGACTCCAGGCTGACTAATTTTACATGTTTTTATCAATATTTTGAATTTGCAGACTGCCAAGTATATAAACAATATGCCATCTGCTTTTCGTGAAAAGAACCCACAGGTCAGGTCAGTGTGAGACTTTCCAAACTTGGGATTCTTGTATACTGCACATGCTTAAAGATGATCAGACTCACTGGAAATGTGTTTTGTGAGGCCTGCCATTGGCAGCTATATGACACTTTTCACAGACTGTAGTTTAAATTGAAAATAACTGCAAATTTCTCAACCTTCACTTCCTTCTCTGCAGTCTTGCATCTCCTCCTGCCTACAAGACATCTCTACTTGGATATCCTCCCGTCACCTCAAGCTTAACACGTCCTAAACAGTGCTCCTTATCTTCCCACCCAAACCCTGTCCTCCCCCTGATTTTCCCATCACTGTAGATGGCACCAACATGTTTCCTGTCTCACAAGCCTGCTATCTTGGCATTATCCTTGATTCCTCTCTCCCATTCAACCCACATATTCAATCCATTACTAAATCCTGTTAGTCCCACCTTCACAACATCGCCAAAATTTGCCCTTTCCTCTCCAGTAGTGCTCTGCATACTGTAGGTGCTCAATAAATACAATTGAATTGAATGAATTGGAATATTCTGTATCAAAAGCTACAGGGCCAGGAAATTAAAATTGACATAGTTGAGTTTTGTAGAGACTTACTTATGGCCTTAACTGGTATAGAAGAAATTGATCTGAAGTTTAAAAAAAATGTGTTTAGAAGGAACACACAGGATCAGATGGTTAAGAATACAGGGGGTTTTATGGGGGACTCACAGGAGCTAATGGAGCACAATGTATGAACCCAGTTGACATCTCGGAAGTATAAGATGTGTTTTGATCCCTGTAGACGTTAAGCTCCTTGTGGGCAGGAATCCTGTCTGCCATCTCTGTTGCATTGTCTTTCCCAAGTGCTTAGTGTAGTGCTCTGCTTACAGTAAATGCTAAATAAATACCATTGGTTGATTGACTGAAAATGAAGCCAGCCAAGGAGACTTTGGAATGGTAATTGTTTGGGGGGTGGGGGGCAGGGAGGAGAAGGGGGTCTAGGCAGTGGAGTAAGAGGAGAAAGAAGAGAAGGAGGGGTGGAAAATGAAGAGAAGGAAAGGAAAAGTTGTGTATGTGGTGGGGATACGTAGCCGTCTTTCCCTGCTGCCATCACTAGCCAAGCATGGGAGCAAGGTAGATTAGGTGAGTTACCACTGCAGCATTTACACGGTGGCTCCTGAGGTCTAACACCCTCTTCACCCCCACAGCAGTCGCAGTTGTCATTTCTGTTGAGCTTTTACTCCACGTAAAGCCAACTGCACTATGTGCTTGGAGAGAATCCCCGGCTGGTAAAGGACTAGGGGGAAAGGGGACCAGCGACAGACTCACAAGGAAAAAATGCACCCGCAAGTAACATAAGGTGGAGGGCAGGATCTTTGTCTGACCTGATTGTCTTGTATCTACTCGGTGCCTGGCACAGAGAAGGCCTTAACAAATACTGCTGTTATTGTTTTTATTACATCCACAACTCCGGCCTTCCCAGTATTCCGCATTTCGTGAAGGCAGCATGCTGCTGCTGCCCTGGTTGCGGAGCGGAGAGGTTGGGACCTAGGGCCCAGGCTGATGTGAAGCGGAGGGTGGGGGGGGGTTACTGGAGGAGCGGCTCGGCCGTCTGGTGGACCTGGGGACTGGCAGGAAGCTGCTGCTGCTGCTTATCATCAATCATCATCAATCGTATTTATTGATTATGTCCTTCCCGCCAGGACAGAGCACTTCCCAGGCTACCCAGGAGGATTCCAGGGAGCCAGGGGTGGGGCTCGTCTCACATCATGCTGGGATCTACAGGGAGCCAAACTCTGTCCGTACTGGAACAGTATAATAATAATAATGATGGCATTTATTAAGCGCTTACGATGTGCAGAGCACTGTTCTAAGCGTTGGGGAGGTTACAAGGTGATCAGGTTGTCCCACGGGGGGCTCCCAGTCTTAATCCCCATTTTACAGATGAGGGAACTGAGGCACAGAGAAGTGAAGTGACTTGCCCAAAGTCACACAGCTGACAGTTGGCAGAGTGGGGATTTGAACCCATGACCTCGGACTCCAAAGCCCGGGCCCGGGAGTCGGAAGGTCCTGGCTTCTAATCCCAGCTACGCCCCACCCTGGCTCCACTGTGTGACCTCGGGCAAGTCCCTTCACTGAGTATGTTACCTCATCTGTAAAATGGGGATTGAGACTCCGAGCCCCGTGTGGGGCGGGGACTGTGTCCACCCGATTTGCACGTATCCACCCCAGCGTTTAGTACAGTGCCTGGCACAGAGTAAGCGCTTGACAGACAGCACGTTCACCACTGTCGTCATTACTGAGAGCTGCAGTTTGCCAGCAAGGAGTAAGAAAACCGAGCAGTTACTGTAACATCAGTTCCAGCCCCTTTGGGATTGGAGTCAAAGGCCAGGTCGGGGTAGAGACAGCAGTCCGTCCGTCCCGTGGAAACGATGACCTCCCCCTTTCCCTCATGGAGCTGGTGCAGTGTATATGCTGTTGTATCTCAGCACTCTTCATTGGATCCTGTGGAAATAGAAATGTTAGTGAGAGAGTGCTAAATGAGGTGTAGCTTCCCACAGGAAATAGCAGTAATGGTATTTATTGAGCACTTGATTGTCAGAGTTAGAAGCCCAAGGCTTCTTCCCTGCCCAGAAGGAGCTTACATTCCAACTGGGGGGGAGGAGAGAGAAGAGAGGGGGGAGAGAGAGACTGAACTCACAAAAGGAAAAGTTTATTTTAGACTATGAGCCCACTGTTGGGTAGGGACTGTCTCTATATGTTGCCAACTTGTACTTCCCAGGCGCTTAGTACAGTGCTCTGCACACAGTAAGCGCTCAGTAAATACGATTGGTTGGAGTAAGTTGGATTTTAGGAAGTTTTTGAAGGTGGAGAGGGCTGGCATCTGGTGGATACCGGGACCAAGGGAATTCCTCCTGACCCTGGGGATAAAGTGAACAAGGAGATTGGAGGCAGGAGGGTGTACTGTTTATTCATTTTCGCTTTTATTGAGCTCCTACTGTGTGCGGAATACTGTACTTTCATCATCATCATCATCATCAATCGTATTTATTGAGCGCTTACTATATGCAGAGCACTGTACTAAGCGCTTGGGAAGTACAAATTGGCAACATATAGAGACAGTCCCTACCCAACAGTGGGCTCACAGTCTAAAAGGGGGAGACAGAGAACAAAACCAAACATACTAACAAAATAAGATAAATAGAATAGATATGTACAAATAAATAAATAAATAGAGTAAAAAATATGTACAAACATATATACATATATACAGGTGCTGTGGGGAAGGGAGGGAGGTAAGATGGGGGGACGGAGAGGGGGACGAGGGGGAGAGGAAGGAAGGGGCTCAGTCTGGGAAGGCCTCCTGGAGGAGGTGAGCTCTCAGCCGGGCCTTGAAGGGAGGAAGAGAGCTAGCTTGGCGGATGGGCAGAGGGAGGGCATTCCAGGCCCGGGGGATGACGTGGGCCGGGGGTCGACGGCGGGACAGGCGAGAGCGAGGTACGGTGAGGAGATCAGCGGTGGAGGAGCGGAGGGTGCGGGCTGGGCTGTAGAAGGAGAGAAGGGAGGTGAGGTAGGAGGGGGCCAGGTGATGGACAGCCTTGAAGCCCAGGGTGAGGAGTTTCTGCCTGATTGAAGCCGAGGGTGAGTGCTTAGAACGGTGCTCGGCACATAGTAAGCACGGTGTCTCCCATGGGACAACCTGATCACCTTGTAACCTCCCCAGCGCTTAGAACAGTGCTTTGTACATAGTAAGCACTTAATAAATGCCATCATTATTATTACTAAGTGCTTGGGAGAGTACAGTACAACAATAAAAAGACACATTCCCTGTCCGCAATGAGCTCACAGCCTAGAGTGGGGGAAACAGACATGTAAATAAGCAATCAATCAATCAGTCGTATTTATTGAGCTCTTACTGTGTGCAGAGCACTGTACTAAGCGCTTGGGAAGTACAAGTTGGCAACATATAGAGACAGTGCCTACCCAGCAGTGGGCTCACAGTCTAAAAGGGGGAGACAGAGAACAAAACCAAACATACTAACAAAATAAAATCAATAGAATAGATATGTACAAGTAAAATAAATAAATAAATAGAGTAATAAATATGTACAAACATATATACATATATACACGTGCTGTGGGGAAGGGAAGGAGGTAAGATGGGGGGATGGAGGGAGATAGCAAGAGCACAGGCTTGAGAATCAGAGGACATGGGGCCTAATCCCGACTCAGCCACTTATCTACTGTGAGACCTTGGGTAAGTCACTTAACTTCTCTGCATGTTACCTCATCTGTAAAATGGGGACTAAGATTGTGAGTCCGATGTGGGACAGGGACTGTGTCCAACCTGATTACCTTGTACCTACCCCCAGAGCTTAGAACATGCACATAGTAAGCGCTTAACAAATACCATAATTATTACTATTATTATTATGGGTAGCCACTAAAGGGCTCTGAGGATCAGGGAGATGTGCTGAGTGACATATCTGGAAGATGATCTGGGCAGCAGAAAATGTAGGAGAAGCAGCGTGGCTCAGTGGAAAGAGCCTGGGCTTTGGAGTCAGAGGTCATGGGTTCAAATCCTGGCTCTGCCACTTGTCAGCCCTGTGACTTTGGGCAAGTCACTTCACTTCTCTGGGCCTCAGTTACCTCATCTGTAAAATGGGGATTAAGACTGTGAGCCCCCCCATGGGACAACCTGATCATCTTGTAACCCCCCACAGTGCTTAGAACAGTGTTTTGCATATAGTGAGTGCTTAATAAATGCCATCATTATTATTATTATTATTGACTGGAGAGATAGCTTGGGGGCATGGACAGCAGGGAAGAGGCTAATACAATAAACTCATTCATTCAGTCGTATTTATTGAGTGCTTATTGTATGCAGAGCACTGTACTAAGCACTTGGGAAAGTACAATACAATAATAAACAGCCCACAAGGAGCTCACAGCCTGGAGTTGGGGAGACAGGCAACAATACAAATAAATAAAATTACAGATTTGTACATAAGTGCTTTGGGGCATGGACAGCAGGGAAGAGGCTAATACAATAAACTCATTCATTCAGTCGTATTTATTGAGTGCTTATTGTATGCAGAACACTGTACTAAGCACTTGGGAAAGTACAGTACAATAATAAGCAGCCCACAAGGAGCTCACAGCCTGGAGTTGGGGAGACAGGCATCAATTCAAATAAATAAAATTACAGGTTTGTACATAAGTGCTTTGGGGCTGGGAGAGGGGAAGAGCAAAGGGATAAATAAAATCACAGATATGTGCAATGTGAGGAGTGAATGAGCCAGAGTAGTAACTTGTTGGGTAGAGGGGGAGGGATGGGCCTGTGAAGTGCCTTTTGAGGCAATATCGTTAGGTTTTGGCAGTAGATTAGATGTGAGCAATATGACACTGAAGAGTCAAGAATAACACAGTAACACCATCTGACAGTAATACAGTAAGCACTCAATAAATACGATTGAATGAATAATGCTAAGTCTACAGGTATCAGTTATCGGAAGGACGGAGATGTCAGATGAGGAAGTTGAGAGAGTTTAGCAAATAATACAAAGCATATTAATATACTTTCAATATATCTGTCAAAGGCCAAAACAACATATTTGAAAAAGTGATGAAAAATACATACGGTCGTCCGATCAAGCACTGCTGTAAATAATGTACTGATCATTTTGAGTTCATTTTTCTGTGTAGCTGTGTCACAGTAATTTTCCAAGTGCTCTTTTTCGCCCTCTGTTCAAGGGAAAGGCACCTTGTGCTAATAGACTTGAGAACTGCCTTTTTCTCTGCCGGAAAGATGTCATTAATCGTTAGTTCTTTGAGAGTAGAGGTTTTGTCCATGCTTTCTACCCAGGTGAATGAGCACACTCTAGGTTCAGGAAGAGCTATAGTCAGCTGTGGTCCCTCTTCATCCCTTCAGGGCCAAACTGAACCTACAGAAAATGCTGCTCTTTGCCACTCGGACAGCTGGACTTTGGAGGAATTCTGGTTAATGAGAATCTTTGTCCAAAGGGGGAAAAAAAGAGAACATAGAGAGGGTCACTTCCAGGAGAATGCCTTGCCTACTAATCCTCCTGACAGTGATTCATTCATTGTCATAGTTGAGTGTTTACTGTGTGCAAAGCACTGTACTAAGCGCTTGGGAGAATATAATGCATCAACAAACGGACACATTCCTGCTCAGGGTCCAGAGGACTGAGAGTTCCTCTGTTCATGAGAGCCCTACACTTGAACGTATGAGTGAACAGCATGGCCTAGGGAAAGGAGCATGGGCTTGGAAATCAGAAGACCTGGATTCTTATCCCGGCTCTGTTACTTGTCTGCCATGTGACCCTGGGCAAGTCACGTCACTCCTCTGTGTCTCAAGTACCTCATCTGTAAAATGGGGATTAAATCCTGCTCCCTTCTACTTAGACTGTGAGCCCCGTGTGGGACAGGGACTGGATTCCAACCTGATTAATCTGTATCTACCCCAGCATTAAGAGCAGTGCTCGGTGTGTAGTAAACATTTAATAAATACCGCAAAAACAGACAAGCAAAACAGAGCACTCTACCAAGCCTTTGGGAGAGTACGATTCAACATAGATTATAGGCTTGTTATAGGCAGGGAATGTGTTTGCCAACTTGGTTGTATTGCACTCTCCCAAGTGCTTCATACAGTGTTCGGCACATAGTAAATGCTCAATACGTGCCATTGATGATGGTGATGACGACAACATAGTTGGTAGACACATTCCCCGTCCCGAGGAACTTACAATCTAGGGGAGCCCCGGCCGAGACATCATCTGTCAAAGTGCCCATTTACAGATCACTTCCTGCAAGAAGCACTGATGAGAGGGTAATCCTGGCAGTTATTTCGGGGCTTTCGCCTTCTGGAAGCTTCTCTCCAGTGAAGTCCTCACTAGGGAAATATCCCTTATAAAGTGGGGTGCCCACATAAGAGATTCTGGGCACCCACATAATCCTGTAAGAAGAGGAGAACTGCATGACAGCGCTTGCAGAAGAGAGTCTAGACCACTATGACAGAGGCCAGGGGAAGAAGAGCACAGGCTTTTCTTCAAAGGGGGAAGCCTTCCCTCCCCCTCTTTGGGTGGTGTGAGACCATGATTTCAGCCTTGTATCTAACAGGCAAGGATATCACGCAGGGAAACCCCAGAAGCATGTCTAGGAGCCACACAAATCAACAATAATTTCCCTCCTTTAGAGAAATAACACTGTAGTATGGCCCCGCTGGCAACTGAAGGGAACATAGCAGTTGCACGTGATGTGGTGTGTCTGAGGACTGAGATTCACAGTGCATTCATGATTCATTAGAGCAAATCATCATGCTTCAGTGGGCCGAATCGTCCCACAGTGGTTGTGAGATGTTCTCCCCCTTTAAATTCCCTAATTTACTGTGAGCCACAGGTAGAATTGAGCTCAGTTGAATCAGTCAGGGGAATTGTGGAGCGCTTACTGTGTGGAGAGCACTGAACTAAGCCTCGGGAGGGAGGATGTGGGTTCTAATCCCGGCTCCGCCACTTGTGTGCTGTCTGACCTTGGGCAAACCGTTTAACTTCTCCGTGCCTCACGTACCTCATCTGTAAAATGGGAATTAAGACTCTGAGCCTCACGTGGGACAGTCTACCTCTTATCTACCCCAGCGCTTAGAACAGTGCTTGGCACATAGTAAATGTTTAACAAATACCATAATTATTCTTGTTATTAATATACAGTAGAATCGGTATACATGTTCCCTGTCCACAGTGAGCTTATGGTCTCAAAGGGGAGACTGACATTAATAAGCTGGTATTCTTTTTGTTGGGACACAAGAAAACTACGTAATTATATTTGCACACTACTCTTGCTGTCTTTTATCTCTATGTACCCGGGTGTCATTCTTCTTAGTAGCATTCGTTTTGTCATTTTCGAAGTTAAGAAAAATGATCCAAACACTAAAAGTGGGTGTTTGCAGTAAGTGTAGAGGTAGTACAGCACTTAGAATATTTTTGTGTTTAAAGTTAAACCATTTAAAATAAGAAACGGTAGATGTCTTCAGTAGCTGTGGAAAGAAAAGGGAAGTCAGTCAAACCATTATTGGTATTTATTGGGCTTTCACTGTGGGCAGAGAGCTATACTAAGTACTTGGGAAAGTACAAGGTGGTAGACATGATCCCTCCCCTCAAGGAGCTTACAGTGTACAGTCAGCATGGCTCAGTGGAAAGAGCATGGGCTTTTGGAGTCAGAGGTCATGGGTTCAAATCCCGCCTCCACCACTTAGCTGTGTGACTTGGGGCAAGTCACTTTACTTCTCTGGGCCTCAGTTCCCTCATCTGTAAAATGGGGATGAAGACTGTGAGCCCCACGGGGGACAACCCGATCACCTTGTAAACTCCCCAGTGCTTAGAACAGTGCTTTGCACATAGTAAGTGCTTAATAAATGCCATTATTATTATTATTATTATTATTACAGTCCAAATGAGCTATATCGTTTCCCCATTTATTATGTATCTTACTTAAAGATAAGTGTCTTTATTACCTATTTGGTTTGAGATTGCTGTTTGCTGCAGGAATAATTTAACTATGCTCTTCTTTTTGCTCTTTATTTTTGATTAGATATTAAAGCAAATACATACCAGGCCAGCATTGTACAAGAGAAACGTTGCAGCCTCAGGACATGAAGCATATACAGTGGCTTTTATTAAAAAACAGATTGAAGAGTTCAACATTGGAAAGAGGCATTTGGCCAACATGATGGGAGAGGATCCAGAAACTTTTACCCAAGAGGATATCGATGTAAGTACAGTTGCTCTGTCGGAGAAGTAATTTACCGTAGAGTTGGAGACGTTGCAAGCACTTCACTTCAGCGTGAGCCCCTCAGCTCTCTGTGAATTTTAATCAAACCGTCAAAATAAGGAAAAGTGCCACTCTACACTGGCAAACATCCCCACTAGTAGCTGAGAATAGAGAGACCAGCTCTACCTTTGAGTGAGGTCAGACCTCGTTATATGACATTGAAGCCTGGAGGATTCAGTTTTTAGGTTCTGATGGATAATCGTTTTGATTTAGGGTTATAAGGAGCACCAAACTCTGAAATGCTTTACCCATTGCTTACCCATTGATCAGGCTTTCTTGCATAATAACAAAATCATTGGCAACATGAATTACAAAAAGTTCTCTAAGCAGCCCATAAATCAGTGGGTTTTTTTGTGGTTTGAATATTCAACTGAATCATTAAAGAGGAGTCACTTTCCCCTAGTTTCAGCATGGGGCTCAAATTGAATTTGAGTTTCCTTGTTGTCCTACTCTGTAACTTTGGCTGAGTTGCTTCTTCTGTTAAAATACCGGACTCACTTCACTTCCCCTAATTTTAAGTGCTCTGAGCGATCTAGTGAATGAGTGCTATACGAGCTTCGTAAAAATGGCAACTTATTCTCATAGAAAATGTCAACTATAATCTCCACATTATTCAGAGCACTTGAATAAAATTGTTTCTGCTCGTCAGATCATATTAATGGTCTCATCCTCATTACCCAGTTGGAATAAAACTATCTGGCACTATATCATTTCAGAAGATATAGAATATTGTGCAGAATAAAATCTTTACATTTTAGTTTCACTTCTAACCTTTTATGTGCTCATTAGTGTCTTGGAGAATTATCTTCCTGTCCTTATGCAGTAACTCATTCTTGCCACATGCATAGCAACAAGGCCTGCCACACCCAAAAGTTTTTTAATGGTATTTCTTAATACCATGTATTTGAATTTGTTAAGCACTTACTATGTGCCTGGCATTGTACTAAATCCTGGGATAGATTAAAGATAATACAAGATCATTCCTTTGAGGAAAGGAATTCACATTCATACTTAGTTTGTAAAAGGGATATAATGTGAAATGTTTTAAAGTTAATCTATGTTTTCATGAGAAACCATACTATAATAATAAGCTTGAAAAAGGGACCGAGCTTATTAGTCAATCAGGGCTATTCATTGAGTGCCCGTTATGTGCAAAGCATTTTACCAACTGTCTGGGAGAGGATGAGTTGATAGATATGAACCTTGCCCACAGCAGTCTAGTGGGGAAAAAAAAGACTTAAAAGTTACAGATAGGAAAAAAATGGAAGGAAGGAAGTGGATGGGGGCTTGGGAGTCAAAAGAACCCCAGCTCTGCCACTTTTCAGTCATTCGGTCATATTTTTTGAGCATTCACTGTAAAACACTGTACTAAGTGGTTGGGAGAGTACAATACAACAATAAACAGACACATTACCTGACCATAATGAGTTTTACAGTTTAGAGGGGCAGAGACAAAAATTAATACAAATAAATAAATTACAGCTATGTACCTAAATGCTGTGGGGATGGGAGAGGGAAGAACAAAGAGAGCAAGTCATCCGTTGTGTGACCTTGGGCAAATCACTTAACTTCTCCTTGCCTCAGTTCCCTCATCTGTAAAATGGGGATTAAGACTGTGAGCCCCACGTGGGGCATCAACTGTGTCCAAGCTTGATTAGCTTGTATCTACCCCAGCACTTAGTACAGTGCCTGGCACATAGTAGGCGCTTAACAAATACCATTAAAAAGTGCTTAAATAGTAGAGGGAGCAAAACAATTAAGGTGGGTGTTGGGAATATCTGACCTGGGGAGAAAAACATCAGTAGAATTAGTCGTGCAGGTGATGGGATTTCAGAAAGGCTTTGAATTGTGGTATGGCAAATTTATAAGGGAGGGGAATTTCAGGCAGTAGCAAAGGCATGGGAATGAGGCACAGTGAGAAGACTTATGTGGGAAGAAAAAAGCTGGGGTGCAGTGGGAAAAGAGAGCTGATGGGGAAAAGTAAGCAATCAGTACTACTTATTGAGTACCTCCTGTGTGCAAAGCAGTGTTCTAAGTGCTTGGGAAAGTAAAATAGAAGTGGTAGACAGTAATAGATTTCTGTCCTCAACAAGCTTACAATCTGGGGGGGAAGACAAATAAATTACAGGGAGAGAGAAGCAGTAGAGTGTGAAGATGAGTGTTACAGGAAGATGTGAATAGGTGACAAGTTGCATGGGTCAGTTGGGGAGTATCTGGGGCGGAGGAATGGAAGATTCATCCTGTAGGGCTCCCTAAAAATATGATTTTGGCTTTGAAGAGAGAGAGAGAGAAAGCAGTAGTTTCTGTTTGATCAGGAAGGAATAAGTAATCCTTGTAGGCTTTTAAGGAGTGGAAAGATGGGCAGGATGACATTTTAGAGAAAGGGATTTGGGAAGTTGAAGAAGGTGTTGTCCCGAAGACCATCATCATCATCATCATCAATCGTATTTATTGAGCGCTTACTGTGTGCAGAGCACTGTACTAAGCGCTTGGGAAGTACAAGTTGGCAACATATAGAGACAGTCCTTACCCAACATTGGGCTCACAGTCTAAAAGGGGGAGACAGAGAACAAAACCAAACATACTAACAAAATAAAATAGAATAGATATGTATAAGTAAAATAAATAAATAAATAAATAGAGTAATGAATATGTACAAACATATATACAAATATACAGGTGCTGTGGGGAAGGGAAGGAGGTAAGATGTGGGGGATGGAGAGGGGGACGAGGGGGAGAGGAAGGAAGCGAGGAGGCTGATTCTGTGGGCTAGGACCTGGACTGGGGGGGTGGCTATTAAAGGATTTAGCAACAAACTGAATGTGAAAATTGAAATACAGTGTGGAGGCAAGGTTAATACCAAGTTGATACGCTTTGGGACTAGGGAAGTGGGTGTTGTGTATCAAAATGAATGCTTGTAGGGTTCTTTTAAAATTAGTCTAAAGTTTTATTTGCTCTCTTCTGGATCTACCCCGGTTTCTTCATATCCTTGAAGAAATGCATTTATTCAGTTGTAGTTATTGAGTACTCACTGTGTGCAGAGCCCTGTACTAAATTCAGATGCACGTGGACCAAACTCGACACAAGTAGTAATGACCCTGATCAGAGCAGAGACAAATGGAAGCCTTGGTTCCCATTCTTTGCATGTCATATTCCTGTTTATTGTTGGACTTAAGTTGGGGTAGACAGGGCAGTTGCACTGGGTATAGATGAGGAAAAGATGCCCAAAAGGCTTGGAGTGATGCTCCGTCCGTGCTCTTCCTTTTGGCTCCAGCTCCCACAAATACTCCTAGCTCCTGCTTTTCACTCCATCCCTTTCCTCAGAACGGCCTGATATATTCTAAAGGATCAGTGGTAACAGCCCTGCCAGTTTTCTTGTGCGTAATGAGCTTTTCTGTAGCCTGTATCCGTGGGTTGTTTTTTCCACGTGCGCTCTTCAGTTCATTTAAAATTTTATTCCTCTCCCCCAAAGCGCCAGCGACTTCTTCCAATTTATTTCACCTGCAATTCTGATAAGATGTTTTCGATCCTTCCAGATCATCAGTATAGAATATTGATTAGTAGTGGGCCCCGTGGGATACCCCTCAGTGAGAACTGCTCGGTTGGCAGTGTCATTGATGACTACTCTTTGGGTTGTAATGAGCTAACTGGGCACTCACCTGAAGGCCAGGCTTTCCTTGCTTATTGATGACGATGTCATGTGAGACAAAATCAGAACATTTCCAGAGTCTGGATGTATTGCATTTGTGTTTCTCCCGGCCTGTAACTTTTATCCTAGAAAGGAATTGGTGTGGTGTGACCAAGTTGGCTACAGTTTGCTGTTGGAAAAGTCATATTGGTTGCATACTAAGTGCCCTGTTAGGTGACAGCGAATTGTTTGATGTTGTATGTTAATATTTTCCCAGATATCTGATGTTAAGCTGGCTGGTCTTTTTTTATGGTGTTTGTTAATAAAAATAGTAATAATAATGGCATTTGTTAAGAGCTTAGTATGTGTTAAGCACTTAATATGTGCTAGGCATAGTAGCTAAGCAGTGGGGTAGATACAAGCTAAGCAGGTTGGATGTACTCCATGTATCACATGGAGCTCTCAGTTAATCCTGCCATTACAGACGAGGTAACTGAGGCACAGAGAAGTTAAGTGACTAGTCCAAGGTCACACAGCAGGCAAGTGGTAGGGTCGGGCTTAGAACCCAGGTCTTTCTGACTCCCAGGACTGTGCCCTATTCACTAGGCCATGCTACTTTTCAGGGTGTAATTGCCCAGATCTCCTTTCCCCCACTCCCATCATTTTTTAAAGATTAGCACATTTTGTCCTTTCCCACAATTCTCAAGCACTTCTTCCTGCCTTTCAAATATCATCCACCAGTCTTATTACCTTTGAATGTTACCTGGCCCTGTTCATCTAAATGGCCAACTTTGTAAGAAGTCTTTGATTCTTTTAATTCTCTAGTTTGGTTTTCTTGCCTTCCATCGTAAATGGGGCTTGCCCAGCTCAACTTTTCACAGTCAGTGTTTTTTATAAAGACAGTGAGAAAAGCCACATGAATAGCATCCTACTTTTCAATGTCATCAGATTACCTTTTTCCATCTTGGGACACATTTAATGCCCTCTGCCCTCTCTCTCCCTTTTAAATACCTTTCTATATTAGGTCAAATACACATCCAGTTTTCCGCCTTTCAGATCCACAGGAAAGATGACTCCATGTCTTTTGAATTATTTACTTAAACATAGACACACACATTCTCTCTCTCTCGCTCACTCTCTCTTTCTCTCTCTCACTCTCTCTCCCTCTCCCTAATCCTTTCCATTTAAGGTGATTAATGAGTGTACAGAATGTCACTCTGAAAATCCCCTCTTCTTACATTTTGTCAAACTTAATGGGAAATTTTGCTCATGTGTGCTGTTGAAGATATATGCCACAGGCAAAGGCTTGTGTTCCTTCAGCCTGGTGATGTGTCTAGTAGAGGAGGCTGCGTTATATCGTGGGACTGCTAAATTATTGTGGCAGATTAATTTTTAAAGCTCCCTGCAAGGCGAGATTAATATCCTTGGCAGGATTGATTCCAAGCAGGGTGCTTTTGGGACATGGGTCAAAAAAAAAGTTCTTCTGTCCAATTAAAATGGAATCTCTTGAAAAATGATTCCGTCTTGTACCACATTCTGTCAGTAAGCGCTCAATAAGTGCCATTGATGGATAGATTATCTCTACTTTTGCTTGTTGCCATTGAGTGGAAAAAAAAAAGAAAAAGCCTGTCAGTTTCCAACTTTTCTGCCTAACTATTCTACCCTACTATAATCATGATAAATAGGGTCCAGAGTGGACTGCCTCTTGCTAGACCTCAGCAACTCAGTTACCTCTGAGGAACTTTTCTGACTCCTGATTAAAATTCCAAATTTTAAAATAATCAGAAGGATGTGAGACCTCACTTTAATGGTTTGAATTACTACTGAAAATCAAGGCTGAGGAAGTCTATGTCCTACAGAGGTGTGTATCCTGACCACCTCTCAGGCTTTTTTTCCCCTAGGATCACTTGCTTTTTGGCTCAGAAGTAGTTCCTTCATTCATTCAATCGTATTTGTTGAGCACTTACTATGTGCAGAGCACTGTACTAAGCGCTTGGGAAGTGTAAATCAGCAACATATAGAGACGGTCCCTACCCAACAACAGGCTCAAAGTCTAGAAGGGGGAGACAGACAACACCACAAAACAGACAGGTGTCAATACCATCAGAATATATAGAATTATAGCTATGTACACATCATTAATAAAATAAACGGAGTAATAAATAGGTACAAATATACACACAAGTGCTGTGGGGAGGGGAAGAGAGTACGGTGGAGGGAGGGGGCGATGAGGGGAGGAGAAGGAGGAGAGGAATAAAGGAGGGGCTCAGTCTGGGAAGGCCTCCCAGAGGAGGTGAGCTCTCAGTAGGACTTTGAAGGGAGGAAGAGAGATAATTAGGTAGATGTGTGGAGGGAGGGCATTCCAGGCCAGGGGGAGGACATGGGCTAGGGGTTGTCGGCGAGACGGGAGAATGCGGCGTAGTGAGGAGGTGAGCGGCAGAGGAGTGGAGGGTGCGGGCTGGGCTGGAGAAGGAGAGAAGGGAGGTGAGGTAGGAAGGGGCAAGGTGATGGACAGCCTTGAAGCCCAGGGTGAGGAGTTTTTGCTTGATTCGAAGGTTGACAGGCAACCACTGGAGTTTTTTGAGGAGGGGAGTGACGTGCCCAGAGCGTTTCTGTACAAGGATAATCTGGGCAGCAGAGTGAAGTACAGACTGAAGCGGGGAGAAACAGGAGGATGGGAGATCAGAGAGGAAGCTGATGCAGTAATTCAGTCGGGATAGGACGAGAAATTGAACCCACAAGGTAGCGGTTTGGATGGAGAGGAAAGGGCGGATGTTGGCAATGTTAATCCCAAATTCCATCCCAGGCAGTTCTACCTCTGCACCACCCCTGCCCACACCCATCTTCCAGTCACCGCTGTTCTCAGCCGTGACTTCTTTTTTTCCATGGTATTTAAGTGCTTACTATGTGCCAGGCACCGTACTAAGCAGTGAGGTACATACAGGCTAATCAGGTTGGATACAGTCCCTGTCCCACATGGGAGCTCACAGGCTTAATCCCCATTTTACAGGTGAGGTAACTGAGGAACAAGAGGAAGTGAAGTGACTGGCCCGGGGTCACACAGCAGGCAGTGCTGGAGCCGGGATTAGAACCCAGGTCCTTCTGACTCCGAGGCCCTGCCTCTGTCCACTAGGTCACACTGTGTCTTGGAATTTGAAGTTCATTCATACTCTTTCGGGGATCTCCTCCTCATCCCGTCCCCCCCAACCCACCCTCTCCCAACTCCTCGCTGTCCTGGGAATGTTTGGAGTGAAAACGCTTGAGCTCGGAAAGAGTTAATCGAGCATAGGCCCGGGAGTCAGAAGGACCTTGGTTCTAATCTCGGCTCCATCCCTTGTCTGCTGTGTGACTGTGGGCAAGTCACTTCACTTCTCTGTGCGTCAGTTACCTCACCTGTAAAATGGGGATTAAGACTGTGAGCCCCACGTGGGACACGAACCGTGTCCAACCTGATTTCTCTGTAGCTACCTCAATGCTTAGAACAGTCCTTGGCATATAGTAAGCACTTAACAAATATCATTTAAAAAAAAAAAAGCCCACAAATCTGAAGCCTTAATTTTTGCAATTTTCAAAGGAAAGAGAGGGGCACCCTGCCCTGCCCTCGAGTTTAACTGCTGTCCATGCTTAATTTTTCTACTTTCCATCAGGTGCTGCAAATACATCAAACAAAAAGCAGTGTCTGCTATGCATAATCAAGTTTGGGTTAAATATAAATAAATAAAAGCCACATTGCCCTGGCAGGAGAGAATTATTAGTGTGTTTTGTGTACTTTCATGTCTGTGCAGTAAGCTTGTTGTGAACAGGGAATGTGTCTTCCAATTCTGTTACGGTGTACTCTCCCAAGCTCTTAGTACAGTGCTCTGCACGCAGTGTGCACTTAATAAATGTGATTGTTTTATTGATGATCAGTTTGGGGCAGGGCATTTTGAAAATAGAGCTTATAAGATGGTGCCCTTGGTTCACATTTTATTGGTTTTGGGATTTTTTTTCTGTAAAAATTCCAAGACTGCAGTACTTCTGTTGGAAATGGTAATTAAAGACATTTTAATCACTTTGAGAGTCTTAAATTTACAGTTGCCATTTACAAATGCCTTTATTCGGAATTAAAAGTTGAGCCGTACGTCGCTATTGAATTTCAGGAAAAAAGCCAGCAAATTGATATATAACACTGCCGAAGTCTACCAATTACTTTTTAATTGGTATTATAGACCTTGTTCTGAAACGGATGTTTTATTCTCCTAAGTGTGAATATGCTGTATGAAGTTTCTCTAATTGATTTGCTTTGCCCATTCCATTTGATGTATCATTTTTCACAATATTTCATAATTTGTGCTCATTTCTAATGAACAGAGTCGTTAGGACAGGCATGTCTAAGTACAACTGACAGCTAACATTAGGTGCCAGATGCAGTTTATAAAGCGATGTAGAACTGCAGAGAACAGTTTAAATAAATTAGCACCTGTACATTAGTCTCACTTGCTGGTAATTTATAAGCGAATCAGTAGAGATGACATTTAGGTAAGTCATTGATCAAGTTAACAGCTGCATACCCACTGCCCAGCTGGGATACCTAATTAATAGAGATTGCAGTCCTGACCCAATGCTTCTCCCTGGTTGAGTCTATTATCTTTTTAGTCTGCAATTTTTAAGCCGAAGAGTGTAGTAAACACTGTACTTTCAGGAAATCGTCACTTATATGCTCTCGTAGCATAAATTTGAAATGTAAATTGTGTTTCCATCAGTCAGTATCCCCCACGCCACGATGAATTTATACTGTCTTTTTCAGATTCCGCTAAAAGCATCTGATTTTCACCATTTGAGGAAGTTGGTCAGTTCTCCCCTGTTCATTAGACGAATGTTGAACTGCACTCAGTTCTCCCATAATGGTGTGTTTCCACTGAACGCTTACTATAGGCAAAGCAGTGTGCACAGCGCCGGCATAGATAGATGATCGTCAGATCAGAAACAGTCCCTGTCCCACATGGGAGGGCAGAGAACAAGAGTTTTATTCCCGTTTTGTAGGTGACCAAACTGAGGCACAGGGAAGTAGAGTAACTTGCCCCACGTCACCCAACAGGTAGGTGGTGGAGCTAGACCTAGAACCCAGATCTCCTGGCCCACACTGTTTTCATTAGGCCAAAACTGCCACTCTTTGGTTAAAACGCTGCTGGAGAATAGTGAACACTCCTTTCAACAACGTGAGCCTGGTTACAAGACGCCGCCAGAAGAAACAGTCTTTGCGCACGTGAACAGCACGGTGCGTGGTACTTAAAACAGCAGAAGTTTTTCATCAATCATCATCATCAGTCGTATTTATTGAGCGCTTACTGTGTGCAGAGCACTGGACTAAGCGCTTGGGAAGTACAAGTTGGCAACATATAGAGACAGTCCCTACCCAACGGTGGGCTCACAGTCTAAAAGGGGGAGACAGAGAACAAAACCAAACATGCTAACAAAATAAAATAAATAGAATAGATATGTACAAGCAAAATAAATAAATAAATAAATAGAGTAACAAATATGTACAAACATATATGCATACATACAGGTGCTGTGGGGAAGGGAAGGAGGTAAGATGGGGGGGATGGAGAGGGGCACGAGGGGGAGAGGAAGGAAGGGGCTCATTACATTACATTTGATTACAGGGGACTGGACAGAAATACACCCTCATGGTATAGAAGAACTGGGTAAAAACAGAAAAGCAGTTTGCCATTGATTTACCAACTACGGAACACAAGCCATGTGAGTAGACCTAGTGGATAGAGCATGGGCATGGGAGTCAGAAGGACCTGGGTTCGAATCCTGGTGGCCCTGCCACTCGTCTGCTGAGTGACCTTAGACAAGTCACTTCACTTCTGTGCCTCAGTTACCTCATCTGTAAAACGAGGATTAAAACTGTGAGCCCCTTGTGGGACAGGGACCGTGCCCAAACAGAATTGCTTGTATCCCAGCTCTTAGTACATTGCCTTAGTACAATCAACCCGGCGGCTCCGGCCGGCCGGCCCGGTGGTTTTTCTCCCTTCAAGGCCCTACTGAGCGCTCACCTCCTCCAGGAGGCCTTCCCAGACTGAGCCCCTTCCTTCCTCTCCCCCTCGTCCCCCTCTCCATTCCCCCCATCTTACCTCCTTCCCTTCCCCACAGCACCTGTATATATGTATATATGTTTGTACATATTTATTACTCTATTTATTTATTTATTTATTTTACTTGTACATATCTATTCTATTTATTTTATTTTGTTAGTATGTTTGGGTTTGTTCTCTGTCTCCCCCTTTTCGACTGTGAGCCCACTGTTGGGTAGGGACTGTCTCTAGATGTTGCCAATTTGTACTTCCCAAGCGCTTAGTCCAGTGCTGTGCACACAGTAAGCGCTCAATAAATACGATTGATGATGATGATGATGATGATGATTGATTTACCAACTTGGAGCACAAGCCATGTGAGTAGACCTAAGCATGGGTGTGGGAGTCAGAAGGACCTGGATTTGAATCCTGGTGGCCCTGCCACTTGTCTGCTGAGTGACCTTGGACAAGTCACTTCACTTCTGTGCCTCAGTTACCTCATCTGTAAAATGAGGATTAAAACTGTGAGCCCCATGTGGGACAGGGACCGTGCCCAAACAGAATTGCTTGTATCCCAGCTCTTAGTACATTGCCTTAGTACATTCACCCCGGCGGCTCCGGCCGGCCGGCCCGGTGGTTTTCCTCCCTTCAAGGCCCTACTGAGAGCTCACCTCCTCCAGGAGGCCTTCCCAGACTGAACCCCTTCCTTCCTCTCCCCCTCATCCCCCTCTCCATCCCCCCATCTTACCTCCTTCCCTTCCCCACAGCACCTGTATATATGTATATATGTTTGTACATATTTATTACTCTATTTTACTTGTACATATCTATTCTATTTATTTTATTTTGTTAGTATGTTTGGTTTTGTTCTCTGTCTCCCCCTTTTAGACTGTGAGCCCAGTGTTGGGTAGGGACCGTCTCTATATGTTGTCAACTTGTACTTCCCAAGTGCTTAGTACAGTGCTCTGCACATAGTAAGCGCTCAATAAATGCGATTAATGATGATGATGATTGCCTGGCACGTAGTAAGCAGTTAACGATTACCAGAGTTGTTATTGCTAATAATCCAGTTATTAACTCTTGTTGTATTATACTCCCCCAACTGCTTATACAGTGCTCTGCACACAGTAAGGGCTCAATAAATATGATTGATTGATTCTTGTTTATTAGCAAGTATCCTTTTAAAACAGTCTCTGAGACATTCTCCCCAAGGGTAATTTTATAAATTGAAAGAAAATGATTTTTTCCAAATACATTTAAATCTCTTTTAGTATTTTAGACACGGGAAAGCATTGAAGTGTTTTCTCCTGAAACGTATTAAGTTTTTTAATGTATTGCAGAAGCTACAAAATGAATTTCGTATAAAGAATCTGTATTCTAATGTTACCCGAGGTATTTCTTGACTTTTAGTGTGGGCTTAATTTAAATTGTTGTCTAAAATATCTAATACCATGAACTACCAGTTTTATTTTGCGAGCACCAAGTTATCATGTTAGTTTATAAGATGGCAAGCTTCCGTTCTGGAAGATGAGGTCATAACAAATCTCATTCTGTAATTTGGAAAGTAGAATGCCCTCTTTCCATTTTTCTCCCCTTCTCTATCTTCTTTCCCATACTTTCTGCTCAAAAGAAGTGTTATGCCCAGCTTAAGTAGAATGCAACTGCCTGGAGCAGTTTTCTCAACCTTTTAAGAGTACCAATTAGTCTTCAGAATTCTCCCCCCAGAACGCTCTGCATTCTCAAGTAGATGTTTGTTTCAGTCTCGGAATGTTTATTGGCAATTTACTGACTATTTGGTGTAATCCTCACTGCAATAACTTCTGAGTTTGGACTCATTTAATATCCAGCTGACACCTTTCTTAATTATAGTTACTTACATTTGGTTTACTTAACATGAACGATCTAATTTAAACTCACTCCATGCGAAAGCCCACTGTGTAAGCAACCTGTTTACTTAGAAATGTGCAGCAGTCTTCAGTGGTCTTACTAAAATTTGTTTATAATCTTTTGCAGAAAAATACCTGATTATTTTTCCATGGTACCGTATCTACAGTGGGCGTTTACTAGCTCAGTGATGTGACTCGGGTTAAAGACATCTTTCTTGGAGCTCTTCTGTGTTTGTTCTCCCGAAGGACAACAGGTCATCTGCCACAGCACCTGTATATATGTACATATGTTTGTACATATTTATTACTCTATTTATTTATTTTACTTGTACCTGTCTATTCTATTTATTTTATTTTGTTAGTATGTTTGGTTTTGTTCTCTGTCTCCCCCTTTTAAACTGTGAGCCCACTGTTGGGTAGGGACTGTCTCTGTATGTTGCCAATTTGTACTTCCCAAGTGCTTAGTACAGTGCTCTGCACATAGTAAGCGCTCAATAAATACAATTGATGATGATGATGATGGGAAATCTGGGTCTGAGGCAGCTCATCAATGTTAGGTGGGTTCCCTCACCCCCTTCCAATCAATCAGTTGGGTTTATTGAGCGCTGACTGTGTGCATAGTACTGTTTGAAGCACTTTGGAGAGTACAGTATAACAGAGTTGGTAGACACGTTCTCTGCCCACAACGAGCTTGCGGTCTAGAAGGGGAGAGAGGTATTATTATAACTAAATTACAGATTCGTACGTAAGTTCTTTGGGGCTGAGGGAGGGGTGAATAAAGGGAGCAAATCCAAGTGCAAGGGTGAGGCCCAAGGGAGTGGGAGAAGAGGAAATGAGGACTTGGTCTGGGAAGGCCTCTTGGAGATGTGTTTTCAGTAAGGTTTTGAAGGTGGGGAGAGTGATCATCTGTTATGAAAAGAGAGGGCATTCCAGGCCAGCAGCACGACGCGGACGAGAACGTTGGTAGCAAGATAGATGAGATCGAGATGCAGTGAGTAGGCTGGTGGAGAGGAGCGAACTGTGCGGGTTGGGTTGTTGTAGGAGAGCGGCGAGGTAAGATAGGAGGGAGTAAGAAGATCAAGTGATTTAAAGCCAGTAGTAAGGAGTTTCTGTTTGATGCGGAGGTGGATGGGCAACCACTGCAGAGCCTTGAGGAGTGGGGAAACATGGACTGACTGTTTTTAGAAAAATGATCCGGGCAGCAGAGTGAAGAATGAACTGGAGTAGGGAATGGCAAAGGGGTCAGCAAAGGAGGCTGATCCGGTAATCGGCCCCCTTCCATTTCGACCTTGTGGTTACTGTTACGCTTCAGGCTCTGCCCTAACGATGAGGAAGGGGAAGATAGGTGTAGAGGCAGGGGCTCTGGGCTTAGTGGGCCCCTGGGGCCCGCAAGCCATGGGTCCGCACCTCATCCCGCAGCCACCCGCCTGCTGCCGTTGTAGTTCTGAGCACTGAGAAATAAAACCCAGGTGAGGATTAGACTAGATCCCTTCCATATCAGAGGCAGGGGTTGGAGTTGATCCCAACTAGACCCCAAGGCAGTCAGGAATCCAAACCTGGCTTTGGTTTTGTTAGTGTTCCATTGGTGCTGAGTGTTTGACTGGTGTCCTTATGAGCAAAATGAATAGTCTCTTCAAAGAAATAGACATCCCCATTTGAAAGCAAATGTATCCGGAATCTTCAACAAGTCTTCAGTTTCCTTTCTGCATAGATTGTGAGCCCCGTATAGAACAGGGGCCGTATCCAACTAGATTAACTTTCATTCAGTCGTATGTATTGAGTGCTTACTGTGTGCAGAGCACTGTACTAAGTGCTCGGGAGAATACACTATAACAATAATAATCATCATAATGGCATTTAAGTGCTTACTATATGCCAAACACTGTTCTAAGCGCTGGGGGGGATACAAGGTGATCAGGTTGTCCCACGCAGGCTCACAGTCTTAATCCCCATTTTACAGATGAGGTAACTGAGGCACAGAGAAGTTAAGTTACTTTGCCCAAAGCCACACAGCTGACAACTGGCGGAGCCGGGATTAGAACCCCTGACCTCTGACTCCCAATTTCCACTGAGCCATGCTGCTTCTCTGAATAACACATTCTCTGCCCACAATGAGTTTACAGTCTAGAGTGTATCCATGCCAGTGCTTAGAACAGTGCTCTACACATAGTCCGCGCTCATCAAGTGCCGTAAAAATAATATGGGCTATAAGCCGCATAATAGCCAGTGAGGCAAGCAGATCTCACCCAGAGCCTCTGCTCAAGCAACAACGAGGTGCAGTGTTGCTTTCGGTGTGGGAAGTGCTCAGGGATCTCCGGTTTGGCCGTTACATTAACTTCACCAAATAACAATAGTGGGAAATATGCTCAAAATAATGTATTCCAAAGGAACAATCTTTTATGCTTTTGCTTTCACCCCTCCCTTCAGGATTTCTTGGTTTTCCTGGGTTTTGATTGTGTACGTTGTTCTCATTCAACGCTGCTTGTAAACTACTTCCTTGCAGAGTCAAAGGGCTTTAAGGGATCATGAAACTCAGATCATTCATTCCTTTACCTTCAGACACGATCATATTTATGATCATAGGGATCGTATTTATTCATTCATTCATTCAATCGTATTTATTGAGCGCTTACTGTGTGCAGAGCACTGTACTAAGCGCTTGGGAAGCGCAAGTTGGCAACATATAGAGATGGTCCCTACCCAACAGTGGGCTTGATCATGATCATATTTATAAGCGTTTCATACCCAAGCGCTTAGTACAGTGCTCTGTACACAGTAAGCGTTCAAAAAATACAATTGAATGAGTGAATGAATTTACACTATCCCAGACAGATGAAAATTTAATGTAGTTTTTTAGATGTACCAAAGGAGGTGATTACACAGCCCTGCCTCCTTGGTAACGAGATTGTCTAATCACAGCCAAAGTACTATTTATTATTATTATTATTATTATTATTGATATCAAAAAAGTTTATTGGGTGCTTACTGTATGTAAAGCACTGTACTAAGTACTGGGAGAGATGAGAATAACTGATTTCATAGACATTTTCCCTGCCCGCAAGGAGCTCCATTGATTGATTAAGCACTTGGGAGAATATAATACATAGCCTTGGTAGACACAATCCCTGCCTTCGAAGAGGTTATAATCTATTATTATTAGTGAGGTCCAGGCAGGGGAAAAGCCATGGGCAGTGGATTAGAGACAGGAGAGTTGAGAAGGAAGTACAGAAAGAAGACGTTTAGGTTGAGAGGCTGGAAGAATTTGAGCTCAAGGGTAAGCAGGTGGACAGGGAAGATAGATAAGAAGTTGGGAGCAGATAGGTGACCTGGAAGCCATTGCTTCATGGCTTCTGCTAGAGGGAAATGGGGAGCCATTAGAGACTTTAAAAAAGTGGAGTTGGGCATTTGGCAAGCAGTCAGCTTAATATGAAAGCGAGAAATGGGTTGTCCTTTGTCCCGGTGATAGGGATGTTCATTCATTCATTCATTTAATTGTATTTATTGCATACTGTGTGCAGAGCACTGTACTGAATGCTTGGAAAGTACAAGTTGGCAACATATAGAGACGGTCCCTACCCAGCAGTGGGCTCACAGTCTAGAAGGGGGAGACAGAGAACAAAACAAAACATATTAACAAAATAAAATAAGTAGAATAAACATGTACAAATAAAATACATAAATAGAGTAATAAATGCGTACTAACATATATACATATATACAGGTGCTGTGGGGAGGGGAAGGAGGTAAGGCAGGGGGGATGGGGAGGGGGGTGAGGGGGAGAGGAAGGAGGTGGCTCAGTCTGGGAAGGCCTCCTGGAGGAGGTGAGCACTCAGTAGGGCCTTGAAGGGAGAAAGAACTAGCTTGGCGGATGTTGGGAGGGAGGGCATTCCAGCCCAGGGTGAGGACGTGGGCCGGGGGTCGACGGCGGGACAGGCGAGAACGAGGCACGGTGAGGAGATTAGCAGCAGAGGAGCGGAGGGTGTGGGCTGGGCTGTAGAAGGAGAGAAGGGAGGTGAGGTAGGAGGGGGGCGAGGTGATGGACAGCCTTGAAGCCCAGGGTGAGGAGTTTCTGCCTGATGAGCAGATTGATTGGTAGCCACTGGAGATTTTTGAGGAGGGGAGTAACATGCCCAGAGTGTTTCTGGACAAAGACAATCCGGGCAGCAGTGTGAAGTATGGATTGAAGTGGGGAGAGTCACGAGGATGGGAGATCGGAGAGGAGGCTGATACAGCAGTCCAGACGGGATAGGATGACAGCTTGAACGAGCAGGGTAGTGGTTTGGATGGAGAGGAAAGGGCAGATCTTGGCAATGTTGCGGAGCTGAGACTGGCAGGTTTTGGTATCGTCTTGGATGTGATGGGTGAACGAGAGAGCAGAGTCGAGGATGACACCAAGGTTGCGGGCCTGTGGGACGGGAAGGATGGTAGTGCCGTCAACAGTGATGGGAAAGTCAGGGAGAGGGCAGGGTTTGGAAGGGAAGACAGTGAGTTCAGTCTTGGACATGTTGATTTTTAGGTGGCGGGCAGACATCCAGATGGAGATGTCCTGAAGGCAGGAGGAGATGCGAGCCTGGAGGGAGGGGGAGAGAGCAGGGGCAGAGATGGAGATCTGGGTGTCATCAGCGTAGAGATGATAGTTGAAGCCGTGGGAGCGAATGAGGTCACCAAGGGAGTGCGTGTAGATCGAGAACAGAAGGGGACCAAGCACTGAACCTTGAGGAACCCCTACAGTAAGGGGATGGGAGGGGGAGTAGGAGCCTGCAGAAGAGACTGAGAATGAACGGCCGGAGAGATGAGGAGAACCAGGAGAGGACAGAGTCTGTGAAGCCAAGGTTGGATAGCGTGTTGAGGAGAAGGGGGTGGTCCACAGTGTGGGTGGTCCACAGGAGGATTAGGATAGAGTATGAGCTGTTGGATTTGGCAAGCAGGAGGTCATTGGTGACCTTTGAGAGGGCAGTTTCTGTGGAATGTAGGGGACGGAAGCCAGATTGGAGGGGTTCGAGGAGAGAGTTGGTGTTGAGGAATTCGATATTAGCAACAGAAGCAGGTAGATCTCCCCAGGAAGTGCTTTAAAGGGTTGGGGTGTGTTTTCTATGCACTGGGGACAGATCTAAGGTCACTTTATGCTTATCTCTTTAAAAAAAAAGCAAAGAAGCTAGCCATTAGTTGAAGAAAATTCTACCAATGAAAAAGAGAATGTGCAGCCAAGTGTGAGCTCTATCCTGACATGCTGGGAGTAGGAAGCACTCTGCCCAGAAAACAGCAGGGCTTTTCAGGAAGATTACTTGCTACCCCTGCCACAAAACCAGCCCTGTGGGAGTCCAGACTCAATCCTGGGAAGAAGGGGAGGGCCTGGGGGATTGGGGAATCCAGGCAGAAGGAGGCTGGGGAGGAGAGAGAGAAAGAGAGAGAAAAAGAAAAAAAGAAGAAGGGCTTAGCCTGGAGGTGAAGAGCAGGTATTTTTTTCTGGTTAAATAGTTTAGAATTCAAATAGAAGTGATTCAGAGAGATCAGTGAGCCCTCAGCCTTTGAAAGAATTGTGCTCACTCTCTCTCTCTCTCTTTCTCTTTCCTCCTCCAACGTATACTTTGAATATCAGCCACCTCCTGGTTGTGGAATATGCACCCTCCCAGCTATCTCATCCCAGATCCAATTTCCCTTTACTCTCAAACGGCTCAGGTGTTTTGAGTTGTTAGGTTGGGCAGCGGTCACCTCCCCTACACATTGAACTTCAGTTTTGATTGTAGCAAATTTGTGGTCGTTACTGCCAGAAAGTCCTCCTTCTTGTGTGATTATCGCCGAAGTAGCTTTCAGTCACTCACCTTTCTCAGTTATGTTCTTCATCCGGTTGTTCTCTATACTGTAATTTTCTCCAGGGCTTATTTGGTCTCAGTTCAAGTGCGCCCACCTTCTTTGTGCAGCTTACATTCACTCCTGTTTTGTATAATCTGGCCACTTTTCTGCAGCACCTGCCAATTTCCTCTTAATGAACCAATTTTGTTTCAGAATTCAGATCGCAACTATTGTCTGCCCGTCTACGTTTCTCAATCTCTCAAAGGCATTTTGGGCTAGTCGAAAGATGCCATAAAAACAAAATTGCATGCTACTTTATTATTATTCCTGATAGTAACAATATGCACTTCCTTATGAATCACACAGAATAATAAATATATCAAGCTGTACTGTGAAATAAAGGGCTAGTTAGTGTTTCCTAATGAAGACACATCTTTCTAATCTTCTGAAACTAAAAACATGTTATATACTTTGGTAAAGTTACTCAGGTGCACATGAAGAATGGTGTTTAAATCATAGGCTCCTAAACAAAACTTTAAAATGCACTTTTTCACTGAAAAAGCCAATCTCCTCCCTTCCAGAAATAAGGAGACTAGGAATAGGGGGTAGTTAGAGATGAGGAAAAATGTGAACTCACCACCTGCTTAATAAGTGCCATCATTATTATTATCATCAATCGTATTTATTGAGCGCTTACTATGTGCAGAGCACTGTACTAAGCGCTTAGTATTAGTATTATTATTAGGCCTTTGAACTAAGGTCCTTGTGGCAGGGCTGATGGTGGGTTCAGGAAGGGAAGGAAAGAGGAAATGTTCTCTATATATTTGCTTGTGCTTCCAATTTGTAACTTTTAGGGGTTTACCCTGAAGCTGATCTGTCCCCTTAAACCTACTCCTCTTCCTAACTTTCCCATCTCAGTCTATAATACCACCGTCTTCCCTGTCCCAGAAACCTGCCATCTCGGTGTCATCCTCAACTCCTTGCCCTTCAACTCCCACATTGTCTACCAAATCCTCCCAGTTTTCCCAGCACATTGCCCGGATCCACCTCTTCCTTTTCCCCCGCAAACAGCTGCTACCCTTATTCAATCGCGGTAGGATCATAGCTTCCTGACGCCAACCTTTCGTCTCTTCAAAATGTACCACACCAAGCTGCGTGGATCATCTCCTTGAAGCGTTATTTGGTGCACATCTCCACCCTCCTCAGAGTCTTTCACTGACTTTACCTTTCCCTCCACATCAAGCAAAAACTCGCTATCGGAGGTTCTTCACCAGCCACCTCATACATAGGTGCACCTCACCACTCCATTGGCCTCCTGGTTCCCTCAGCAAGGAAAAACTCTTCACATTAGTCTTCAGCTCTCCCCAGCTTATCAGTTCAGTTATCCCAAGATAATCTTTTAACCAGTCACTCAGCCAGTGGCATTTATTGAGCGCTTACTGTGTAGAAAGCACTGTACTAAGCGGAGCTTGCAGTCTGTTCCTTCCCTCCTCCATTCCCTCGTCATCATCATCATCATCAATCGTATTTATTGAGCACTTACTGTGTGCAGAGCACTGCACTAAGTGCTTGGGAAGTACAAATTGGCAACATATAGAGACAGTCCCTGCCCAACAGTGGGCTCACAGTCTAAAAGGGGGAGACAGAGAACAAAACCAAACATACTAACAAAATAAAATAAATAGAATAGATATGTACAAGTAAAATAAATAAATAAATAGAGTAATAAATATGTACAAACATATATACATATATACAGGTGCTGTGGGGACGGGAAGGAGGTAAGATGGGGGGGATGGAGAAGGGGAAGAGGGGGAGAGGAGGGTAGGGGCTCAGTCTGGGAGGGCCTCCTGGAGGAAGTGAGCTCTCAGTAGGGCCTTGAAGGGAGGAAGAGAGCTAGCTTGGCAGATGGGCAGAGGGAGGGCATTCCAGGCCCGGGGGATGACATGGGCCGGGGGTCGATGGCGGGACAGGCGAGAACGAGGTACGGTGAGGAGATTAGCAGCAGAGGAGCGGAGGGTGCGGGCTGGGCTATAGAAGGAGAGAAGGGAGGTGAGGTAGGAGCGGGCCAGGTGATGGACAGCCTTGAAGCCCAGGGTGAGGAGTTTCTGCCTGTTGCGCAGATCGATTGGTAGCCACTGGAGATTTTTGAGGATTTTTGAGCCTCGCTCAAGGCTCTTCCACTGCCATCCCCAAATAGGGCAGATAACAGCTGTCCCCGACATTCAGAGCCCTCTTAAAGCCTCGCTTCCTCCCAAAAGTCCTCCTAGGTAAATTCCCAGCATCTCAAGGCGTATAAACCCATCAGCCATATCCAGCACTTGTGTATTTTTGTTCATTCAATCGTAATTATTGAGCGCTTACTGTGTGCAGCCTGGCGAGTTCCCAGTAATCTACCAGTCTCGACTACAGGAGGGAGAGTCAGGCAGAGGCATAGCCATACCATTCCTAGCTTGGGCAGTGGCTAGCGAGTGGGAGGCAATCTGCTACGAGTCAAAACTCACCTGTGCTGGGCAGTCGCGGCATGGGAGAGAATCAGGGGTGAGGACTCAAGTTCACTGCGCGGAAGGAGGCAATGGAAAACCACTTTCAGATTTTTACCAAGCAAACTCTATGTATACACTACCAGAATGACTGCAGGTAGAAGTGGGGCGTTCTGCGAGAGATTTGTCCGTAGCGTTGCTGTGGGTCGAAGACAACTCGACGGCATAAGACACTGTGTGCAGAACACTGTACTAAGCGTGGCTCAGTGGAAAGATCGCGGGCTTTGGAGTCAGAGGTCATGGGTTCAAATCCCGGCTCCGCCAGTTGTCAGCTGTGTGACTTTGGGCGAGTCACTTCACTTCTCTGGGCCTCAGTGACCTCATCTGTAAAGTGGGGATTGACTGTGAGCCCCCCCCCATGGGACAACCTGATCACCTTGTAACCTCCCCAGCACTTAGAACAGTGCTTTGCACATAGTAAGCGCTTAATAAATGCTATCATTATTACTAAGCGCTTGGAAAGTACAATCCAACAATTGAGGGAGACAGTCCCTCCCCACAACAGGCTTACAGTCTACCCAGCCTCAGGACTTCTGTTGGTGTGTTTATTCAGTGATACATTCCACAGTTGATTTTGATAACTCTGTGTGAAGATATTTATGTGTCTCCTGTATTAGGCTAAGCTCCTTGTGGGTGGAAGATGTACCACTTCATTGTTTTGTCCTTTTCAAGCACTCAGTACGCTTGATTACATCCAGTCGATCTGCCAATAGTATTTATTGAGCACTTTGTGTAGAGCACTATACCGAGCTCTTGGGAGAGTACAGTGTAAGAGAGTTGGTAGACATGTTCCCTGCCCACAAGGAGCTTACAGGCCAGAGCGGGAGACAGACATTAATATAAAGAAATTACAGATATGTACAAAAATGCTTGGGGCTGAGGGTGGAGTGAGTAAAGGGTGCAAATCCAAGTGCAATGGGAGATAGTACTAAAACTACTTAACCTCTTGGGATCCATTGGCCCATACCACAGCCAATAATTCAAGGAAAATAATAATAATGACATTTGTTAAGCACTTACTATATGCAAAGCACTGTTCTAAGCTCTAGGGGAGGATACAGGGTTATCAGGTTGTCCCATGAGGGGCTTACAGCCTTAATCCCCATTTTCCAGATGAGGTAACTGAGGCACAGAGAAGTTAAGTGACTTGCCCAGAGTCACCCAGCCGACAACTGGTGGAGCCGGGATTAGAACCCATGATCTCTGACTCCCAAGCCCGGGCTCTCTCTACCTGCCTGGCTACTTTTCACGTAGGTGAACCCAATTAGAACCCAAGTCAGAAGGACTGGCTTTTTTATCCAGGTTCCACCACTTGTCTGCTATGTGAACTTGGGCAAGTCACTTAACTTCTCTGTGCCTCAGTTACCTCATTTGTAAAATGGGGATTAAGGTGAGGAGCCCCATGTGGGACATGGACTGTATCCAATCTGATTAGCTTGTAGGTACCCCATAGTTTAGTACAGTATCTGGCACATAGTGTTTAACAAATACCATAAAGTCACCATTTCCTTCTCAAGAAAATGCTTTCCCGTGTTAGTTTTCCTAACACTTTATTCTCCTAGTTCTCTTCCCTGATCATTCCTTCTTTGTCTCTTGATTCCTCTTCTTCCTCTCACTTTTTAGCTTTGAGTGTTCCGCAGTTAAGGAAACACACTGTTTTAGGGAGCTAATTCATTCACTCCTGTGGGTTTTTTTAATGATATTTAAGTACTTAGTATGTGCCACGCACTATACTAAGTGCTGCCCTATCCTCCTTACTTTTCTCCCTCAGACCCTGGTTCTAGTCCTGGCTCTAAAAGTGAGGGTATTGTCATCAGAGTTGGAGACTTCTGGGCAAAGAACCATTTAGGGGGTTCCACAAGGTGTAGAGCACTGTACTAAGCACTTGGGAGAGTAGAGTATAACAGAGTTGGTAGACATGTCCCCTGCCTACATTGAGCTCACAGTCTAGAGGATCAATCAATCAATCAAATGTATTTATTGAGCGCTTACTGTGTGCAGGGCACTGTACTAAGCGCTTGGGAAGTACAAGTTGGCAACATATAGAGACAGTCCCTACCCAACAGTGGGCTCACAGTCTAGAAGGATGTTATCCCACCTGGATGACTGCATCATCCTCCTTGCTCACCTCCCACCCTCCTTCCTCTCCCCACTCCAGTCCACGTTTCACTCTGTTGCCCGGATCATTTTTCCACAAAAACGTTCAGGATCTAGTAATAATGGTGGTATTTGTTAAGCGCTTACTATGTGCCAAGTACTGTTCTAAGTGCTGGGGTGGATACAAAGTAATCAGGCTGTCCCAAGTGGGGCTCGCAGTCTTAATCCCCAATTTACAGACGAGGTAACTCAAGCACAGAGAAATAAAGTGACTTGGCCAAAGTCACACAGCTGACAAGTGGCAGAGCCGGGATTAGAACTCACAACCCGTGCTCTTTCCACCGAGCGACGCTGCTTCTTAATATGTCATCCCACTCCTCAAAAAACTCCAGTAGCTGCCCATCCACCTCCGCATCAGACAAAAGCTCTTCACCATTGGCTTTAAAGCACTTCACACCCTTGCCCCCTCCAACCTTACCTCACTACTGTCCTACTACGATCCAGCTCACACACTCTGGTCCTCTAATGCTAACCTTCTCAACGTGCCTCGATCTCGTCGATCTTGCAGCTGACCCCTGGTCTGCCTCCAGCCTGGAACACCCTCCCTCCTCAAATCCAACAGGAGGTTACTCTCCTCTGCCTTCAAAGCCTTATTGAAGGCACATCTCCTCCAAAAGGCCTTCCCTGATTAAGCCCCCCCGGATTTTCTCTTCTCCCACTCCCGTCTGCATCACCCTGACTTGCTCCCTGCCAGCCCCACAGCATTTAAGTGCATATCTGTAATTTTTTTTATAGTAATCTGTCTCCCCCCCGACTGTGAGATCGTTGTGGGAAGGGAATGTGTCAGTTTATTGTATTTTCCTCCCTTGAAGAACCTAAATTCTTAATATTATTTAATGAATGTTGTTCTTAAATGGAGAGTCCATAATCACTGACCTCCCTGCCTCCAGCCTCTCCCCCTCTTCAATTTATCTTTCCACTCAGCAGCATGGGAGATACTTTGCCTTCTGCTGGATTGAGAGTGGGTTTAATGAGGCCCCTGACAGTCATCCAGAAAGTGGCACTAGTAATAGTTAGTATTAGTACTTATTGAGGGCACAGTGCTGTACAGAATCGTCATCATCAATCGTATTTATTGAGCGCTTACTGTGTGCAGAGCACTGGACTAAGCGCTTGGGAAGTACAAATTGGCAGCATATAGAGACAGTCCCTACCCAACAGTGGGCTCACAGTCTAAAAGGGGGAAACAGAGAACAAAACCAAACATACTAACAAAATAAAATAAATAGAATAGATATGTACAAGTAAAATAAATAAATAGAGTAATAAATATGTACAAACATATACACATATATACAAGATGGGGGGAGGAAATGTCCCCCGCCTACATTGAGCTGAGAATTAGGCAAAGTCCCTGGCCATCAAGGAGCTCACAATCTGAGAATAAGAGAGGGGAGAGGAGGTGGACAACAAACACGTTAAGGAAGAGGGAAACAGTAAAAACAACATTAAAGAGATGAACAGGAACATATAGAACAATGTGGCTCAGTAAGAAGCAGCATAGCTCAGTGGAAAGAGCCCGGGCTTTGGAGTCAGAGGTCATGGGTTCAAATCCCTGCTCCGCCAATTGTCAGCTGTGTGACTTGGGGCAAGTCACTTCACTTCTCTGTGCCTCAGTTCCCTCATCTGTGAAATGGGGATGAAGACCGTGGGCCCCCCATGGGACAACCTGATCACCTTGTAACCTCCCCAGCGCTTAGAACAGGCTTTGCCCATAGTAAGCGCTTAATAAATGCCATCATTATTATTATTATAGAACAAGAGAGTCAGAACATTTGTGGCTAGAGGAGCAGAGATTACGGCTCAGCACCGAACGGTTGTGGCAGCAGCTGCAGTCTGCAGCCTTCTGAAAGTTGAGAATGCACAGTCGCGCCGCTTCCTCACCCTTGGAGCTGGAGAAGGGCCAGATGGAGACGGGGGTTAGAGGGCTCCCTCCCATCCAGCAGACCCCTGCGGATTAGTGAAAGAAGCGGCGAGGGGCCCCGTGCTGCCGCTGCTTCCTCCCCGATTTGGAGGAGACCGTGTCCGGCGGGCACAGGGCCATCCCCAAGGTCCGCAGGGACGGTAGCTACCAGGCCGGGCTGGGAAGGCCTTCCAGGATCAATCAATCAATCAATCGTATTTATTGAGCGCTTACTATGTGCAGAGCACTGTACTAAGCGCTTGGGAAGTACAAATTGGCATCACATAGAGACAGTCCCTACCCAACAGTGGGCTCACAGTCTAAAAGGGGGAGACAGAGAACAGAACCAAACATACCAACAAAATAAAATAAGTAGGATAGAAATGTACAAGTAAAATAAATAAATAGAGTAATAAATATGTACAACCATATATACATATATACAGGTGCTGTGGGGAAGGGAAGGAGGTAAGACGGGGGGATGGAGAGGGGGACGAGGGGGAGAGGAAAGAAGGGGCTCAGTCTGGGAAGGCCTCCTGGAGGAGGTGAGCTCTCAGCAGGGCCTTGAAGGGAGGAAGAGAGCTAGCTTGGTGGATGGGCAGAGGGAGGGCATTCCAGGCCCGGGGGATGACGTGGGCCGGGGGTCGATGGCGGGACAGGCGAGAGCGAGGTACAGTGAGGAGATTAGTGGTGGAGGAGCGGAGGGTGCGGGCTGGGCAGTAGAAGGAGAGAAGGGAGGTGAGGTAGGAGGGGGCGAGGTGATGGACAGCCTTGAAGCCCAGGGTGAGGAGTTTCTGCCTGATGCGCAGATTGATCGGTAGCCATTGGAGGTTTTTGAGGAGGGGAGTAATATGCCCAGAGCGTTTCTGGACAAAGATTATCCGGGCAGCAGCATGAAGTATGGATTGAAGTGGAGAGAGACACGAGGATGGGAGATCGGAGAGAAGGCAAGTGCAGTAGTCCAGACGGGATAGGATGAGAGCTTGAATGAGCAGGGTAGCGGTTTGGGTGGAGAGGAAAGGGCGGATCTTGGCAATGTTGCGGAGCTGAGACCGGCAGGTTTTGGTGACGGCTTGGATGTGAGGGGTGAATGAGAGAGCGGAGTCGAGGATGACACCAAGGTTGCGGGCTTGTGAGACGGGAAGGATGGTAGTGCCGTCAACAGAGATGGGAAAGTCAGGGAGAGGACAAGGTTTGGGAGGGAAGACAAGGAGCTCAGTCTTCGACATGTTGAGCTTTAGGTGGCGGGCGGACATCCAGATGGAGATGTCCTGAAGGCAGGAGGAGATGCGAGCCTGGAGGGAGGGGGAGAGAGCAGGGGCAGAGATGTAGATCTGGGTGTCATCAGCGTAGAGATGATAGTTGAAGCCGTGGGAGCGAATGAGGTCACCAAGGGAGTGAGTGTAGATTGAGAACAGAAGGGGACCAAGCACTGAACCTTGGGGAACCCCCACAGTAAGGAGATGGGAGGGGGAGGAGGAGCCTGCAAAAGAGACTGAGAAAGAACGACCGGAGAGATAAGAGGAGAACCAGGAGAGGACGGAGTCTGTGAAGCCAAGGTCAGATAACGTGTGGAGGAGAAGGGGGTGGTCCACAGGATGTGGGAAAGCTGTCAGCTACTTGGGGACACATTGGCCTGGAGGCCAAGGGCCATAATAATAATTATGGTATTCGTTAAGCTCTTACTATGGACCACAGGGAGAAAGTCTGTGGTTGTCTATCCTGCAGTCCCTTGGCAGGGGAAGTGGGGAGTGGCTGGGAAAAGCGGGGCTCCTCATCTTCCCACTTATACCCTATCCACTTTTATTTGTGGCTTTCATTAAGCACTTGCTATGTGCCAAGCACTGTATTAAGCACTGGGGTAGATAACGAGCTAATCAGGATGGATTCAGTCCCTGTCCCACAAGGGGCTCACAGTCTCAATCCCCATTTTATAGATGAGGGAAGTGAGGCACAGAGAAGTGAAGTGACTTGCCCAAGGTCACGGAGACAAGTGGTAGAGCCTGGGATTAGAACCCTGGTCCTCCGACTCCTTCCTAACTTTTCCCTGTTCCTGCCCACAGACTTGCACCCTTGATGTTATCTTTTGACTCCTCTCTTATTTGCACCTCACATACCCTTACACAGTCTATCTATTGAAATTCTGCTATTAAATTAGTTAAGTAAGCTCTTAGAAGTAAGAGCTCTTAACAAATACCATAAAACAATTAATTCTCAGTACTTAAATGCCCCTTTCTCTCTCCTTTATAACCACCACCCAGGGGCAAGCTCTGATCATCTTCTGACTTTAGTAGTCTGTTTTAGCCTCTACCCCTTTGGTCCCCCTCCCCTCTTCATTCATTTTCCCAAATTTTCCGTTGGTTATATTGAGCATCAGAATACATCACTCTCCTCAGAAACTTCCAAGGTCTTCAATCAATCAATCAATCGTATTTATTGAGCGCTTACTGTGTGCAGAGCACTGTACTAAGCGCTTGGGAAGTACAAGTTGGCAACATATAGAGACAGTCCCTACCCAACAGTGGGCTCACAGTCTAAAAGGGGGAGACAGAGAACAAAACCAAACATACTAACAAAATAAAATAAATAGAATAGATATGTACAAGTAAAATAACATATCTATTCTATTTAGTCTTCGTTGCCTCTCACTTTAAAGAAAACCTACCGAGCAGCATGGCTCAATGGAAAGAGCACAGGCTTGGGAGTCAGAGGTCATGGGTTCAAATCCCGGCTCCGCCCATTGTCAGCTGTGTGACCTTGGGCAAGTCACTTCACTTCTCTGTGCCTCGGTTCCCTCATCTGTAAAGTGGGGATGAAGACTGTGAGCCCCACGTGGGACAACCTGATCACCTTGTATCCTCCCCAGTGCTTAGAACAGTGCACATAGCGCTTAACAAATGCCATCATTAATTAATTAATACCAACCCTTGGTTTTAAATTCAGTCAGAGTATTCTTTACCCCTTTTTATGTTACCGGGAACGTATCATGGTGTTCTTAATAATATATTAAGTATCTGTTAGAAGTGATTTATGTTACTGTCTTACTCCCCCTCTAGACTGCAGGCTAGCGTGAGCCAAGAATACGCCCACCAACTCTTGTTGTAGTGAAGTCTTGCGAGTACTTAGTTCAGTGCTCTGCACCCGAGAAGCGATCAGTAAATGCCATCGATGAAGATGATCTTGGTGATGATTTGGCAGCTTGTTTCTGTAACCTGAAGGTCTGAGAATAAACTTTACAGTGACTTTTCTGAACTCCCCATAAGGAATAGACCGTCAAAAAAATAGCACTTATACATTTCATCGATAAACAGTGCAAGTGTTGTATTGTAATTGATTGCAGTGTACTCTCCCAAGTGCTTACTACAGTGCTTGGCACCCAGTAAGCGCTCAAATGCCCTTTATTGATTGTGTTACTGAATTATTAAGAATGTGAGGGTTGAACATACCTCTTGAGGATGTATTTCATCATCATCATCAATCGTATTGAGCACTTACTGTGTGCAGAGCACTGTACTAAGCGCTTGGGAAGTACAAGTTGGCAACATATAGAGACAGTCCCTACCCAACAGTGGGCTCACCGTCTAAATGTATTTGTACATTGTACAAATTTGTGCATATTTGTACTTGTTTGTACATATTTATTACTCCATTTATTTTATTAATGATGTGTATAGAGCTATAACTCTGTTATTCTGATGGTATTGACACCTATCTACTTGTTTTGTTTTGTTGTCTGTCTCCCCCTTCTAGACTGTGAGCCCGTTGTTGGGTAGGGACTGTTTCTATATGTTGCTGATTTGTACTTCCCAAGCGCCTAGTTCAGTGCTCTGCACCCATTAAGCGCTAAATAAATACGATTGAATGAGGAATCCTCTTTAGTTTTCTAGTCGTGATTCAGTAAAAGCCAGCGTGTAGGTATGAGAGCAGGCCTTCCATTCTGCAGGCTTTTATGGTAAAGCTCAGAGGAAATGAACTGGTCCTGGGATAATGCATTTCATTCATTCATTCATTCAATTGTATTTATTGAGCGCTTACTGTGTGCAGAGCACCGTACTAAGTGTTTGGGAAATACAAGTCAGCAACATATAGAGACGGTCCCTACCCAACAATGGGCTCACAGTCTAGAAGGGGGAGACAGACCACAAAACAAAACAAGTAAACAGGTGTCAAAACCGTCAGACATCAGAGGGAGCAAGCACTATCTTTTGGCCAACTGAAAAAAAAGGCAGCCAGCTTCATGTCATACAGATAAGACACTTCAAAAGCACATTGCAACCTAACTGAAGCAATGTAGCACGTTATGTCAACCGTACTGAGATACATATTCCCTGTTGCTATTAGCGAAATTTGATGTAATTAAAGTTGAATATACAGCAGAACTTCATTAATTTGGATCCCACTAATTTGGAATTAGTAATAATGTGGTCATGGTACTTCCAGCTTCTCCTTTACCCAGTGAAGCTGCCAAAAGATGGCAGGTTTTGGTGTAAGGTAGGAAGCCGTTCATCAAAGCTGAGGTTAAAAAAACACTCAGTTAACTATCAGTCAGTCAATTCTGCACACAGTAAGTGCTGTGGAGAGTACAGCACAACAGAGTTGGCGCCTGTTCCTTACCCACAAGGAGCTTACAGTCTAGAGGAGGTGGTGTGAAATTATGGATATGTATGTATGTGCTGTGGGGCTGAGGGAGGGGTGGATAGCAAGTGCTAACAGGGTACAAGATGTAACTAGCAACAGAATAATGTGCATAGTTAGGGAGGAAAGGTTATGGAGGGAGTATCAATCAGTGGTATTTATTGAGCACTTGCTGTGGACAGAGCACTGTATTGTGTACTTCAAGGAGATCACAATAGTCTTTTCTTGTAAACCCTTCTGCCAGGGGCTCCATAAACAGATTTTTTTAAAGATGGTTGGAGAAAGACCAATAGAGACATTAAGAAGGTAAGGCACACAGAAGAAAACCCAATACAGTAATAAAACCTGCTTAAAAAAAAATACTTCCACAGTTTAGACTTTTTGCTAATTCAGACTTGTCACTGTCAAGCCTGACTTTTTGAACTGCAGGTTCAAAAAGTTGGTGTTCTGTACCAACTTGGAAATTTTTAAATGGGTATGCGGGTAGTCAAATAAAGTGGCCAGTTCAGATCCCACCCCAACGTAACATCACCCATGAAGTTTCTTTTGTAGCGAGGAAATACTTTGTGCATGCGTGAAAAGGTGTGATAATTTAATACTTGGATGAAGGAGAGTTTGGTACAGGTAATGAGTGGGTTCTCTTCTACTCCCCTCAGCTGCTGCCTCCTATCCCTCCCCGTCACCACCACCAAATTCATTCAATCATATTTATTGAGCGGTTACTGTGTGCAGAGCACTGTACTAAGTGCTTGGGAAGTACAGGTTGCCAAATGGACTCCGGAATTGCTGACTTCTCAGACCAAGCAAGGCTGTAGCCAGAGGATGAGAGAAGCAGCGTGGCTCAGTGGAAAGAGCACGGGCTCTTAAATTATAGTCTGTAAATTACAGGTTTTTTTAATGGCATTTTTATTAAGTGCTTACTACGTGCAAAGCACTCTTCTAAGCGCTGGGGAGGTTACAAGGTGATCAGGTTGTCCCATGGGGGGCTCCCAGTCTTCATCCCCATTTTACAGGTGAGGTAATTGAGGCACAGAGAAGTTAAGTGACCTGCCCAAAGTCACACAGCTGACAACTGGCGGAGCAGGGATTTGAACCCATGACTTCTGGCTCCCAAGCCCGGGCTCTCTGCACTGAGCCACGCTGCCTTTTCAGAAGGCAGCAGGGGTTACCGGTGGTTGTGCTCGACTGTTGAGGGGAAAAGGCTCTTAAATTTCAGACTGTAGATTACAGTTAGTAGTGGGGAGTGGGTCCTGAGTACTAAAGTACTTTGATGGCACAAGATAACTGAGATTTCAGTTGCAGGAGAGATGGTAGGGACCTTAGAGAGTGAAATCGGGGAAGGCTTCCAAGGGGAGAAGTGATTTCAGGAGGGCTTTGGAGATGGGGAAGGCAGTGGTCTCTTGGATATGAAGGAGAAGGGTGTTCTAATCATGGATGGAGAATGTGAACAAGAGGTTGGGGTGGGAGAGACGAGAATAAGGCATGGTGAATAAGCTAGCCTGAGAAGAATGATGGAAAATGGGATTTTTCCCCCTCACTTTTTCTCTCTTCCATGAATAAACTGGAAAAAAAGAACGCAGTTCGTCTGTTTTGTGCTCAGCCTAAACTTCACGTTTTGATTTGCTGTTTTATTGTAGAGAAAGAAATAATTTTCCCATCTAATCTTTCTCTGTTTATTTACAGAGAGCTATTACCTACCTCTTCCCCAGCGGTTTGTTTGAGAAAAGGGCTCGACCCATAATGAAGGTAGGAAGGTCATTTAATATAGTTGATATTTCCTAAAGATTTTCTTATTGGAGGAATCGCACTAACGTACATTTGGATTTTTTTTTACAGCACCCTGATGATATTTTTCCCAAGCAAAGAGGTGAGTGGGCTTCAGTTTATTCTTTACAGACATCATTCATTTTGAGATAATAAAATGTGTTGCTGAATCATTTTATAATACAATGATAAAAGTGATGATGATTGCTACCTAAATAGGTCTATTTCTCAGCTGCCTGTAGGAAACCGTCTTAGTTTATGTTTTATTTTTATGTCGGTGCGGTAAGGTAAATGAGGAAACCTTTCCCTAGAAGCAGTGTAGATCAGGAATTCTCTATTGAGTTAGAGCCCACTTCACTCCAAGATCACTTCCCCCCAAATAAAGCTGTATCACAACAGAGAGTATGAATTTTATGCGTGTGTATCGTTCACCATAGCAAAAATCTCTATGGATCTGCTCTCTCCTAAACCTCCTTCATTCACCAAAAAATGGCAGTTTTAGAAAAGGAGTGTCGACAGCCCCCTTTCTGGAAACAGCTTCCTGTTAGAGGCATAACAATTGCGAAAGTATTTGTTAAACGCTTACCAAGTCCCAGTCGATCAATCGTATAATAAATTACACTTACAGCGTGAAGAGCTCTGTTCTAAGTTCTTGGGAGAGTACAATAAAACAGAATTGATAGATGCATTCCCTGCCCGAAATGAACTCACAGTCTAGAGGGGGAGATGGACATTAATATAAATGAATAAATGACAGATACGTACGTAAGTGCTGTGGGGATGAGGGAGGGGTGAATAAAGGGAGTGAATCAGGGTGACGCAGAAGGGAGCAAGAAAAGAGGAAATGGGGGCTTAATTGGGTTAAGTTCCTCGGAGGACGCTTTGAAGGTGAGAGAGCAGTCGTCGGATATGGAAAGGGAAGACGTTTTCCAGGCCGGAGGCAGGATGTGGGTGAGAGATCGGGGGTGAGATAGACGAGATCGAGGTACAGAGAGTGGGTTGGCAGTAGAAGAGCAAAGTGTGGGATTGGATTGTAGTAGAAGAGGAGGCAAGGGGATTGAGTGCTTTAAAGCTGATGCTAAGGAGTTTCTGTTTGATGCAGAGGTGGATGTGCAACCCCTGGAGGTTCTTGAGGACTGGGGAAACATAGACTGAATATTTGTTAAGAAAAATGATCCGAGCAGCAGAATCAAGTACGGACTGGAGTGGAGAGAGACGGTACAGTGCTTAGTACAGGCCAAGCACTGTACTAAGGGCTGGAGTAGGTAGAGGATAATCAGGTCCTACGTGGGCCTCACAGCCTAAGTAGGAGGGAGATCAGGTATCGAATCCCCATTGTGCAGAGGAGGAAACTGAGGCACAGAGAAGAGAAGTTGTGACTTGCAGCAAGTAAGAGGCAGAGCTGTGATTAGAGCCCATATCGTCTAACTCCTAGGCCCGTCCTCTTTCCCCAAGCTGCTTCTCTAACAGATATGTCGTCAGGGGAGGAAACAAGAGTGAGAAGGGACCCTCATGCAGGGGTCCGGAGGCTCTGAGACTACAGGGATTCATGGTCCAAATTTGATAAGTTTGCTTCGGCCTGCATATGTAACACAGGTCACGGATTTCAGCTCCTGAGTCCCATATGGATCTTCTTCATTCAGTCGTATTTATTGAGTGCTTACTGTGTGCAGAGCACTGTTCTAAGCGCTTAGTTACTGGGCCTCTCACGGTGAAAAACTAGGTAACATGTTTGCGGCAGCGACTTTTCCAATCGATGAATCATATTTACTGAATGTGCTTACTGTACGCAGAGCACTGGGAGAGTAAAACAGAGTTGGTAGACACATTCCCCGCCCTCAAGCAGCTCACAGTCTGGAGTCACGGTTCCCCTCGGAAAATTTTGGCCCCCGTGATGGCAGACTGTGGGGTCCCTCTGCTTCAGCCCTTTTAAAGGTAGCAGCACCGTGGGAGGGACAATGCCCACCTTTCCGGTTAAAGGAATTTTTCTGTTTTGTGTTGTTTTTTAATTTCGGTAGGGGGGATGGGGTGATCCACAGCCCTCGGCCTTGTTATGTTTCTGTTTCGCGATTCTTCGGTTCATGAGGTTTGACCACCCCTGATTATATAAAAGGTAACTGCTTGCACATACCCTCATTATTCAGTCTTCTCAGTCTCCTCCTTTCTCTACCTTATCAGGCCTCTCCTCAGTCACTGGACAGAGACTGGTAGACATCCATCAATATTAAATCCTGGTCTTTTTGTTAAAATCCAGGGGTGTTCTTTAGTAATTAGGTCAGAATAAATTGCAAGGTTCACTCTACATTGAACATGGTTGACCACAATTCCAGTGGGGAAATCCAAGCTTTTTTCCGTGGGCCAAGTTTTTGGAATGTGCTTCTTTATACACAGCAAGAAAAGGCAGTCCGGCGGGCCCTTTGAAAGTGGGATTTTTGATCAATCAATCGTATTTATTGAGCGCTTACTGTGTGCAGAGCACTGTACAGAGCGCTTGAATGCTGTGTTCATTTTCAAAGTCTAACTTTGAAGGGCAGTTGCGAGTTACCTTTCATGGAAGCATCACAACTCAAATCTTGGTTAGCTTTCGGCAGTTGGAATTCTTCCATGTTTCCAGATTAGATATGTTGTGTACTGGTTTGCTGGTTTCTAAATTGGTTCTCCTGGACAAAGTATGCCGTGCCTTCCAGTTTTATGGAAATCCATTTCTGTTTTGAACCCCAGAGTAATCATTTTTGATCCTGTTCGAGCTGTTGCAGTTGTTCCGTAGGTGAGAGCATCCACAGTATTAAAGAAGCAGTAGCTGCTTAAAGCTAAAATAAGTAGTAAAGACCACTTCAAAACTCTTCTGGACAAAGAGGGAGTGAAGTTTAAACTGAAATTTCCTGTTAGTGAAATTTCTGGTCTTTTTCCTTTTGTCAATTCAAGCTCAATTGAAACTTGTCCATCAGTATGTAAATACTTTACAGAATAACAAGGTAAAAAATGAGTGGTGGATGAAAATAAATGGAACAGTATACCTTTTTTCCCCTTGTAACTCAAATATCCCTCTGAATATTCATAAAAAATCAGTCTAGAAATAGAAACAAGAAATTTTCACCTAGTTGAACAAATTAGCCCTTGAAGATCTGCAAAAGAAATATAGAGGTTTTGCCTGCCTGCTCTCCAACAGGCATGAAGTAGTAGTAGCAGTAGTGCATCTGTTGAGTGCTAACTTACTGCAGAGCACAGTACTATCAATCAATCGTATTTATTGAGCGCTTACTTTGTGCAGAGCACTGTACTAAGCGCTTGGGAAGTACAAGTTGGCAACATATAGGGACAGTCCCTACCCAACAGTGGGCTCACAGTCTAAAAGATCTAAAAAATCAGTGGTATTGATTGAGTGCTTACTTTGTGCAGAGCATTGTACCAAGTGCTTGGGAGAGTACAGTGTAACGGAGTTAATAGACATGTTCCCTACCCACAACATGTTAAGTGATAGCATGCACTCTAAGATGCAACTAAAAGTTGAATTGCATTTTTAGGAAGTATGTATGTCAGGCAGATGGAATACAGTAATAAGCAGCGTGAGAAGCAGCGTGGCTTAGTGGAAAGAGCTCGGGTTTGGGAGTCAGAGGTTGTGGGTTCTATTCCTGGCTCCACCACTTGTCTGCTGTGTGACTCTGGGCAAGTCACTTCACTTCTTTGTGCCTCGGTTACCTCATCTGTAAAATGGGGGTGAAGACTTTGAGCCCCACGCGGGACAACCTTGATTACCTTGTATCTCCCTCAGCGCTTGGAACAGTGCTTGGTACGAAGTAAGCGCTTAACAAATACCATAATTATTACCATAATTAATAATAATAATAATAATTGTGGTATTTAAGTGCTTACTACATGCCAAGCACTGTACTAAGCACTAGAGTGGATACAATCAGAATATCTCAGTATCATTCATTCTACTCTAACCATGGTATAAATTTGCCTCAGGGGAAGCTCCCCCTAATGAGAACTGCAGTAAGTAGTAGTAGTAGTAGTAGTTCCACTATTCCAGTAGTTCCAGAATTGGGCTGTGTAAGAAGTCCTAGTGCAAGACTCACCAGGCCTTGAGAAGAAAGAAACCCGGAGGTACCTTTTTTTAATCTAGTGTGTTTTTATAGAGTATAAATGCAGTGGTTAGTGTTGGTGGGGTTACTTGCATGAGTAGCCAAGAAGCCTTCCCTAATTAAGCCCTCTTTTCCCCAGGTCCCTCTCCCCTTCTGCCTCGCCTTTGCAGTTGGATGTCTGCCTTTGGTATTTTAAGCATTTGGTACTTGGCCCCAGACCTATGCATACATCTGTAAATTATTTATTTCTATTAATGTCTGTCTCCCCCTCTAGACTGTAAGCTCACTGTGGGCAAGGAACATGTCAACCAACTCTGTGTATCCATCATCAGCGATCATCATCATCTTCAATGTCTTTATTGAACGCTCACCGTGTGCATTACAGTTTACTGAGTGTTTGGGAAATATAATACAACAGTTGGTAGGCAAGTTTCCCGCCCACTATGATTTGTAGGGTGCTATCCCAAACATTTAGCATGGTGCCCTGCACACAGTAAATACCTCTGATTGATTGATTAATTGATTGTAGCATTTTTCTTGGTTTATTATTTATTATTATAGGTTTTCTTGGGGGACAGAATCAAATCTTAAACTAGGACGGGACCTCCAGAGGTTTCCTAAATTCTCGCCTTTAGTTACCCTTAAGTCATTCAGGAAAAATGAGTTTTTATCCTGTTCTCTAGCATCTCCAGATAGAGTACTCTACTCGTGCCCCGAGGTGTGTAAGGAAAGGTGATCCGTAAATTTGGAAACGTCTTCTTTAGCTGTTGCATTGGTTAGCATCCTCACAGTCAGAAGATGCGGTAACACTTTTTTTTTTTAATCACAGTTTTTTCCTCCAAGAGCAATTATTTAGGAGTGTGTGAGTTTGGAAATGGGTACATCTGCAGAGCATGAGAGTGGTTTCGGGAGAACTGGAAGAAGCCGTCTTCCGCTAGCTGGGGTCACACCTCACCTATAGCCAAACTGAGCGTTGTCCTGTTTTTATAGATCTGTGCAGAATTTCTTGACAACTTTAGGGTTGCATGAGTATAAAGGACCTATTTAATTACTGTTGCTTTTGCTCCGCCACTTGTCCGCTGTGTGGCTTTGGGCAAGTCATTTCACTTCTCTGTGCCTCAGTTACCTCATCTGTGTAATGAGGATTAAGACTGTGAGCTCCATGCGGGACAGGGACTTTGTCCGATTCGATTTCCTGGTATCCACCCCAGCGCTTAGTACAGTGCCAGACACTCAGTAAGCACCTAACAAACACCATAATAATAATAATAGTCATATTATTATTAATAAAAATATATTATTATAATAATATATTAACATAATCGATATTATGTTATTATATTATTTAATGTTATGTAATCATATTATTATATATTATATGATATATAGTATTATGTGTTATGTGCTATTATGTATTTTATTATTATATGGTTATATTATGCATCATATATTATATAAAATATTATATATTATATATTATAATTATTATTAATTATGTAATATAATTCTTATATAATTATAATATATTATATATTATGTGTTGTATTGCTATTATATAATTGTATTATATGATTATGTATATTATAATATAATATTATGTAGTATTGCATTATATTAATATAATAATATGTAATATTTTAGATTATATTGATATAATGTATTATTATTGATAATAGTGATTATATTAGTTATTATTGTTATTAATAATAATAGTTATTATTATGGTGTGGCAGCGTGGCTCAGTGGGAAAAGCACGGGCTTTGGAGTCAGAGGTCATGGGTTCGAATCCCAGTTCTGCCACCTGTCTGCTGTGTGACCTTGGGCAAGTCACTTAACTTCTCTGAGCCTCAGTTAACCTCATCTGTAAAATGGGGATTTTTACAGATCCCCACGTGGGACAACCTGATCACCTTGTAACCTCCCCAGCGCTTAGAACAGTGCTTTGCACATAGTAAGCACTTAACAAATGCCATCATTACTATTATTTGAATGCTCTAATCCATTTATATTCCAGATTTTGAAACCACTTATAAAATCAGAGACCTGTATAAAATAAAAAATGTTCTAAGTCATTAATTTTCTAGGTAAAATAGCCAAGATATGTCTTTGTACATTGTGGGTTAAAATTCACTTTAAAAGTGGCTTATAACAGTCTATGTTGGTGCTCTTTTTGTCTCATTTGGATTTTCATTAGCAATCCAATGGGGAGAAGATGGCCATCCTCATCACTTTCTATTTTATACTGGCAAGCAGTCATATTATTCATTAATGCACGTAAGTACATAAGAATCTATAGTAAGTGTGGTTAGCTGTGAGCCAGGTAACTTCTTATAACAAAGGTTTCTTTCAGAAACTTAAAAATTCCTAGTAATTGCATAATGAACATTAACAGATGCACATGAAATTGATTTAATATTTAGAATTTTTGCCACTTATTTTCTTTAAGATGATATCTGAGTGGCTTGGTTTTCCTTTAAATATTTAGTTCTCGGTTGGAAAATGGTTTAGTTAAGAGTTTCAGTAATTTGCGTACCAGTGGCTTATTTGGATTATACCATAATTAATATTAGTATTACTATTATTATTTTATCAGGGTATACAAATTACAAGTGTATTTCTATTAACAGATCAGTAGAGGAAAATCAAAAGAATCATAAATGAGGCCAATCTTGGTGGACAGCTGTCCATAATTATACTTTGCCGTCATTTGCATAAAACAGTTTTCCTTTTGTAAATTTAAGCTTGTGTGTCTTTTTTAAATCTCCCGTCTCTACCCAGTCATCTATAGTCTAAAAATCTGCACACAGTCCTTTGAGATGTATTGATAAATCACCGACTCTTGCACCTCGAAATTTTCTTGGGAGAGCCATAAAGTATATCAGTGCCCAACTGTGGAAGCCGGAATGCGTTTTGCATTGGAATTCCTTAGGTATCTTCTTTCAGATGTTCCTGCACTCACTGCCTGCTTTTCAAAAAAGTGAGAAAATCATGTTTGGGGTGGGATCTCACCCCCCAAACTCCAGGCCCCATCATGCTTTTTTTACGTTTAGATTTGGGGATTATTGTGCTTTTTAGAATTAGCTGTTGTCTATTTGTGCTCCATAAACCCGAAGGACAAAATCCCCACTTGTCAGGTACGTTTATTTCTTGCAGGATATGTGTGGGGGGGTGGGGAGGGGGGGATGAGGGGGAGGAAACAAAACCTTTTTTCGTTTTTTTGTCGACCTTGGGCAAAGGAGCCTCTTGCCCTGGCTGAAATGAATGATAAATGGAGAGGGTGTCTTTGCTGAGTAATGGAGCCGCGGCTTAGGTTTTTCCACGGAGGTTTTCTCCCCGCACAGCCTGCGGCGGGCCCGGGAACCCCTGCTGCTCATTTAAATAGGTATGTCAAATCTGCCTCCAAACGCCGCCGGTTTGATCTGTGGTAATATTTGTGAAGGTTCCATATGGACTTGAGCCCCCCTGCAGTGCTGAGAAATAATGTACAACGCTTCACGGTGCCGCCGCAAATTTTCCCCGAAAAGGGATGCCGGGGCTGCGTTTTAGCTGTCTGAGAGGATGATGGAGCTGACGCGCTAGGCCTGTCAACTTGTTACACGGATGGGTTGCACGCAGCGAAGCTGTGGAAAATCTGTGCCTTTTAACTTTTCTACTTAATCACGGTTGTAGCGTTGCCTTCAGACGGCATGCTACATTAATTCCCTTCCTGCCTTCTGCCTTTCATCCCAAGTTTCACGGGGGGAAAAAAGGAAGGCATGCAAGTCTTGTAGAGGAGTCTTATCAAACAGCTGTCATCTGACAAGCCATTTGCATTTGTTTTGGCTGAAACGGAGCAACCCAAGGGCAAGATGTTTTGTGGCATTCCATCATAATGAAGGAATTACGCGTTTTCCAGAGAACGTAACTTTATTTTTAGTTTCCTGAATCACATAGGAAGGTGTGTTAACATCCCACAAGAAACATTGTGAGAGTAGATCACTTGAATCAACCCTCAAATTAAGTCTGTTTGACATTAATTCATTTGGTGGCCGATATGGTATATATGAGGGGTGTGGATATATTTTAATCCTTTCATTAATGTAACTCTTTAAGTCAGTTCTTGATATTAGGTGTTAAGCGGTTGTAAAAATGTGGTGTTTAACCCTGATGCACCCAGGAGAATCACAGATTTATTTTTCAATCCAGACCAATTCAGATGGTTACTCAAAAATGGGATGTTAGCACGTAAAGTGCCGTTTTTCTGGAGTTTTAAAAATGATTGCTACAGAGAGAGGAATTGAATACGAAAAAAGGTTTAGTTTGTAGCACCACACCTTTCAAACTGTGGGAAGTTCAGCTGTATTCTCAACCTCATACTCCCATCCTTCTAGACCAAGCCCGTTGTTGGGTAGGGATTGTCTGTATCTGTTGCCAAATTGTACTTTCCAAGCGCTTAGTACAGTGCTCTGCACACATTAAGCACTCAATAAATACGATTGAATGAATGAATTTCCCTAGCTAATGTTAATCAAAAATGTGACTTGGAGTTGGTGAATAAATACGTTTCACCCCACTGTTTCCCAGTGCAGTTTGTACTCAAATCATTGATTTACGTGGAAAGTCAGGTTTGCTAAATTGAGACTAGCCTTTGTTTTCAGGGTGTTCTCTCTGTTTCTTTTGCCCTTCCCTCCCCAAGCCTGAGCTAAACAGGCTCTCCTAAACTGGGGGTAGGGGAGAAGAGTGGATGGAATGAACTGTCGCCATCATTAAATATATCTAAATTCTTTGTTTGCATTATTAATTGCCACCTTAGAATACCTTAAAGCTTAGAATACCTAAAGAGTCACGTGGAATTTGCACGAGCTGACCTCCAAGTCCCTTCATAAGGAAGCAGGTCAAATGAGTAGCAGAGTTTTTTGGTTTTTTCACTCGTTCTGCAGTGAATCATTTTTCATCGTGGTGCAGCCTGTTACGTGCTTTATTGGTCGTGCAGTACTGATGAATCTTTGTTTTAAAAAGTACATCCTTGTGCCCATGAAAAGTTTTATTTTTCATTTAAATTTGGCATGGTCATCCCTCCTCGTGTCTTGTATGCAGACATAATAGCTACCTCAATAAAATATTATTTGGAAGCGCACTCATAAATCCGAAGGCAGGGTTTATGCACAAATGGCGCAGGAGGCTTCCTGGTCTGAGTAATCTGTTGCTAGAAACTAAAGATATGATAACTACAACGGTGGTGTGTTTGGGGAGGGGAAGATGAGAGATGTTTGCTACTAAGTTGTATCTTTTGTGGTAAAAGTTTTTCATTAAGAATGTGGACTAAACAGGTGAGGTCTAATAACCACACAGCAAGCCGAAATAACTTATTTAGAAAAATATCGGGAAGATTATCCACCTGTCTGTCTTCCGGGAGTGAAGCTTTTAGCAATTAGGAATATCCCAACGTGAGTAAAAATGATCTCCTTTGTTAGGTTAGAGGCCTTTAATGTTCGGAAGTAATGTTTTGTAGTCCGTACTTTGTCGAAGAACCTCAAACCCAACAGCAAGGTTCTGTTGAGTTGAGTACCGAACCAGGAATTGAGCATTTTCGTCTCAGCTCTGTTTCAGGTCATCTATCTGACCTTGAGAGTTATTGCAATGTGTATACTTGTGTCCTTGCCTGTAAAGGTATAATAACACAGACCCACCTCACAGGGAGATTTGGGGAAATAGCTACTTCACAACTGTGTAAAGTGCTTATGAAAAGACTTGTAGTGTTGCTGAAACACCTTGGCATGCTGTTTTAAGACTGTTTTCTTGGCAGCAGGAGTTAATTCAGTAATTAATTCAGTAATAGAAGCTGCTATTCTTGAAGTATTTTTTCTTGCCATTTGCATTTGCTCTTACATGAATGATTTCGACTGTGGTTTTGCAAATGCTCCGAACTCAAAAACTCTACACCAGAAATTGTTTCTGATGTGCACCAAAAGCCATGAGTACCTGGTTGCGTGTATTTAAACAGCTTTTTACTGCTCTGTTCAACTATGGCTTTAATCAGCTAAGTTGACTTCATTCATTCATTCAGTTGTATTTATTGAGTGCTTACTGTGTGCAGAGCTCTGTACTAAGCGCTTGGGAATGTACAATACGGCAATAAACACATTCCCTGCCCACAATGAACTTACAAGCATTCGTTGTTCATTCCTTGTGGATATTTTGTATTTTTCAATATGGCCTTCGTCACTCTTGTGAGAATTAAGCACGTAGTACAGTGCTCTGCACACAGTAAGCGCTCAATACGATTGAATGACTTGTAAGCCAATTTTAAAAGTCATAAAATGGTAGCATTTTTATTCATGTGTTCTTTATCTGGGGCCTCTCATTGAAGTGTATCATATGGAGCTAGCAGTTCTCAATTCAGGCTTCCTAATTAATGCTAAAATTTGTTGATACCAAATTTATTTTGCCCGGATGGGCATCATCAATCAGTAACTTGGAGGATTAGATGTTGCTTATTAGTACGATGTGTTTTTGTTTTTTTTAATAATCTTGGCTAAGCACTGACTAGATGCCAGGCACTGTACTGAGCCCCTGGATGAGAGAAATAATCAGGTTGGACAAGGTCAGTGTCTCCTGTAGGGCTCACCATTTTTGTCCCCATTAACTGATGAGATAACTTAGGCACAGAGAAGTTGGGTGACTTTGCCTGAGGTCACACAGAAAAGTGGCAGAGCCTGGATTATTTCAGGGCTCCTTCTTTTAGAAAAGATTGTGCAAAGTGCAACACTGAAGTGTTTACCCTGGAAAAAAAGAGGGTTTGGGTCCTAAATTTATTTGAAGCATAAAAACAGTATGTGATTTTTTTCATCATAAATCTGTTCTTTATAAACTACCAAACACGCACTCACTGGAAGAGAGGAGGAGAAAGCTAATAGAGTAAATTCTTCCAGAACTCTGCATAAGCAAGGTAGCTCAGATTGAGGTGTGAAGGTGGCAGAAACGGAAATTAGCAGCAAGGTGAAAACTGACTCGAAAGGTATGTATCAGAAAGAAATGTGGTAGGAGGGAAGCAAACATATGGTGAGTCAAAATTCCTGAATTCTGTTGCATTTTTCCGGAGCACCAGTAAATTAACTGTAAAGTAACAGCCCAGTCCAGGACTCAAACCAGTACCTCGAACTTCCCCAGTGTTCTTTTGATTTTTCTTTTCCTCGGTATAAACAAACAAACAAAAAATCCATGTAAGTGTAAATCTGTATAGAAAGAGCCCATTTGAAAATGAGACTGCTGCTTCCTGTGCAGTTACATAGTTATGAAAGGATACTTCAACAAATAAAACTCAAATTCAGATGTTTTAGAAGAAAAATTAATTGCCCAAGGAAGCAGTGCTAACCCAGTATGTTTAGCTGTTGATTTGAATTGTGAAATGAAAAAGCAGGTTTCTTTTTTGTTCCATAAAATTTTACTTGTGCTAAAATTGGATTATGTGCATGATTAATACCACAAGTACAGATTTTTACCAATAAAACTGAATTCATGGTAGGTGAAAACTATAGTTTCTTGTGATCTCAGGCATATTTTCATTTTTTCTCAACGTGAGCATCTGGTATTTTCAAATTAGACACCTTCTAAATTTGACTTGTATATTATGGAAATCTGATGACACTAGGTGTGGATAGGCTTGCTTTGATTTTATGAAATATTAATCATGGCTGTGATTAATGATTCAGCATTTCGCATCTGGGTTATTCCTGTCATATTTGAAATACACATTATTAAATACAGTATATAAACTTAATGTAGAGGAGTTCATACTGATTCTCAAATATCCCTCACAGATTAAGTGGAAGCCCCAAAATAACAGACATCATCAAGGATGATACTTCTGGGTTTATTTTATCTTCTCCAAATTCTTTTGATGTAGATCAGTTAAATGCCTTCAGGGATTTGAGATTATAGAAACCAGTCAAAGGATTATGTCCTTTTAACCAATCAAGTTAGATTGTAAACGAGGAAAAAGTGATAAAGTATACCGTATCATGTGCTATTCCCTTAAGGGTATGTGTTCTTATTTTGTAGAACACTGGGTGCTTAATAGATATTTTAAAATAATTATTTAGTTTCTGATAAAATGATACTAGTTGGATTCCAAACTATTTTTATCTGAAGAATCAGATGGTTCATCAAGTGCTGGGGAATATATTTGCCGCTTTTGACGTGACAGACAGTTCCCTAAAATATTTTGCCATTTAGCAAGTGCTATGTCTCCAAAAACGTGTATTTCCAAAATATATTGATGAAGTGCAGATGTATTAAAAATGATGTATTCAAAAGCAAGACACCTGGTTTATGCCTATCAGCTTCAGCAGTGCAGCGTTTATTAAACACCGTGCATGCAGAGCACTGAACTAGAGAAGCAGCGTGGCTCAGTGGAAAGAACCCGGGCTTTGGAGTCAGAGGTCATGGGTTCAAATTCCGGCTCCCCCAACTGTCAGCTGTGTGACTTTGGGCAAGTCACTTAACTTCTCTGTGCCTCAGTTACCTCATCTGTAAAATGGGGATTAAAACTGTGAGCCCCCCGTGGGACAACCTGATCACCTTGTAACCTCCCCAGTGCTTAGAACAGTGCTTTGCACATGCTTAACAAATACCATCATTATTATTAATCAATCAATCAATCAATTGTATTTATTGAGCACTTACTGTGTGCAGAGCACTGTACTAAGCGCTTGGGAAGTACAAGTTGGCAACATATAGAGACAGTCCCTACCCAGCAGTGGGCTCACAGTCTAATAGCTAAGTTGTTAAATTATTACTATTAGATGCTTGGAAACATAGATATAAAACACAAGGTCCCTATTCTTAGGGAGCTAACGGCACTGGTAAAAAAAATTCCTTGAAACATTTAAAAGTCTGGATTTAGCACAAAAATGTAGTTTAGGATTTTAGTGTGGAACAGATGCAATTATTATGCCCACTGGAGCCCCGTGAATTCAGAGAGTAATCAATCACTTCATTATTATTGTATTTGGGACTAGGCAGTATAAGGTCTCGTTGTGATTGTGGTGTTTTTTGTTACATTGTACTCTCCCAAGAACTTACTAACAATAATAATAATAATTGTGGTGTTTTTTAACTGCTGCTAAGAACATAACTTTACTCTCTAGTCTTCTAGACTGTGAGCCCACTGTTGGGTAGGGACCGTCTCTATATGTTGCCAACTTAGTACTTCCCAAGCGCTTAGTACAGTGCTCTGCACACAGTAAGCGCTCAATAAATATGAATGAATATAACCTATTGTAATAATGGTATTTGTTAGGCGTTTATTATGTGCAAAGGACTGTTTTAAGCGCTGGGCATAACGTATATTGTCCAGGTTTCTTGTTCAGCCATTTTGCAGGTTTCTACTGTCGGTCTTCAAAACTCATAGTTATGATCATCATCATCAATCGTATTTAGTGAGCGCTTACTATGTGCAGAGCACTGTACTAAGCACTTGGGAAGTACAAATTGGCAACACATAGAGACAGTCCCTACCCAACAGTGGGCTCACAGTCTAAAAGGGAGAGACAGAGAACAAAACCAAACATACTAACAAAATAAAATAAATAGATAGAATAGAATACCTAATGATCATTAGGTAGAATTAAATGCATGTGTTCCGAATCGAGAAGCCAATATAATAAATGACCAAATTAACTGTAATCGTCCTTGTAGTAGGATTTTTTAAAATAAAATTTATTTTGCCATTTTGGCACCTACTTCCTGTGTGTCCCTGGCTAAGAAGACCCTACCTGCTTTTTTAAGGTCGTTGTGGGCAGGGAACACGTCAACCAACTCTGCTATATTGTATGCTCTCAAGTGTTTAGTATAGTGCTCTGCAAACAACCGGTAAATACGATGGATTGGTGGATTTATTTTTTCCGCATCTTGTGAAGGGAGAGGTGATAATAATGATAATAATGGTATTTAAGTGCTTACTATGTGCCAAGACCTGTTTTAAGGGGTAGGGTAGATGCTGGACAACTCAGACACAGTCCCTGTGCTATAAGCAGCATGGCTCAATGGAAAGAGCACAGGCTTGAGAGTCAGAGGTCATGGGTTCTAATCCCGACTCCACCACTTGTTCATTCATTCATTCAATTGTATTTATTGAGCGCTTACTGTGTGCAGAGCACTGTACTAAGTGCTTGGGAAGTACAAGTTGGCAACCTAGCTGTGTGACTTTGGGCAAGTCACTTAAACATGTCTGCTTTGTGACCCTGGGCAAGTCACTTCACTTCTCCGAGCCTCAGTTACCTCATCTGTAAAATGGGGATTAAGACTGTGAGCCCCATGTGGGGCAACCTGATCAATCTTGTATTCCCCCAGCGCTTAGAACAGTGCTTTGCACATAGTAAGTGCTTAACAAATGCCATCATTATTATTATTATTATTCTCTGTGCCTGTTACCTCATCTGTAAAATGGGGATGAAGACCGTGAGCCCCACGTGGGACAACCTTTATTACCTTGTATCCCCTCAGCGCTTAGAACAGTGCTTGGCACATAGTAAGTGCTTAACAAATACCAACATTATTATTATTATTATCATTATTATTATTATATGGGACTTGCTATCGAGGTGGGAGCAGAATGGGGATTTCTCACCTCCTCTCCAAATCTACCACAGCCGCCTGCAGCTCCGATCCCGTCCCTTAGTTCTCATTAAAGCACTCTGCCCCCTCTTTGACTCCAATCTTCGAGAGAGAAGCAGCGTGGCCTAGTGGAAAGAGCTCGAGGCTGGAAGTTAGAGGACCTGGGTTCTAATGCCGCCGCGCCAATTGACCACTCTGTGATCTTGGGCAAGTTGTTGAACTTCTCTGAGCCACAGTTGCGTCAACTGTAAAGTGGAGGATTCAGTACCATTTCTCCCTCCTACTTAGACTTGAGCCCCATGTGGAACAGGGACGGAGTCCACCAGTCTTACTTGTGTCTTCCCCAGTGCTTAGAACAGTGCTTGGCACATAGTAAGTGCTTAACAAATACCATTAAAAAAACTCACTTTCAATGAGTCCTTTCTCCCCTGCTTTCAGACATGCCCAAGTATCTCTTATACTGAAGAAAACTCTCCCTTGAAGCCCAAGGCACCCTCATTTAATGCCCCATCTTCGTCTTACCCATTCCTCTCCAAACCCTTTGAATGTGTTGTCTCTCTTCCAAATCGCTTAACGTCCTGCAATCTGGCTTCTGTCCCCTCCACTCCAATGACCTCTTTTCTGCCGAATCAAATGGTTCCTATTCATCCTATCTTCATCTTCCTCAGCCTCGCAGCTGCCTTCAACAATGCAGACCTCCCCCTCCTCCTGGAAACATCTAACCTTGGCTTCGATGACCCTGCCCTAGCACTCTACTCCTGAGTCTTTCACAGGCTTCTCCTCTTCCTCCAGCCCTCTCTAACTGTGGGGATCCTTCAAAGTACAGTTCCGGGACCCCTTATATTCTTCTTATAACCCACTTCCTTGGAGAATTTATTCACTTCCATAGCTTTAACTACCATCTCCATCTCCTCCAGGAGGCCTTCCCAGACTGAGCCCTTTCCTTCCTCTCCCCCTCGTCCCCCTCTCCATCCCCCCCATCTCACCTCCTTCCCTTCCCCACAGCACCTGTATATATGTTTGTACATATTTATTACTCTATTTATTTATTTATTTATTTTACTTGTACATATCTATGCTATTTATTTTATTTTGTTAGTATGTTTGGTTTTGTTCTCTGTCTCCCCCTTTTAGACTGTGAGCCCACTGCTGGGGAGGGACTGTCTCTATATGTTACCAATTTGTACTTCCCAAGTGCTTAGTACAGTGCTCTGCACACAGTAAGCGCTCAATAAATACGATTGATGATGATGATGATGATGATCTCCATGCAGACGACACCCAAATCTATCTCTCCAGCCTTGACCTCCTGCAGTCTCACATTTCCTTCTGCCTTCAGGAGGACATCTCTACTTGAGGTCCCACCAGTACCTCAAATCGAATGTGCCAAAAACAGAACCCCTCGTCTCCCCACCAATCCATGTCCTCCCTCTGACTTTCCCATCACTGTAGACAACACCACTGTCTTCCATCCCACAAGCCCTTAACCTTAGCATTATCCTCATCATTCTCTTTCAACCCACACATTTTGTGTCGCCAAATCCCGTCGGTTCTGCCTTCCCAACATCTCTAGAATGTGCCCTTTCCTCTCCATCCAAACTGCTACCCTGCTGATCCAAGCGCTTACAACCCACCTTGACTAATGCATCAGTCTCCTAGCTTCCTTCCTTCCTACTGTTTCTCCCCACTCCAGTCTTTACGACAAACTGCTGCCTGGATCATTTTCCTATAAAAAAAGTTCTACATATGTCTCCCCTCTCCTCAGAAACTTCCCGTGGTTGCCCATCTGCCTCTGCATCAAACAGAAATTCATTATTATTGCTTTGAGGTTCTTAATCAGCACTCCTCCTCCTCCCATTCCTTACTGATCCCCTCCAACATCCAAACTTGAAACTTCATCCTCCTAATGACAACCTGTTCACTGTACTTTGATCTCATATATCTTGCCGCTGACCCCCTTGCCCCCTCCCTGCCTATGGCCTGGAACCCCCTCTTTATATCAGAGAGACCACCACTCTGTCCACCTTCAAAACCAATCCAAAAATCACATCATCTCCAAGAGACCTTTCCTGACCGAGCATTCATTTCCCCCACTTTTTTTTAATGATGTTTAAGCACTTACTATGTGTTGAGCACAGTTCTAAGCACTGGGGTAGATACAAGTTAATTAGACCAGATACAGTTCCTATCCAACATGGGGCTCACAGTCTGAGCAGGACGGAGAACAGGTATTGAATCCCCAGTTTGCAGTTGAGAAAACTGAGGCGCGGAGAAGTTTAGTGACTAATCCAAGGTCACCCAGCAGGCAAGTGGATCTGTGACCTTTGGACATTGGATATTCACCCCACTCTCAGCCCCTCGGCACTTAATGTACGTATCTGTAAGCTACATATTATAAATTATTTATGTTAATGTTTGTCTCCTCCTCACTGTGGCCAGGGAACATGTTTACCAGTTCTGTTGTGTTGTACTCTCTTAAATGCTTATTACGGTGCTCTGCACACAATAAGCACTCAGTAAATACCATTGATGATGATTAAGTGGCAGAGCTGGGATTCAGATTCAGGTTCTCTGCTCACAGGCCTGTGCTGTATCCATTAAGCCATGCTGCTTTCCTACTCTCTCCCTTCTGTGTTACTTACGCAGAAAAGAACTCGATATCCATCCCACCCTCAGGATTTATGTACTCATCCGTATACCCTGCCATTTCCTCTTTCTGGATTTATTTCAATGTTTGCCTTCTCTATATTGTAAGTTCCTTGTATCCAGAGATCCTGTCCACCAACTTTGTTGTGTTATACACTCCCAAGCACTTAGGATAGTGCTCTGCATACAGTAGGCCCTCAAAAAATACCACACTGATTGATTAATTGATTTGAATGAACCGGCATTGAATCCCAGCTCATCGATGAAGAAACTGAGGTACTAAAGTTAATCGACTTGCCTACGGTTTCAGAGCAGGTATTTGGAGTCGAGAGTAGAATCCAGGTCAATGAAAAATCGTCATATTCTCTGAAAGGAATTTAGGGTGTCCTTTATTTACTTAGTAGTCACATTGAGCATCAGCTGGATAAAATCATTAATTTTGTATCTAATTTTGCTAGTAACCATTCCAAGCATTAATTGGAATTGTGTCTTCTAAATTTCTGGAGGCTGTTAAGATTTGGGGATCCATTGGAATTGTTGTCCATAGCTCAAATATCAAAATGAATAAGAATAGGCAATATGTATGTTGTTTCACGTTCAGGAAAGGGAAGTTTTTAGTTGATAAATTTTTGCCCACAGCCCAGGAAGTCTGAGGTTTTTAGCTGTATAACTTCTAAAACACCTCATAGGAATTTGCTGGAAATTCTATTAAGTGGGTAATAGATTCTTGAATATTTTCCAGGTTTTTTATGCAGTTTGCCTTCAAGTAGCTCCCCAATGGGTGTAGAGAATTATTCTAAGAAAGGCAGGAGCTTAGCTTTCGGTAAAGGTTACTGGAGCTGTTCTTAGTGTCTTCATCTTTTGCCATAGATTTAATATTGATAAATGGCTCCAAGAAAAGTTATACTTAGGATCCTACCATTTTTCCCAATTCCCCAGAAATATTCATATTGATTAGGCTGTGAAATTGTTCGTGGGGCTCTTTAGGAAGCTCCCAAGGTTTTGCACCAATCTCTTTGAAATGGAAGTTGTCTAGACACTTACAGTATTTACTAAAAAGCAGTGTAAGAATCATTCTAGGTATAGCTAAATTCTCTGTGGGATGAATGGATGAATGGCCTGAAAGCTCAGGAGTTCTAGAATATCCTCGGGTCTTTTTTCCTGAAATAAATTACCTCAGGAAATTTCAGTAAATTATGGTATGTGTTAAAGCATTTACTATGTGCCAGGCACTGTATTAAACGCTGGGATAGATACAAGCTAATAAGATTGGACACAGTTCATGTCCCATATGGGGTTCACGGTATTAATTCTTATTTAATGGATCCGGTAACCGAGGCACAGAGAAGTTAAGTGACTTGCCCAAGGTCACAGCAGACAAATAGCGGAGCCGGTATTAGAACCCAGGTCCTTGTGATAATAATATGGAGGTTACATTCTTGAAGAACCTTGTGTTAAGGAAGCACGAGCGTGGGAGTCCAGACGGTCATGGGTTCTAATCCTGGCTCTGCCACTTAGCTGCTCTGTGACCGTGGGCAAGTCACTTAACTTCTCTGTGCCTCAGTTACTTCATCTGTAAAATGCGGAGCGAGACTGTGGGCCCCATGTGGGACAGGGACTGTGTCCAACCCAGTGAGCTTGTATCCACCCCAGTGCTTAGTACAGTGCTTGGCACATAATAAGTGCTTAATCAATCAATCGTATTTATCGAGCGCTTACTGTGTGCAGAGCACTGTACTAAGCGCTTGGGAAGCACAAGTTGGCAACATATAGAGACAGTCCCTACCCAACAGTGGGCTCACAGTCTAAAACTTAACACAAATACACACATCTTGACTAATGTCACACATATTCACAACATCACATTCTATCCAAAGTACATAATGAAAGCTCAGATTATAGGACAACTGACTCATAACAGATAGATGAGTTATGTTGACAATTTTGATATTTAAAACCCATTGAAACATGTTTTCTTGTGTCGCAGGAAGTGTATGGGAAACTACTAAGCCTTCAAAAACACCAGAATGACTTGAGAGCTCAAGGTCTGTTGTCTGAAACAAATAAACCTAGGTAAGTTTCCCTTTCGACCTACAACCAGCAAATGTAGCGCAGCTTTTTTTATGCACTATTCGAGCTTTTTCCCAGGTGCCTTCATTTATCAGTCTATCGCTGTTCGATAATCAAAATGAGGGGAAGTATCGAGATCAGTTGAGTTGCCGCTGCATGAGATATTTTCTGCCAAATTTGATTCGCGTGCTTGTAATTAGCGTCTCTAAATGGTGAATTCAGGCATGAGTCAACCCCTTTCTCTCCCAAGTCTCCATTGTACAGATTCTGCACTGGTTGCCTTAGGCTGGCCAGTTTGCTCATTACTGATCTTCAGACCTCTTTGACTTGGTCCCTGCTTTTCATTCATTCATTCAATCATATTTATTGAGCGCTTACTGTGTGCAGAGCACACTGTACTAAGCGCTTGGGAAGTACAAGTCGGCAGCATGTAGAGACGGTCCCTACCCAACAACGGGCTCGCAGTCTAGAAGGGGGAGGCAGACAACAAAACAAAACATGTGGACAGGTGTCAAGTCATCAGAATAAATAGAAGTAAAGCTAGATGCACATCATTAACGAAATAAATAGAATAGTAACTATGTAGAAGTAAAACAGAGTAATAAGTCTGTACAGACATCCTTGGCAGGATGGCCTGGGTTGGGTTCTTATTTTGGCTGCTTAAGGCGCTTACTTCCATGGGTTTTTTTGGAAGCCGTGGGCCAGAAGTGGCCCCTCAAGGCAGCTAGTGGGTGGTCCCAAGCCCATTTTGGGTGGACCACCCAAGCTGCTGTCCCAGTATTAAGTAGGCCTAACCATGTGTGGGTGACCAGGTTCCCTTCCGGGCTCTACAATGCTTTAGAAATCGCGGTGTTGTTTCATTCATCTGCTGCGGTTTGATCACTTTGGATGAGTCTTTACGATCCATGTTTTGTCAAACGCCCACAACTGTAGTTACAACCAAAGTAGACACTCTTTATGACTGCATAGCTGGATTATAGTAATTGTGATATTGGGTAAGTGCTGGGCTAAGTACAAGATAATTAGGTCCCACATGGGGCTCACAGTCTAAGTAGGATGTATCGAATCCCTGTTTTCAGATTAGGGAATTTAGGCCCAGAAAAATTGGGTGAGTTGCTTAAGGTCACACAGCAGGTAAGGGACTGAGCTGCGTCCTCTACTCCTAGGCCCATGGTCTTTCCACTAGGCCTCACTGCTTCATAATTGATTTTAAATGCCTCCCTCTAACATTTCCTCATTTCAGGGTCTCTCGGTCAATCACATGATTCTGAAGCATCAATTTGATGGTTTCATTTTCCTTCTCAAGAAGCCTCTGAAGCTCTGTGTTGCTTCTCAACAACAAGATCAAATGAAAGCTCTTGACTATGGATTTCCAGCCCCTCCAACCATCAGTCTACTAAATCCCTTGTCACCTCCATCTCCCACTATCTTATCATACCCCCTCTCCGCTTTAGAACGTGCACTTCTGGGCATGTTCAGATTATATACTTTTTAAATGCAGAGAGCAAATGTCCTTTTTCCTCTGCAATCCCACACCCCTTCTCTCCCCCCACCCCTTGTCTACATGAGGGCTCAACATGAAAGGGTTGCTGAAATGTTAGGCATATTTGTGTTTCGTTTTTCACATGCATATTCACTAAGAGAATCCTGTTGATAACGGCTGACTTAATTGAGTTGTTATCTATACTAGAAAGGCGTCTCCACCCCACCCCCACCAAAAAAAATAAATAAATAAAAGCTTGAATTGAGTCTGAGGATATAAATCAGGTCAAAAGGAGAACATCAATCAATCATTATCTCTGCGTTTTCCCCTCATAATTAGTAGTTTAACATTTGCTACCGTAGAACTTCCTAGTGGTTGTCCCTCTTATGATCATGAGTATAGCACTCTGTTTAATCCTAAATAGGTTACAAATAAGGGAGGTGTTTGTCTGTCTTTCAACTCCAGCTGTAAGTAGGGCATTGTCAGTCACCAGACAGGTATGCCCAGGGGTAACCCATAAATCTTAACAGTTGGGTGTTCAAGTGCCAACACCAATATGACCAGCTGCTAAGTGGTCTTTGGGATCCTTTGAAGCCCCGAGCGGTGGTCTTATGCCCCCAGAACTTGTTGGGTTTGAGTCAGAACCCAGACTGAGCCCCCTTTTTCCTCTCCTCCTCCCCATCCCCCCCGCCCTACCTCCTTCCCCTCCCCACAGCACCTGTATATATGTTTGTACAGATTTATTACTCTATTTATTTTACTTTTACATATTTACTATTCTGTTTATTTTGTTAATGATGTGCATCTAGCTTTACTTCTATTCTGATGACTTGACACCTGTCCACATGTTTTGTTGTCTGTCTCCCCCTTCTAGACTGTGAGCCCGTTGTTGGGTAGGGACCATCTCTATATGTTGCCAACTTGTACATCCCAAGCGCTTAGTACAGTGCTCTGCACAGAGTAAGCGCTCAATAAATACGATTGAATGAATGAATGAATGAACCAGGCTCCATTGACAGTTGCTCCCATGGACATCAGCCAGGCAGAGACTCCTATTTCTCCACTTCCCTTCACCCCATGAAGGGCAGTTGCTGAAACTTGCTTTAGTCAATAACCCATTGGAATTATGAGTAGGTTGAAAGTGGAAAGGTTTTCGCACATTTTGAGATCCAGTACATTTTGTAAGCAGGAATTGTAGAGCGGGGAAGTGGGAAATATGGATCTCAGAGAAGAAGATGGCTAACTTTTCCCCCACACACAACTTTAAATCTGTAGAAGTAGGCATGTATTTAGACACCACCCTGGATGGTGGTGTTTGCCCCAAAAATAAAGTTTAATAATTTAGCACAAACTTAAGAATACAAATGCCTTGTAGAAAAAACAAAGGTGAGCAGTGAAAACAGAAAGGTTTGAAACAGTCTCTCTCAGTTCCGATCCCTCCGACAGTCTCATTCTATGAGAATCTCCATTCCTGTTTTTGTTAGCCAGTTATGGTATTTTTTAAACCTTCATGCCAAGCACTTAGTGACGTGCTGCGGTAAATACAGGACACAAGGGCAGTAATTACAGACGTAGCTGCTTGGCAATTTTTATTTCTGTAGAAAATAGAAAAGTTAATCATTTCATTAAATCGTATGTAACTGGGACATAGACCAGTTTAGAGAAGCAGAAGTTTAGAGAATCAGATATAGTTGGAGACTAATGTATTTTCAGTGAGCGGACCTTCTTTTCCAATTATTCAAACTAGTTTTGATTCTGATGCCATTAGCTTTCAACTGTACAAACTGAGGTATAAAAATAGCTATCATTTTGGGGTTTTTTATTTGAGAAAATATAAATTCATCTTTTAAGGATGTTAAAAACAAGAAGCAGGGTGGTCTAGTGGAAAGAACACAGGCCTGGGAGACAGAGGACCTGGATTTTAATCCCGGCTCTGCCATTTGCATGCAGTAAGCGCTCAATAAATATGATTGTATAAATGAATTTGCCTGCTGGGTGACCTTAGTTTTCTCAGCTGTAAAAGTGGGGATTCAGTAGCTGTTCTCTCCCCACATACTGTGTCCAACCTGATTATTTTGTATCTATCCCAGCTCTTAGCATAGGATCCATCAAACAAGCAATCAGTCGTATGTATTGAGCACTTACTTTGAGCGGAGCACTATACTAAGCACTTGGGAGAGTACAGTGTCACAGTGTAACGGAGTTGGTAGACACATTCCCTGCCCACAACGAGCTTATAGTCTATAGGATCATTATTATTATTACTGCTGTCTTTATTGTCACAATATAGGCAACAGAGAAACACAATCATAATAAAAATCGTGGTATTTGTTAAGCACTTACTATGTGCCAGGCACCGTACTAAGCACTGGGGAAGATAGAAGGTTATTAAGTTGCAAACAATTCCTGTCCCACGTGGGACTCAGTCCTAATCCCCATTTTACAGATGAGGTAATTGAGGCACAGAAAAGTTAGATGACTTGAGCCAGGTCTCGCAGCAGACAAGTGGTGGAGCCGGGATTAGAACCCAGGACCTTCTGACTCCCACGCTGCTTCTCACTTTTACATCGACTCTGTTCTCGCTTCTGTTTGCTCTACCACCAAATATAAATAGTTAACATGACAGCTGAATAAACTGTGAGCTCAAGGCAAACGGCCCCCTCTGTCCAGCCCAGTATTTGTTTCTGAAATTCCAAAGGAGGCTTGGAAATGGCTTTTCTTGGCATTCACACTCATGGTGAGAATTTAATGTCTAACTTGATGTCTCTTCTTGAGCCAAATCGTGCCATAACATTTCCATCAATCAGTCCATACTTGTCCCTCATTTAACCTATTGGTATTTCATGAATGCATCTAAACCCTTCGTGAAGTTATTTGTCACTTCCACCAATACAGCATCCTGTTGTAACAAATTCCAAGTGCTCCCTGGCACTTTTTGTTTGTCATGAACCGGTTACCTTGAAACTTCAGTGGGTGCCTTGTATTTGTGAGTGAACAATTCCTCATCCGCTCCATCCCTACTGTTTATCATTCTCAAACCTTCAGTTATGTCTCCTAGCTGTTGTCGTTCCAGAATGAACAGCCATGATCGCTTTTCAGTTTATTCTTGTTCTGAAGCCGCTTGATTCCCGCTGATTAATTTAGGACTGCCTTTCTGTGTACTCGTTCTAGCCGTTACGTGTCTTTAAAATGTAGGATGTAGAGTAAAGCGGTGTCTTCGCTTTCGAATCCTCGGATGAGTGAAACGTTCATTATAATAGATTTAAATTTCATCTTAATAGTAGCTGTGATGATTGATTTTTGTCCCCACCATTTCATCTTTATTGGATTTGGCCTCTCATTTCCAATTGGAGCCCAGAGAAGAGTTTTAGAACTATTTTATAAATGGGCGAAAAGACATTCCATGTGAACTCAGGATGCTTTTAATGGCAAATCATCATCATCAATCATATTTATTGAGCACTTACTGTGTGCAGAGCACTGTACTAAACGCTTGGGAAGTACAAATTGGCAACGTATAGAGACAGTCCCTACCCACCAGTGGGCTCACAGTCTAAAAGGAGGCAAATGTGAGCAGCACAATCATGACATTTACTCTGCGTACAATACCATAGTTTTGATAGATTTTAAACCTGGAGTAAATTTTCGCAAATTCGTAAAATGTTCCCAATGCTCAGTGAACAGTGTGATATTGAAGAAAATCACTCTCCTTTGCAGTGTAAAAATGTAGTTCTAAATCATGCATGACTCTATGTGTGGTCCTTTGTGATATAACTCTAATTGCATGGTTAATTAAAAAGAGAATATATGTGATATTTTAACAGAGACCTGATTGGCAGCAGATGGCTGATTAAGGAGGAACTGGAAGAAATGTTAGTGGAAAAACTGTCAGATCAAGATGTGAGTAATTAATCTTTTTAATTTAAGGGGACCTGTGTCACAGGCACAGGCACTTGCTGTATTTAGGATCCCAAAAGAAATACTCCTCAGAAGGCAGGTGGTGGAGAGAGGATCTTCCTTCCTTTTAAATGTCTTCTCATCAATTTCTGCCACGGTGGCATCTCGTCGGTGACCAGGGAAGTGACACCCTGAAGGTGGGTTTGGAGGAGTGTTGCCAGTGACTCTTTCCATCTCCCCATCGAGCCCGTTATCTCAACAGTTAGCTTCCCGTATGTGGCAACAAAGCTAGTGACACGGACAAACCCCCTGCAGATACGTTGTGCAGACGGTATTGCGTTTCCTTTTTTGGTTGTACTTGTTGTTGAACGTTGTTAAATACGTACACATGCAGAAAAAGTTATTTCCCTTCTCCTATCTCCGCAGTGGTACATTATGACCACCTCTCTTCTGCGTTCAAATAGAGCAGAAAGCCAATCGAGCGTTGATAAGAATAATAGTGCTGGGGATCAAGTCATCCAGCTTTTTGAAAGAGGGCCCATCTAAAGCAGTCATTCATTCAATCGTATTTACTGAGCACTTACTGTGTGCAGAGCACTGTACTAAGAGCTTAGCACAGTGCTAATATTCATTCATTCAATTGTATTTATTGAGCGCTTACTGTGTGCAGAGCACTGTACTAAGTGCTTGGGAAGTACAAGTCGGCAACATATAGAGACGGTCCCTACCCAACAACGAGCTCACAGACTAGAAGGGGGAGACAGACAACAAAACAAAGCATATTAACAAAATAAAATAAAGAGAATAGTAAATATGTACAAGTGAAATAGAGTATTAAATCCGTACAAACATATATACAGGTGCTGTGGGGAGGGCTGCGGTGATGGGGAGGGGAAGAGGAAGGAGGGGGCTCAGTCTGGGATATCACATGTAGTGATATTCATACCTACTATTAATGCTTTTCTTCTAAGGAGCTTTTACATCAAGCACTTGGTACAGTGCTCTGCACACAGTGAGGGCTCAATAAATGCGATGAATCTGTGATTTCATCTATCCCCACAATATTCCATAAGGCTGGAATAGTTGTTTTCCTTTTTTTCCACAAATGGAAGCAGTGACCTGAGATGCTGAAGGACTAAATGATGTGTTCAAGGTCACCGAGCAAGTCAGGTCATGTCAACTGTCCAGCTCTGCAGCGTTCTTCAGTCCGCAGTCGTCGTATGCTTGGGACCAGCCAGAATAGTGTATAAAATCGTTCTGATGGTAGTTGGGGTTTTCAGCCTTCCAAGGTGCCTGTCATTGAAATTGGGAAGCAACACAGTATATTTTGTAGACCGTAATTTCTTAAGCATGTGGAGTTTATCTCGGTTGCTGCATCTCTTTAGTGCGTGTCGAGTGGGGCTAGAGTTTTAAGGGTTTTGAGTATATTTTCTATGGGAATTATGCTGTGAAACAGGCAGGAAGAGTAGGGCCACTGTCCTGGACCCAGGCTGAGAGACGAGGCACAGAATGAGTGCATGCATGCGCACACGTGTGTACACACTCACACGTACACACACAAACATTGACCTTTCGTGAGCAGAGGTGGGAGAGCATGAAGCCGACGCTACCTTCTCTTTATCCCCTCATTCCCCCACCCTTCACCCCTGCAAAGCTAAGCAGTCCTCTTTTCGGAAGCTTCAACTCGGACGATTGATATCATTAATATTTGTCGAGTGCTTACTGTGCACAGAGCAGTGCATACTAAGCGCTTGAGAGAGTGTGATATGACGGAGCTGGTAGTACAGTGCTCTGCACACAGTAAGCTCTCAATAAATACAGTTGATGATGGTAGACACATTCCCTGCCCCAAAAATACAGTCCCAAATATCCCAAAAGTTGTAAAAGAGGAATAGCGTGGCGTGGTTTTGGTGAGGTGGTAATAGGTGATGTTGCCTTTTTAACTCCTTGTTTCTTTGGTCCTGGGCACTTGAGACTAAGTTTGTACTAACAGTTTGAAGCAGTCAGGTCTGGTTTCCACTTAAGAGGGGTTAATGCCAAGTTGTTTACTTTCTAATCGCATGTTCAGGAACTATTAAAAAAAAAATGTGCGGAGTGGCAGGGATAATTTATTTCAAGAGGTTGCCCTTTAAGTCAAGTATCTCTTGAAATTTCAAATAGCTTGATTGTTCAGTTTTAAAGGAAATCATAAACATTAAAGTAACACAGCTTGAACGGCCAAAAATAAATTTGCCGCGTGTAGTGTGAAGTATAATAATTGAAGAGTTTCCTTTTTGCAGAAATTAAACTATTTCCATTTCATTGTATATGACTTGCAGAACATGCAAAGTGTTTCTCGCCGTACTTCTGGTAAAATCATTGGACTGTATTTAAGTCCACTTAAATGCCTCCTTTGAAAATTTATATGTGCTGTAGTCTGACCTCTTAATCCCCACATTACAAAGAAGATTTTTTGTTTCCTGAAAGAAATGACTCGCGTCTTCGGGCACCTAGGACATGATGCATCTGCGTGCTGTCTTTAAAAGCAGCATGAAGATACAAAAATGTCACCCTGTCAGGTTTCATCAAGAAAGGCAACATCGGAAAGATCGAGTACTTAAAAATAGAAAAATTTAGCAAATGCAATTGCACTTGCCTCTTCTAATGAATTCTTATTGTTTACAGTATAAGCGGCTCATTGAACTGCTAGAGAGGTTATCGACATTCCCAGGTGAAGGCGACTACGTGCAGAGGTTTCGCCAAAGTGTTTCTGTTGAGTCAAAGAAACATCTGATAGAGCCTCTGCAATATGACGAGCAAGGAAGAGCTTTCAGCATTGGTGAAGGTAATGATTTTCACTGGAACAAAACCAATAATGAAAATGGAGAAATTACACCACATATTGTTCATCACTGAGGTGTAATTTTATGTTCTTTTTGACCTGGATGGCTTCTCTGTGTGGAAAAATGTGGATATTATCCCGACCCAGAGGGGAAGTATGGAAATCCATTTGGTCTATTACTCTTGCTGTTACTCCGGACATTTTGAGGCTCATTTTTGGGTGGGATTGTCAAGAAATGATCTGGGTAGTGAATGTACATAATGAATTTCTAGGTATGATGCTAAATTCTCTACGAGTCAAGTTTATCTACTTTGTAGATCTATATCGTAAATACACCTCCTCTTACACACTCAGCTCTCTGACAGAGTGACTTACAGGCATTTGGTTATTGGCAAACCCTTTCTAAAAATGAGAAAGTAAATCACAAACAAAAGTATTTCATTCACTTTGGCCAATTATGATGACATTGAAGACCTACATTTATTTTTCACACGTTAAAATTCCATCCTGCTGACCCCTTTCCAGGGAATTTTTTTCTAAGATTTTTTCCCTTTTTTAAGAAAAATACTTTATTTTTCCTAATAGGAATCGCTTGTATTAAAAAAATTAAAATAGCTATTTTTTTATGAGCTGTAAAGAACTGTGCTTTACGAGTTGGCAGAGAGGAGAAATAAATATGCCAACCTGCAGACTTTGGGTTACGGAGAGTAATTTAATCCAGAATCAGACTGCATGCCCTTTTTCTTGCATTTGAACAAATGCTAAATGTTTTATTCTGCATTTTGCTTTAATGTGTTAGGATCTTTTCAAAATATTTTAAATGTTTCAAAAGGCTGAACCCTAATAGAGTTTGTTTTTTAAAGGTAAAAGAAAAACTGCAGTAGCAAAAGCAATACTTTATGAAAATGGGAGTGGACAAATAAAAGTAAATGGAGCAGATTATTTACTCTACTTTTCAGTGACCCAGGACAGGTGAGTTTGGGTGACTTTTTAGTAAATTGCCGTTTCAAAAAAGTGTTTCAGCTGCTGGAAGATTTTTCAGGGAAAATAAGAAAGGGTGGAGATCATCTGGGAGGATTTTTTTTTTAATCTAATCTAAATTAATTAAGAAGCTGGGCAAGATTTTTGACAAAACTGTGTCTCCTGACTCCCTTTCTAAACCGTTGAAGGTTTATGAGAGCAGCTTTCCATCCTGTTCTCTTTGGGGCTCTTTTTGGGGTGAGGGGGGCGGGCATATTTAGAATGACTCGGCCAGTATGTGGAGTCACTGAAAGAGTAGTAAAGGCCAGTGGATTTTTATGGAAGATTTAGCAGAGCTCTGACAAATGTCCAGTTAAAACAAGAACAACAGCAACAAGAAATCTCCCAGAAACTCCATCCAGGCTCAGGGGCCCAGTGCCCCTCTCAGGCTGCAATCTGAATTTCTGCTAGTTGGAGCAGTTATTTTTTTAACTTTGCACTTACTGAGTTAACTCACAGTAGAAGCTTAACAAATACCTTTTTTTTAAAAAAAAAAAAAAAAAGCTTGCCTTCTAATTGGGGAAACAGAAATAATTTACAAACAATGGAAGGAGAAGGAGCAGTGAGTAAGTATATAGTAGGACCCAGTACAAGTGTAGCGGGTTGAAATACCTTAATAAATAAATTGAATAATTGAATTCAATTGAATAAATTGAATAATTGAATAAATTGAATGTCCAAATAAATATGTAGATAAATATACAAGTGAATACAAAGTGTGTATAATAATGGTTATTATTTGAAGGAGCGTGGCTCAGTGGAAAGAGCCCGGGCTCTGGAGTCAGAGGTCATGGGTTCATATCCCGCCTCTGCCAACTGTCAGCTGGGTGACTTTGGGCAAGTCACTTCACTTCTCTGGGCCTCAGTTCCCTCATCTGGAAAATGGGGATGAAGACTGTGAGCCCCCCCGTGGGACAACCTGATCACCTTGTAACCTCCCCAGCGCTTAGAACAGTGCTTTGCACATAGTAAGCGCTTAATAAATGCCATTATTATTATTATTATTACGCACTTGCAAAGTGCCGAGCTTAGATGCCGGATTAGTTGCAAGGTAGTCAGATTTGACATAGGTCCGGCCCCATACCAGGGCTCACAGTCTTTGAAGGAGAGCAGGCATTTTGTTCCCATTTTACAGGTGAGGAAACGGAGGCACAAAGAAGTGGAGACTCGGTCTCGGTCACAGAGTAGGTAAGAGGTGGACCTGGGACTAGAACCCAGGTGTTTTCGGTTCCCAGGCCTGCGTTCTTTCCACTGGGCCATTATGTCACCACATAAGTCTCGGTTGGGTGTTAGGTTGACGTGACTGGAATGCGGTGAATTGGTTGAGAAAGGCTAGTGTTAGTAAGAGTCCAAAACCGAGCTTCTCATCTTTCTCTCAAAGCCCATTCATGTCTTCCCCATCCCTGTAAACCTCATCACCAACTTCGCTGCACCAGAAGCCCACGTTTTTGACATCATTCTCTAACCTTGCCTTCTCCTTCTGCTCTCGCATTAGGTCAATTGCCAAATCCATCACCTCGCCCCCTCCTACCTCACCTCCCTTCTCTCCTTCTACAGCTCAGCCCGCACCCTCTGCTCCTCTGCCACTAATCTCCTCACCGTGCCTCGTTCTCGCCTGTCCCGCCGTCGACCCCCGGCCCACGTCCTCCCCCGGGCCTGGAATGCCCTCCCTCTGCCCATCCACCAAGCTAGCTCTCTTCCTCCCTTCAAGGCCCTACTGACAGCTCACCTCCTCCAGGAGGCCTTCCCAGGCTGAGCCCCCTCCTTCCTCTCCCCCTCCTCCCATTCTCCATCCACCCCGCCTTACCTCCTTCCCTTCCCCACGGCACTTGTATTTATGTTTGTACGTTTTTATTACTCTATTTATTTTACTTGTACATATTTATTCTATTTATTTTATTTTGTTAATATGTTTTGTTTTGCTCTCTGTCTCCCCCTTCTAGACTGTGAGCCCACTGTTGGGTAGGGACCGTCTCTATATGTTGCCAACTTGTACTTCCCAAGCGCTTGGTACAGTGCTCTGCACACAGTAAGCGCTCAATAAATACAATTGAATGAATGAATGAAATCCTGTCAGTTGGTCTTCTGCAGTATTTCCCCGATCCGTCCTTTCCTGCCAAATAGTCACCACCCTGATTCAAGCCTTTGTCAGTTTATATCAAGGCCACTGTGTCAGCCTCCTCGCTGACATCCCAGTCTCTCCTTCCCATAGTCTGTATTGCACTCAGGGATCTGGGTCAACTTCTTCAAACTTCACTCAGCACCTGTCTTTCCTCCCCTCAAAATGTCAGGGGCTCCCCCGATCCCTCCCCATCAAGTAAGAGCCCACTGTTGGGTAGGGACCGTCTCTATATGTTGCCAACTTGTACTTCCCAAGCGCTTAGTACAGTGCTCTGCACACAGTAAGCGCACAATAAATATGATTGATGATGATGAAGTAAGAGCTCCTTACCACCAGCTTTCCCCGTCTTATATCTCCGCTCCCTTCACCTGCCATACCCTTCTCCCCGCCGAGTGAGCTTACTTTCTAATAATAGTAGTAATAATAATTACGGTATTTGTTAAGTGCTTGCTATGCACCAAACCCTTTTCTAAGCACGGGGGTAGATACAATTTAGTCACGTTGTCCCATGTGGGGCTCACAGTCTTAATCCCCATTTTACAGATGAGGCAACTGAGGCACAGAGAAGTTAAGTGACTTGCCTTCCGTCTCTGGCCCCTTGGCTGTCGCTGTCCCTCTGGCCTGGAACTTTTTACCCCTTTATAACTCAGAGGCCACAGCTCTCCCCACCTTCAGAGCCCCCCACCTCCCTCACCACCTCCAGGAAGCCTTCCCCCGTTAATTTCTGCTTCCCTGAGCCGTGTCATTGCTAGACAGTGCAGTAGCGCGGCACAGCGGTTTATCTTCAGTGAGAGCTGTGAGATTTCAAAACATCCAGTCAGAGGTCCTTTAATCAATCAATCAATCATATTTATTGAGCGCGTACTGTGTGCAGAGCACTGCACTAAGCGCTTGGGAAGTACAAGTTGGCAACATATAGAGACAGTCCCTACCCAACAGTGGGCTCACAGTCTAGAAAGGCTGAGTCTGAGAGTGGGACTTGTGCTTACTCATCATCATCAGTCGTATTTATTGAGCGCTTACTGTGTGCAGAGCACTGTACTAAGCGCTTGGGAAGTACAAGTTGGCAACATATAGAGACAGTCCCTACCCAACAGTGGGCTCACAGTCTAAAAGGAGGAGACAGAGAACAATACCAAGCATACTAACAAAATAAAATAAATAGAATAGATATGTACAAGTAAAATAAATAAATAAATAAATAAATAAATTTATTTATTTTTAAATAATAAATACCCTCCCTGGAACCAGCCTTTCAGGTGTGGAGCTCTTTGCATCTCACCCTGTGGGAAAATAGCCAGAGAAATCAGGTGTGGGGCTTATTCTAGCTCTTACGGGTTGTTTCTTTGTTTTTCTTTAATGGTATTTGCTAATCGCTTACTTCGTGCCAGGCACTGTAGTGAGCTGATCAAGGTTGGATGCAGTCAATGTTCCATGTGGGGCTTACACCTTTAATCCCCATTTTATTTATTTATTTATTTGTTTGTTTGTTTGTTTGTTTGTTTATTTATTTATTTGACTTGTACCTATCCATTCAATTTATTTTATTTTGTTAGTATGTTTGGTTTTCTTCTCTGTCTCCCCCTTTTAGACTGTGAGCCCACTGTTCGGTAGGGACTGTCTCTATATGTTGCCAACTTGTACTTCCCAAGCGCTTAGTACAGTGCTCTGCACACAGTAAGCGCTCAATAAATACGACTGATTCTACAGATGAGGTAACTGAGGCACAGAGAAGTGACGTGACTTGCCCATGGTTGCACAGCAGACAGGTGGTGGAGCCGGGATTAGAACCCAGGTCCTCCTACTCCCAGGCCCATGCTCTTTCCACTAGGCCCGGCTGATGCTTTTAAATCTCCGTTTTTTTGCTTGCTTTCCTCCCTTAGCCAAGCCTTCTGAGTAAAATGTTATTTGCTGCAACCACTGTGTTTGAAAGTACTCTCAGCCACATTCACGGAGTCCCTCACAGCTTTTTAAAGGACTCGGGCAACGTTCCCATAGGGATTCTGGCTCGGTTTCACATCGTCTTTTATTTCTTTTGAATATCTTTTTGGCAGAGAGGTGTTTCTGCTCTTCATTCATCTTATTTTAGTAAGATGGTTCCAGTCTCAGAAATCTGAGACTGGCAACCCTTCAAAAGCAACATTTAGCAGTCTTGTATTTGCACCCACCCTCAGCGTCTGTGTATATATTGATATTTACGTTGATCTTATAGATTGTGCCCTCCTGCTTCGTCCATTGTTGCGTGCTCTTTGAAAAGGCTCTAGTCTTCAATGTCTTTTATGTTCTTACTCTTGCCTAGTCCAGTGTTCTGTGCTTGGTAAATGCCACTGATTGATTGGAAAATTAATTGAGAAGCAGCAGGGCCTAATGAAGAGTCACAGGACCTGGGTGTCAGAGGATCTGGGTTCTAATCCCATCTGCCACTTGTCTGTTGCGTGACCATGGGCAAGTCACTTCACTTCTCTGGTCCTCAGTTACCTCAGCTGTAAAATGGGTGTTAAAGCTGTGAGCCCCATGTGGGATATGGACTGTGTCCAACCTGATTAGCTTGAGTCTCCCCTGGCGCGTAATACAACACCTGGCACGTAGTAAGTGCTTAACAAATACCATTTTTAAAAATCTGCCGCAAAATTTAAGTCACTTAATTTCTCAGTGCCTCAGTTACCTCATCTGTAAAATCGGGATTAAGACTGTGAACCCCATGAGGGACAGGGACTGTGTCCAACCGGATTACTTTGTATCTGCCCCATCACTTAGACTAGTGCCTGGCAAATAGTAAGCACATAACGATTTTTAGACTTTTAGTCCCTTTTAGACTGTGAGCCCACTGTTGGGTAGGGACTGTCTCTATATGTTGCCAGCTTGTACTTCCCAAGTGCTTAGTACAGTGCTGTGCACACAGTAAGCGCTCAATAAATACGATTGATTGATTGATTGAATACCATTTAAAAAAAGAAGAAGAATGTAAATTTTGGATCCAATTGTTGGTACTTGAAGCCGTAAAAAGAACTCATTCTTTGTGATTTAGATGTTAAGATTGTTAGCTTGTTGATTTTTTTAATGGTAAATTAAAGCCCTTCTGCTTCTTTTTAAGGTCAGATCACTGGGTATTGGGCCTTTTATTGTTATTGCCACTGTATAGCATTTTCCCAGTAGAGGCCAATTTTCCCATAACGCAGGTGACATTCTTGAAGAACTCAACAATGAGAAAAACTCTTGTCGTATTGCTCACGCTTTGGTGCTGTGCCCTTGCACACACCGACATTGTCATTATCAGAGGAATATCTCTCAATCCCCTCACAACGATCTTACCCAAAACGCATAGAGAGAACACATTATGGGAGGCCTGACTCTAGACATCTTTCCGAACTGCAAATCTTTGGAGGTAGCTCCTAGGGAAAGCAAGGATTATGCAGTAGTTACAGGAGTTTGGATTGATTAATTCCCTCTGTCCTAACCTTTGTGCACCCTCTTTTCATGAGTGCAGTCAAGTGGGACCGCAGTCGGTCAGCACTTCCTCAGGGTCCACTGCGTGCACAGGGCAAATCCTGGAACGGAGCTTGCCCTGGTCCTTTCCCGTGACTGACTGACTGAATCCCGGAGCCGGCCCCCAGCTTCCAGCTACTGAACCGGGTCGGAAATTAACCTGGATCAAAGCGGATAGTTTGAGAAGAGGTGGAAAGGGTTGCTTATGTGCCGTTGCCTCCTGGGTCCTTGGGAACGAGAAGGCACAGATCCCATTCCTCTGTCTCCGTTTTCTTCTCCCTCCCCTGACGTGAAGCCCTCAAGAGGGAAGGAAGCAGGCGGAAGGAGAGCGGGGGCTCTTGAACCCAGGCCAATGTTATTAAATCATAATAATAATAATAATAATGATATTTGTTGAGCGCTTACTATGTGCAAAGCACTGTTCTAAGTGCTGGGGGGGGGGGGGTACAAGGTGATCAGGTTGTCCCAGGTGGGGCTCAACGATAGTAACGATAAGCGCTAAGCGCTGGCTGTGAGCTAAGCTCTAGGGTAGATACGAGGGAAGTCATTTGGATACCATCTGTGTCTTGCCCTAATTTTACATTTCTCAGCCTTCTCCGGTCCTCAGTTCTTTCTGTTAAGCGCTTATTACAGTGCTCTGCACATAGTAAGCGCTCAATAAATACGATTGATTGATTGATTTCTGTGCTCCATGGGTCATCCTGCTTTTCTAAGGCAGGCTGCAGAGGACAAGAACCAACGGATAGACAGTTCTGAATTGGAGCAGCCTCCTAAGTTGTTTGTCATCCCTACTTTGCTAACCAGTGAAAATGAGGTGTTGGAGGGTCCTTTGGGATTAAACTTGAGGCTGGGAAGATTGACCTGGGACTCACAGAGCCTGAGTTCTAATTTTTCAGAATCCGTACATCATCCACGTGATGTAGGAAAAGAAGTAAGTTGTGTTTCAGATCGCATGCCGCCGCCCAGAAAGGTTAAGTGATTTTCATTGCTCAGTGAAGCTCGAAATAGAACCCTGGCCTCATAATTCACTATCTAGGGTGCTATATACCAGACCGTGATTCTGTCCTATTCCTTCGCCAGCCTAAAATTTATAGGAAAATAAGTGAGTAGTCTAGGAAACGTGCAGATCGACTTGGATTTTGTGGTATTTGCTTGCACTGAAAAATGACAGCCACCCATTTGGCTGGGTTTTTTTTTTTCCCCAGCAGGTCCTACGTATGTTGATTTCTTATTCATTCATTCATTCAGTCGTATTTATTGAACGCCTACTGTGTGCAGAGCACTGTACTAAGCGCTTGGGAAGTACAAGTCAGCAACATATAGAGACGGTCCCTACCTAACAACGGGCTCACAGTCAGGAGCAGCAGGGGAATCGCTCTGTCAATCAGTGGTATTTATTGAGCACTTAATTTAGGCAGAGCACTGTCCCAAGTGCCTGGGAAAGTACAACGCAAATAGAGTTGGTCATTCCATTCCATTCATTCATTCAGTTGTATTTATTGAGTGCTTACTGTGTGCAAAAAAGCACTGTACTAAGCTCTTGGGAGAGTACAATATAACAATAAGCAGGCACATTCCCTGGCCTCGTCCCCCTCTCCATCCCCCCCGCCCAATTTTACCTCCTTCCCTTCCCCACAGCACCTGTATATATGTATATATGTTTGTACATATTTATTACTCTATTTATTTTACTTGTACATACCTATTCCATTTATTTTATTTTGTTAGTATGTTTTGGTTATGTTCTCTGTCTCCCCCTTTTTAGCCTGTGAGCCCACTGTTGGGTAGGGACTGTCTCTATATGTTGCCAACCTGTACTTCCCAAGCGCTTAGTCCAGTGCTCTGCACACAGTAAGCGCTCAATAAATACGATTGATTGATTGATTGACACAGTCCCTACCCACAAGGAGCTGACAGTCTGACACATGTTTATGTTTCGCCGTATTTTTTTTTCAGAGAACAGTTAATGTTTCCTTTCCACTTTCTTGACCGACTCGGAAAGCACGATATGACCTGCACAGTGACAGGCGGGGGACGGGCCGCCCAGGCTGGAGCCGTACGCCTGGCTTCTGCAAAAGCCTTATGTAGCTTTGTCAGCGAAGATGAGGTGGAGTGGATGAGACAAGGTATGTACCCCAGTCCAAAAGAGAAGAGAGGGTCATGTGCCTAGAGGTATTTATTCTAAATTCTGCCCGAGATTAGTAGTACTTAGACTGTTATAACTATCTCCTCATGTGTGACTTGGTTGATTTTTCATTATGCTCACGGTTGAGAAAGAGACTGCCCTAGTGGAGCCCACTGTTGGGTAGGGACTGTCTCTATATGTTGCCAATTTGTACTTCCCAAGCGCTTAGTACAGTGCTCTGCACATAGTAAGCGCTCAATAAGTACGATTGATGATGATGATGATGATGGAGGGAGCACAGGCCTGGGAGCCAGAAGGATCTGGGTTCTAATCCCGGCCCCATCTCTTGTCTGCTGTGTGACCGTGGACAAGTCACGTCACTTTTCTGTGCCCCAGTTACCTGATCTGTAAAACGGAGATTAAGATTGAGCCCGACGTGGGACATAGATGGTGTCCAACCTGATTAACTTGTAACTTCCCCAGCGCTTAGATACTTTGTATCCACCTCAGTGCTTAGAACAGTCCAACCTGATTAACTTGTAACTTCCCCAGCGCTTAGATACATTATATCCACCTCCGTGCTTAGACCAGTTCCTAGCACGTAGTAAGCATCAAACCAATACCATATATATAAAAAAAAGTTAAAGCCATCATGTTGTGTCTTAAATCTCTGTCATCGTGAGCTAGAAAAGGGAAACAATTGAATGTTGTTGGACGTTCTCTCTAGTGATATTTTCGATGAGGAGGGAGTGCCAGGGGCGCATTCATTTGGTTTGTGAAATAAGCACGTGATTTAGAGGTATTCGAGAGATTATTTGTCTGATTTTTGATGTATTTAAAGACTTGGAAATGGTTTTACAGTTAAAATGTTTCTTTTGTTAAATGACTTTAAAATCACTGAAGATGTTCATGATAATCAATAGCTATCATTCATTCAGTCAGTCATATTTATTGAGCCTCTACTATCTATGTACTAAGCGCTTGGGAAGTACAAGTTGGCAACATATAGAGACGGTCCCTACCCAACAGTGGGCTCACAGTCTAGAAGACTATCATTGGAATTCCTGTTTGTCATAGAGAAATAATCAATCAATCAGTGGTGTTTATTGAGTTTTTTCGGTGGGCAGAGTACTGTACTAACTGGAGAGTACAGTACCAGAGTCGGTAGACACGTTCCCTGCCCACAGTGAACTTACAGTTTAAAGGGGGAGACAGACATTAATATAAATGCATTACAGATTACGCAGTAAATAAGTGCTTTCGGGCTGAAGGTGGGGTGAGTATCAAGTGCTTAAAGGTACAGGTCCACACTCACAGGTGATGCAGAAGGGAGAGGGAGTCAGAGAAAAGAGTATGTAATTAGGGATGGTCTCTTGGGAAAAGATGTGGTCTTAATAAGTCTTTGAAGGTGGGGAGAGTGCTGATCTTTTGCATATGGAGGGGAGGGAGTTGCAGGCCAGAGAGAGGATGTGAGCAAAGGGTCAGCAGCGAGATAGACAAGATAGAGGCCCAGTGAGCAAGCTGGCGTTAGAGGAGCAAAGGATGTGGGCTGGGCCCCACAGCACCTGTATATATGTTTGTACAGATTTATTACACTATTTATTTTACTTGTACATATTTACTATTCTATTCATTTTGTTAATGATGTGCATTCGGCTTTAATTCTGTTTGTTCTGCCGACTTGACACCTGTCCGCATGTTTGGTTTTGTTCTCTGTCTCCCCCTTCTAGACTGCGAGCCCGCTGTTGGGTAGGGACCGTCTCTAGATGTTGCCAACTTGTACTTCCCAAGCGCTTAGTACAGTGCTCTGCACACAGCGCTCAGTAAATACGATTGAATGAATGAATGAATGGGCTCTAGTAGGAAATCAGTAAGGTACGGTAGGAGGGGGCGGGCATCCTCCTCTGTCTCCCCGCTTCAGTCTCTACTTCACTCTGCTGCCTGGATTATCTTTGTACAGAAACGCTCTGGGCATGTCACCCCCCTCCTCAAAGATCTCCAGTGGCTGCCTGTCAGTCTTCGCATGAAACAAAAACTCCTCGCTGTTGACTTCAAAGCTCTCCATCACCTCGCCCCCTCCCACCCCACTTCCCTTCTCTCCTTCTACAGCCCAGCCCACACACTCCACTCATGTGCTGCTAACCTCCTCACTGTACCTCGTTCTCACCTGGCCCACATCCTACCTCTGGCCTGGAATGCCCTCCCTCCACACATCCGCTAAACTAGCTCTCTTCCTCCCTTCAAAGCCCTTCTGAGAGCTCACCTCCTCCAGGATGCCTTCCCAGACTTAGCCCCCCTCTTATACTCTCCTCCTCCTCTCCCCATCACCCCCAGTCCCTCCCTCTGCCCTACTCCCTTCCCCTTCCCATAGCACTTGTGTATGTTTGTACATATTTATTGCTCTATTTATTTTATTTTGTTCTGTTTTGCTGTCTGTCTCCTCCTCCTAGACTGTGAGCCCTTTGTTGGGTAGGGACTTTCTCTATATGTTGCCGAATTGTACTTTCCAAGTGCTTAGTGCAGTACTCTGCACACAGTAAACGCTCGATAAATATGATTGAACAAATGAATGAATGAGCTGAGTGCTTTAAAGATGATGGTAAGGCGTTTCTGTTTGCACAGTTGGATGGGCAACCATTGGAAGGTCTTGAGGAAGGTCAGAGAAGCAGCATGGCTCAGTGGAAAGAGCACGGGCTTTGGAGTCAGAGGTCATGGGTTCAAATCCCGGCTCCGCCAATTGTCAGCTGTGTGACTTTGGGCAAGTCGCTTGACTTCTCTGGGCCTCCGTTCCCTCATCTGTAAAATGGGGATTAAAACCGTGAGCCCCCCGTGGGACAACCTGACCACCTTGTAACCTCCCCAGCGCTTAGAACAGTGCTTTGCACATAGTAAGCGCTTAATAAATGCCATCATTATTATTATTATTATTGAGGAGTGGGGAGATATGAATTGAACTATTTTTAGAAAAATTGTTCAGGAAGCAGAGTGAATATATGGACTGGAGAAGGAGAGACAGGAGGCAGAGAGGTCAGTGCAGTAGTCAAGTTGAGATATTATAAATGCTTGAATCACCATAATAGTAGTTCATACGGAGGGAAATGGGTGGATTTTAGCCGTGTTGTGAAGGTAGAACAGACAGAATTTGGTGACAGATTGAGTGTGGGTTGTACGAGGGACGAGTTGTGGATAATACCAAGATTACGGGCTTGTGAGATAGGGAGGATAGTGGTATTGTCTACTCTGTTGGGAAGGCCAGGGTTTGGCTGGGAAGATGAGGAGCTCCGTTAGAGACATGTTTAATTTGAAGCGTCAGTGGAACACCCAACTAGAGTTGTCTTGAAGGCAGGAAGAAATGCATGACTGCGGAGAAAGAGCGATCAAGGCTGGAGATGTAGATTTGGGAATCATCCCTAAAGAGATGGCAGTGGAAGCAGTGGGAGCGAATGAACACAGTAAGCGCTCAATAAATACGATTGATGATGATGAGTCCTCCAAGGGAGTGGGTGTAGATGGAGAACAGAAGGGGGCCCAGGGCAGCCTTGATGGACCTCCACCGTCAGAAGGTGGGAGGCAAGAGGAGGAGTCCGCGAAAGGCACTGAGAAGGAGCCGTTGGGGAGACACGAGGAGGTGGGAGGCAGGTAGCGTCAGTGAAGCCTAGGCTAAGTAATATTTCAAGGAAAATGGGGCGGTCCTCAGTGTCAGAGGCAGCTGAGAGGTCTAGGAAGGTTAGGATGCCGTAGAGGCCGTCAGATTGGGCAAGAAGGTCATTTGTGACTTCAGACTAGAGAAGCAGCGTGGCTCAGTGGAAAGAACCCGGGCTTTGGAGTCAGAGGTCATGGGTTCGAATCCCGGCTCCACCATGCGTCTGCTGTGTAACCTTGGGCAAGTCACTTAACTTCTCTGAGCCTCAGTCACCTCATCTGTAAAGTGGGGATTAAGACTGTGAGCCCCCCCCCGTGGGACAACCTGATCACTTTGCGTCCCCCCGCAAGCGCTTAGAACAGTGCTTTGCGATAGTAAGCGCTTAACAAATGCCAACGTTATTATTTATTTATTAGAGAAGCAGCGTGGCTCAGTGGCAAGAGCACGGGCTTTGGAGTCAGAGGTCGTGGGTTCGAATGCCGACTCCGCCACATGTCTCTGTGTGACCTTGGGCAAATCGCTTAACTTCTCTGAGCCTCAGTTACCTCGTCTGTAAAATGGGGATTAAGACTGTGAGCCCCACGTGGGACAACTTGATCACCTTGTATCCCCCCAGCGCTTAGAACAGTGCTGTGCACATAGTAAGCACTTAACAAATGCCATTATTATTATTATTATTATTATTATTATTCAGAGAGGGCAGTTTCCATGGGTCAAAGGGGGCGGAAACCAGATTGGAGAGGTTAAGCGTTTTGCCCAGGGTCACACAGCAGACAAGTGGCAGAGCCGTGATCAGAAGTCTGGTCCTCTGACTCACAGGCCTGTGCTGTTTCCATTAGGCCACACTGCTACCTCAATTTTATTGCCAAAGCACTTACATAAGTTATTTTAATATGCGCCTCACAACACGTCTGTGGGGTAGGAGTCAAGTATTTTTATCCCCATTTTACAGATGGGGGAAATGAAGCATGAAGAGGTTGAGTGTTTTGCCCAGGACCACACAGTAGACAGTACTTTGGGCATGGAGACCATGTACCCTTTAAGCACTTAATAATAATAATAATAATTGTGGGATTTGTCAAGCACTGTTCTAAGCGCTGGGGTAAATACAGGGTAATCAGATTGTCCCATGTGGGGCTCACAGTTTCAATCCCCATTTTACAGATGAGGTAACTGAGGCACAGAGAAGTTAATCGACTTGCCCAAGGTTACACAGCAGACAAATGACTTGATAGTCACCCCACCCTCAGCCTCCCAGGACTTATGTACTTATCCGCAATTCATTTATATTAATGTCTGTCTCCCCGTTCTAATAATAATAATAATAGCATTTATTAAGCACTTACTGTGTGCCAAGCACTGTTCTAAGCACTGGGGGAATACAAGGTAATCAGGTTGTCCCACGGGGGAGCTCACAGTCTTAATCCCCATTTTACAGATGAGGGAACTGAGGCCCAGAGAAGTGAAGTGACTTGCCCAAAGTCACACAGCTGACAAGTGGCGGAGGCAGGATTCGAACCCACGACCTCTGACTCCAAAGCCCACGCTCTTTCCACTGAGCCACGCTGCTTCTCTAGTGCGTAAGCTTTTTGTGGCCAGGGAACGTGTCTACCAACTCTGTTGTGTTGTACTCTCCCAGGTAGCACAGTGCTCTGCACATAGAAAACACTCAATAAATACCACTGATTGATTGATTATTGCTCCATGATGAACGTAGTAATTCCCTTGAGAGCTGTCGATTTTTATGAACACCTTCAGGGCTTTTGAAGGTTATTTAGCAAAAGAAATATTTTAACTGTGGGGAGGGGAATGAGGGATGGCTTGGGAACAGAATGACAAGGACGGATGTGAGTGAGTTGAGGGCGTTCAGCATTAGACTGTGAGCCCACTGTTGGGTAGGGATTGTCTCTGTATGTTGCCAATTTGTACTTCCCAAGCGCTTAGTACAGTGCCCTGTACATAGTAAGCGCTCAATAAATACGATTGATGATGATGATGGGTGAGAGGGGCAGGGTGACCAGAGGGAGGGGACTGAAAGGCCATGACAGGGCTAGGGCGTCCAAGAAAGAAAGTCAGGAGCTGCAGCAGCAGCTGATCTGATCATAAGATCCTTTTTCATTGTTTCTTCATACGTATAGCTCATATGGCAAAAGAAGAGAACTGTAACATGAGAAAGAAAAATAATTTCCACGTATTAGAACTGGGTGGAGACAGGCAAGCCCCCGCAACCCAAGAGCACGCATACTGCTTGGTTCATTTTTTACCGCGGCGGTGAGCCGTCGTGGTTCTCAGCTCCAGCCGGATCGTATGACCCTGGGCAAGTCACCCCACTTCTCTGTGCCTCAGTTGCCTCATCTGTAAAATGGGGGTTGAGACTGTGAGCCCCACATGGGGCGGGGGCTGTGTCCGGCTCAATTTGCTTGTACCCCCGCCCCCCAGGCACATGGCACATGGTAAGCGCTTAACAAATACCATTATTATTATTATTGTTGTTATTATTATTCCCTCCCCCAGCTGCCCTCCCGGGAAATGCCCTTTTGCGGCCATCACCTGTTCCCCTGACATGCCAGTTAAAGGAATTTTTTTTTTTTTTGGTCTGCCTCTCTTGGCCATATCATGTTTGACATTGGTTGGCACCTCTTCTGTTTATGGAACTTGGCCACTGCTGTACTGGATCATAAAGAAGAGAGAAATAGCCCAAGTCCGGACTATTGCTGTTGCCTTGGGCCCCCCAGGGCCTGGTCCATCCTGGCAACTGGGAGGGGAGCCGGAGAAGCCCCGCAACCCTGGTCACTGGAAGAGCCGATCGCACTTCACATCCGGCGTGCCAATCGTATTTATGATTATCAATCAATCTCTCGGTTGTATTCATTAAGCGCTTACTATGTGCAGAGCACTGTACTCAGTTCTGGAGAGAATACCGTGTAACAGAGGGTGGACAAGTTCCCTTCCGACAAGTAGCTTACCATCTAGAGAGGGAAATGTTCTTTGGTTTGCTTTGAAGTGTGTCTTGTGGTCTGATATATGTGATACTGTCGTTCGCATTCATTCAGAAATTCCGTTAAAGGGCACCCAGGTAGAGGCTTTAGCAAGAAGTTTTATCTTGAAAAGAACATTCAAAGAGAGAAGATACTAGCTGGAGGGGAGGAAATAAACCCCTTAACTAGCGGTGCCTTTTAGAAGCAGTAATAGAGTCTAAAGAGAGTGAAAATTAACTTTGGAAAGATGTAAAAGAGTTTGTTAGATTATTATACGTCTGGATGGTTCCTTCTTTGCTATCTCCATTGTCATCATCATCATCGATCGTATTTATTGAGCGCTTACTATGTGCAGAGCACTGTACTAAGCACTTGGGAAGTACAAATTGGCAACATATAGAGACAGTCCCTACCCAACAGTGGGCTCACAGTCTAAAATACCCCCAAAATGCTGCCTGCTCACTGTATGTCGCCTCCCTCTCTAGGCAGTGTATGGATCCCATACTTCCTAAATCAGTTGTCTTTTTTGGTACAGCCGGATTGCTGACTACTGATCCGAGGGTGAGAGAACGAAAGAAGCCAGGACAAGAAGGAGCCCGCCGGAAATTCACCTGGAAGAAGCGCTAGAGACCAAAGAGGAGACAGACCGGCCGGTGTTCTTGCAGCTCGTGCAGAATCAGTCATAAATGTTCATTGCATAAATGTATTCAAAATAAAGTTTTCATATTCCTGTTGATCCTGTTTTCACTTCACTTTTAGACTGTCGGAAAATTTTCCACAGAACAGCATTATTTATGGCTCATGGCTTACACAGAAAAATTTAATTTGGTATGCTCGTTGTTGCTACCTCACCGTAATATAATATGGAGGTACACCTGGTTCTGAGCAACCGCGAGACTGGGTTCTTTGCTCCGTCTGGACCCTCAGGAGACACAGATTGTGGCTGGATGGAAGGGGCAGAGATCTTAAGCTACCACTGGATTTCCCACCCTGATTATAATAATGGCATTTGTTAAGCGCTTACTATGTGCAAAGCACTGTTCTAAGCACTGGATTCTGAGTCACCGTAGACCAAAGCGGGCAAACTCTCCCATAGGTGCCAGGCTGTCCTCCACAGAGAAGCAGCTTGATCTAGTGGATGGAGCACAGGCCTCGGAGTCGGAAGGTCGTAGGTTCCGATCCCGGCCCTGCCACCTGTCTGCTCTGTGACGTTGGGTAAGTCACTTCACTTCTCTGTGCCTCAGTTCCCTCGTCTGTAAAATGGAGATTGAGATTGCAAGCCCTATGTGGGATAGGGACCGTGTCCAACCTGATTTGCTTGTATCCACCCCAGAGCTCAGTACAGTGCCAGGCACATAGTAAGCACTTAACAAATACCATAATTATTATTACATTTGCAATGCCTTTGCATTTAAGTCTCGGAGAAAGTCCAACCCACAGGGGGACTGTTCAAGATTCAGCCACCTTTTAGGAAATGTGAGTGAAACGTGGTCAGGAAGCAGCGTGCTTAGTGGATAGGGCACCGGCCTGTGAATCAGAAGGATCTGGGTTCTAATCTCGGCAGCCACTTGTCTGCTGTGTGACCTAGGGCAGTCACTTGACTTCTCTGTGCCTCAGGTACCTCATCTGTAAAATGACCGCGAGCCCCGTGTGGAACATGGACTGTGTCCAAACCTGATTAGCTTGTATCTACCCCAGTGCTTAACACAGTGCCTGGCCCATAGTAAGTGCTTAACAGATACCATTTTAAAAAATGTAGGACTGATTATCGGTAAAGAGAAACTAAACTTTTTTTTTCCATTTTGGAAAGGATGAGAGCTAGGAAGTGAAAGCATAAGAAACTGGTAACTTTAACAGCATTCTAACTTTAGTCAAATATTTATCTTGTCCCATTTTTTAAAATCCCTAATGTGAATTGCCCGACTCGGGACTATTGATGGCTGTATTTCATCTCGTGTCTGTGGAATGATGCATGCTCATGGTTGAGAAAAGATACTAATAATTTAGACTGTGAGCCCACTGTTGGGTAGGGACTGTCTCTATGTGTTGCCAATTTGTACTTCCCAAGTGCTTAGTACAGTGCTCTGTACATAGTAAGCGCTCAATAAATACGATTGATGATGATGATAATAATGATGGCATTTGTTAGGCGCTTACTGTGTGCAAAGCACTGTTCTAAGTGCTGGGGGAGATAAGATGTGATCAAGTTGTCCCATGTGGGGCTCACAGTCTTAATCCCCATTTTTACAGACGAGGTAACTGAGGCTCAGAGAAGTTAAGTGACTTGCCCAAGGTCACACAGCAGACGTGGCGGAGCTGCGATTCGAACCCGTGACCTCTGACTCCAAAGCCCATGCTCTTTCCACTGAGCCACGCTACTTCTCATGTTAAGATAACATGAGTTATAAGTGCGGACTGACAATCTTGTGCGGAGGAATCCATTGTAGTGCTAGCAGCTTGTGCGGTGCCACTGACAAGAAGGTAGGCAGGGGTGCTGCACCATGTGAATTATACATGTGGTCTTCACCCGCATTAGCCGGATCTATCAATCAATCAGTCGTATTTATTGAGCGCCTACTGTGTGCAGAGCACTGTACTAAGCGCTTGGGAAGTACAAGTTGGCAACATATAGAGACAGTCCCTACCCAACAGTGGGCTCACAGTCTAAAAGATCTAGAATCCTGGTCTCCTGATTCCCTTGTTCTGTGCTTTTCTCTGGCAGACCGCAGGGCTCGAAGATGTGTGCCACACGCTACTATGGGGAAGCAGTGTGGCTCAGTGGAAAGAGCCCGGGCTTTGGAGTCAGAGGTCATGGGTTCAAATCCCAGCTCCGCCACTTGTCAGCTGTGTGACTTTGGACAAGTCACTTCTCTGGGCCTCAGTTACCTCATCTGTAAAATGGGGATTAAGACTGTGAGCCCCACATGGGACAACCTGAGCACCTTGTAACCTCCCGAGCGCTTAGAACAGTGCTTTGCACATAGTAAGTGCTTAATAAAAATGCCATTATTATCGTCATTATTACTTGAACTACTGGAGATAGCTCTAGCCAATAGAGTGATTGCTATCAGTAACGTTTATTGCAGTGCTTTGCTAGGCACTTGGGAATGTCTGTGGAAAATTGAATGCTGCATCCACCGAACAGACATTTTATTGATTCATTGATTCATTCAATTGTATTTATTGAGCACTTACTGTGTGCAGAGCACTGTACTAAGCGCTTGGGAAGTACAAGTCGGCAACATATAGAGACGGTCCCTATCTTTGGCAAGTGGAAAGAGCATAGTCCTGGGAGTCACATGTTGATGGATTCTAATCCCGGCTCTGCCCCTTCCTCGTCTGCTGCGTGGCCTTGGGCAAGTCAATTCACTTTTCTCTGCCTCCGTTACCTTATCTGTAAAATGGGGATTGAGACTGTGAGCCCCATATGGGACTGGGACTGTGTCCAGCCCAATTTACTTGCATCCACCCCAGTGCTTAGTACAGGGCCTGGCACAAAATAAGTGCTTAACAAATACCACTATTATCATTATTATTATATTGCTATACAAAGACTGATGGTAGATATTGCTCTGGGTCCGTGTTAATCCAGATATGTGTTTTTGGTCCCCTTCTTGGATTGAATTTGGGTCCATTTTACTGTGGCCTTCCCTAAACCCTCCTTCTCCCCTTCCCTTCAGTGTCACCATGACTTGCTCCCGTTATTCCTCCCCACAGCACTTATGCACATATCTGTACTTTCTTTATATTAATGTCTGTCTCCCCCTCTAGACTATAATCTCGCCGTTGGCAGGGAATGTGTCTGTTGTACTCTCCCAAGCACTTAGTACAGTGTTCTGCACCCAGTAAGTGCTCAAGAAATACGACAGACTAACACTAACTGCTTTTGTCTTATACCACTGAGTCGTTTCCAGCCCACAGCAACACCATGGATGCATCGCTCCGAGAACGCTCCGCTCTCCATCTGCAATCGTTCTGACAGTGTATTCATAGAGTTTTCTTGGTAAAAAATGCAGTTTACCATTGCCTCCTTCTGCTCAGTAAACTTGAGTCTCCGCCCTCGACTCTCTCCCCTGCCGCTGCTGCCCGGTATGGGTGAGTTTTGCCTTGTAGCAGATTGCCTTCCACTCCTAGCCACTGGCCAAGCTAGGAATGGGATGAGTCTGCCTTTGCTTGACTCTCCCTCACGTAGACAAGACTGGTAGAGTACTGGAAACTCTCCAGGTGCGACCCTGAGAGGGGCTAACTGCTCTAGAAAGTACTTAATCATTTATTCACTTCATATATATAAAGGGTGTACCCTTGCCAAAACCAGCTGCATCCATGACCTTCCTGCTCCCGCTATTTGTCAATAATGTATCTACCTGTCTTCTCATTAGATAGTAAAGCCCCTGACAATTGGGGCCATGTGTTCCCTGCTTCTGTTGCCTATGTACATAACTTTTCTTCATTTTCAAAGATCTCGGTACTGATGATAAGATGTTAACAATTGAACGGTTGATAGATATGGTTGCAGGATGTAGTCGTGAATGAAAAAAATGGAGAGCGACACCTTGTCAAGTTAACCAGTGGGTACTGAGCACTCAGGGTGTGCGGAGCACTGTACTAAGCACTTGGGAGAGTGCAACGAGGTTGGTAGAGATTTTACCTGCCCACAAAGAGCTTACAGTGAAATAAACATTAAAATAAATTATGGGTATGTACATGCATGCTGTAAGGCTGAATGTGGGGTGAATAGCAAGTGCTTAAAAGATACAAATCTAAGTGCTAGAGCAAAGCAGATGGGGGAGGGAGTAGGGGAAATGAGCGCTTTGTCAGGGAAGGCTTCTTGGAGGAGATGTGATTTTAATAAGGCTTTGATGGTGGAGAGAGTGTTGGTCTGTCATATTTGAAGGGGAGGGAGTTCCAGGCCAGTGGGAGGATTGTGGACAAGGCTGTCAGGAGTGAGATAGACGAGATCAAGGAACAGTAGGTTGGCATCAGAGGAGCTGGTTGCTGACAACCGCCTCCCATCAACAACATACAGGGTTTCCCATAAGAGAACACCCCGAAAGGAGAGAACCCGCCCATCACCCCAGTATAATTACCAATCCAATAGTGAGACAGTGTGACAAGAGGTCTGCCACAATGCAGTCTACTGGTTTACCCTTACACCGGTTTAGGGACCAACGGACTCCAGTCCGCAGAGTAAAGACCACTGTCCCCTGGGATCCTTCTATACTTCTTCCAGCACTCTTTGCCCCTCCCAGGTTCTGCTCTGAAGGTGGGCATCCTCGCCACTGATGTCAGTCGTGGTATGGGGCGTTCCTGAGGGGTGACTGGATATCTCAGAGTTTGGGGGGGGGGGTCTCCTGATTGGAACTCTATGTAGCTCTTGCAAAAGGGTCCTAGCTGGTTCTGCTAGTGTCATTTTGGGCTGATGGGAGAATATTGCCCTGCCCTTTGATATAACCAATCTCAGTAGCTTTCCTGGTGATGGGATGACCTCTCCTCTGTTGGAATCTGGTTGTCCCTTCTTAGATGTGCTGGTAACACATCCACGTTTTGTGTTCTATTTACTATCACTTGGCTCCTGGTCCCTGGTTTTTGTGTTACTATCACTAAAGGCCTGCTCCACTTCCTTCTCCAGTTCCTTCCATTACCCCCTGTAGTTCCCTAGCATTGGCTGTTGGACCCCTCCACCTCAGTGTCTAGCCTCTGTTAACAAAGCTAAGTGAGCCGACTGCTTCGTATTAGGAAATCAGTGAGATAAGATAGAAGGAGGCAAGCTGATTGAGTGCTTTAAAGTGTATGGTAAGGAGTTTCTGTTTAATGTGGAGAAGGATGGGCAACAGTTAGTGTTCTCTTGTCTTATTCCGAGTCGTTTCCGACCCATAGTGAAACCACGGACGCATCTCTCTCGGAACGCCCTGCTCTCCATCTGCAATCGTTCTGGTAGTGTATCCAGAGAGTTTTCTGGGTAAAAATACGGACGTGATTTACCATCGCCACCTCTGCGCAGTGAACTCGAGTCTCCACCCTTGACTCTCTTCCATGCTGCTGCTGCCCAGCATGGGTGAGTTTTAACTGGTAGCAGATTGCCTTCCACCCGATAGCCACTGCCCCAACTAGGAATGGAATGGTTAGGCCTCTGCTTGACTCTCCTTCCCATAGCCGAGACCAGTATAGTACTGGAAACTTGCCAGGTGCGACCCTGTAAGGGGGAGAGGTTCTTGAGGACTGGTTTTTTTTTTGTTGTCGTCGTCGTCGTTTTTTTTAGAAAAACGATCCAGGCATCAGAGTGAAGTTTACGGCCTGGAGTAAAGAGAAACAGGAGGCTGGGAGGTCACCAAGGAGGCTGATGCAGTTGTCAAGGTAGGATAGAATTGTTCCAGCGCTTGGAACAGTACTTTGTACACAGTAAGTGCTTAACAAATGCCATCATTATTATTGTAGAATAACTGCTTGTACCAGCGCAGTAGCAGTTTGGATGGAGAGGAAAGGGTGGCTTTTAGCAGCTTTGTGAAGGTGGAACCGACAGGATTGATGACAGTCTGAATATGAGGGTTGAATGAGAGAGATGAGTTAAAGATTATGCCAAGGTTACAGGCTTGTGCGAAAGGGAAGATTGTGGTATTGTCTACGGTGAGGGGAAAAGGGAGGACAGGGTTTGGGTGAGAAGATGAGGAGTTCTGTTTTGGACATGTTAAATTTGCGGTGTCCGGGGGACATCCAAGTAGAGACGTCCTGAAGGCAGGAGGAAATGTGAGGCTGTAGAGAAGAGAGGTCCGGGCTGGAGAGGTAGATTTGGGAATCATCCACATAGAACGGCAGGGGTAGTGAACGAGTTCTCCAAGGAAGTGGGTGAAGAAGGAGAACAGAAGGGGATCCTGAATGCAGTCCTCCTAAGGGAAGACTTCCCAGTTCTAATTAAAACACAAGGATTGCGTTCAATCAATCAATCAATCAATCGTATTTATTGAGCGCTTACTATGTGCAGAGCACTGTACTAAGCGCTTGGGAAGTACAAATTGGCATCACATAGAGACAGTCCCTACCCAACAGTGGGCTCACAGTCTAAAAGGGGGAGACAGAGAACTGAACCAAACATACCAACAAAATGAAATAAGTAGGATAGAAATGTACAAGTAAAATAAATAAATAAATAAATAGAGTAATAAATATGTACAACCATATATACATATATACAGGTGCTGTGGGGAAGGGAAGGAGGTAAGACGGGGGGGATGGAGAGGGGGACGAGGGGGAGAGGAAAGAAGGGGCTCAGTCTGGGAAGGCCTCCTGGAGGAGGTGAGCTCTCAGCAGGGCCTTGAAGGGAGGAAGAGAGCTTGCGTTCTCACCAAACTCCACAATGAGGAAAACTCAGGGTGCCACTACTAATAACTGTGGTATTTGTTAAATGCTTATTATGTGCCAAGCTCTATACTAAGCGCTGGGGTAGATACAAGATAATCAGACTGGACAGAACGTATATTAAATCCCCATTTTGCAAATGAGGAAATTGAAGCACAGAGAAGACAAATGATTTGTCCAAGGCATCACAGTGGATCTGGCAGAATCGGGTTTACTCAGATTCTCTGACTTCCAAGTCTGTAATCTTTCCGCTAGGCCACACTGTTTCTCTTGTATCTTTTGAGTGTTCACGATATCTATGGCACACGGTTTCCAAAGCCATTACAACACTATGGTGTCCTGCATCCAAGCAGACTCAGATTGTTGGATGAACATTCCCTAATTCCTTAACAGTGTTCTATACACCGTGAAAACAGACATTCTTGGCAGAACCGGGTGTATTTAAACTCACGAAAACAGGTCCGTGGGTGGCTCTTTTTTGGATGAGCAATCCAGAAAAACTAAATCTACTGCTTTTTTCGTTTTTCTTGGACTTCAGAATCTTCAAAGAAGCCAACTTTACAGTTTGATGTCTAAGTGCCCCATTACAAGGAGGTAAGAAGGAGCTTCGGAGCAGGTGATAAAATGGGGGGAAGGAACAGGGAGAAACCCACAACCTGATCAGTTTTAAGTAGGGAGATTCCAAAGTTCCAAATTTTCTGCAATCCCACAGTACATTTTGGCCCATACATCAATCAATCGTATTTATTGAGTACTTACTATGGTCAGCACACTGAACTAAGTGGGAGAGTCCCGTGTAACAGAGTTGTACGTTTCATGTTGGAGACAACCAAATGTAAGTATCAAATCCCTCTTCATCTACGTATTAAGTTGTGTTTCAAGAACACCACTGACACAGGCAGAATCCATGTTTTTACCAACATTGAGCTGTGGTCAGAAAACATCTACTCCATTTCTATTTCTCCATGTAAAAGGTGTAAATTACTTTCCTCTGCCTCCCTAGTTTGTCTGAACGGTTGCTGGAACTCTTTTATCAAGCAGTAGCATTTATTGAGTACCTACTGTGTGCAGAGTATTAAATTAATTTCCCATCTTTCCTCTCAACTTTCTCCTCCCCTCAACTTTCCCATTACAATTGACAGCTCTCCTTCGTATCTCACAAGACCCATAACTTGACTTACCTCTTTCCTTCAGCGCATGTATTCAGAGAGCGACTAAATCTGTTCAGTCTGCATAATGTCTCCAGAATTATTTCCTTCCTCTCCTCCAAACTGCTACCATACTGGTTCAAGCACTTGTCATATTCCATCAGCCTCCTCGCTGACCTCCTTACCTTCAGTCTCTCCCCTCTCCAGTCAATGCTTCACTCTGCTACCTGGATCATTTTTGTGAAGTGCTGTTCAGCACATGTCTCCTCGCTCCTCTAAGTACCTCCAATGGTTGCCCTTATTATTATTAATAATAATAATTATGGTACTTGTTAAGCACTTACTATATGTGCCAAGCACTGTTCTAAACACTGGGGTAGATATGTGGTAATCAGGTTGTCCCGCAAAGGGCTCAGTCTTAATCCCCGTTTTACAGTGGAGTAACTGAGGCACAGAGAAGTTCATTCATTCAATCATATTTGTGACTTGCCCAAGGTCACACAGCAGACAAGTGGCAGAACAGGTTTAGAACCCACATCCTTTGACTCCAAGCCCATGTTCTTGCCACTGGGCTATGCTGCTTAAGGCCCGTCTAACTCCACACGAAGCAGAAACTCCTCACCATGGGCTTTAAGGCACTCGGTATGCTTTCCTCCCCTATTATCCTTCCTCCTCTGTCACTACACCCCAGCCCACCCATTCTGCTCATCTAATACCAACCTACTCACTGCCCCTCGCTCTCACCTCAATCAATCATATTTACTGAGCGTTTACTGTGTGCAGAGCACTGTGCTAAGCACTTGAGAGAGTACAGTACAACAGAATCGCTAGACATGCCCCCACAGTGAGCTTACAGTCTAGAGGGGGAGACAGACATTTATATTAATCATCATCAGTGGTATTTATTGAGCGCTTACTGTATTGAGTGCTTGGGTGACTACAGTGTGAGAGTTGGTAGGCATGTGCCCTGACCACAAGGAACTTGCAGTCTAGAGTCTAATAAATTAGAATCTAATAAATTAATTCTGGAGATGCACATAAATGCTGTGGGACTGAGGGAGGGGTGGTCTCACCAGGGAGGGGTGGTCTCACCCACGATTGACCCCTTGCTCACATCCTCCGTCCTCCCTGAAACTCTCTCACCCTTCATAAAATAATGGGTTTTTTTAAGTGCTTTCCGTGTGTCAGGCACTGTACTAAGCGATATCTAACAATACTACATTCACACCATTAAGTCCACTGAAATCACATCTCCTCCAGGAAACCTTCCCACACCAAGCTCTCCTCCCCCATCCTGTTTTCCCTCCCTTCTCTTTCATCCATATACTTAGTCCCACCCCCTGAGCACTTAGCTACTCACCCCACACCCACAGGATTTTTGTAAATATTCTTATTCTGTATTGCTTCCCCTACGGATAGTTTATTTTAATGCTTGTCTCCCCGACTAAAACTGTAAGCTCTTTGAGAGCAAGGAACATGTCTACTAACTCTTTTGTATTGTACTCTCCCAAGGGCTTAGTATAATGTTCTAAATATGGTGTGTTCTTAATAAATACCACTAATCGATTGATTACCAAACACTCAGGAAAAATGAGCGTGTGGTTCAGTCAATAGTATTGGATCACTTACTGTGTTTCAGAGCACTTTACTAAGCCCTTGGGAAGAGTACAATACAATAGAGTTGGTAGACATGTTCCCACCAGGAGTTTACAGTTTAGAGGGGGAGACAGGTATTCAAATAAATTACAGATAGGAAGAAGAAAGAGAATATGTACAGAAGTTCTTCAGGGGTTCTGAACGATTAAGCATTAGGTGGAATTGAAGAGCTGAAATGCCAATGGGGGAATATAAAGTGGGGAGATCAGAAAGTTATTGGGGAAGGCCTTGGTAAGTGATTTCACAAGGCCGACGAAGATGAGAAGGGCTAGAGTCTGTTGAATGTGAACAGGTAGTAAGTTCCAGATGGGGATCAAGGGGTCTCTAGTGGGAGCGATGAGAACAAGGCACAATTGAAGAGGTTGGCTTTAGATGATTAGAACAGTGCTTTGCACATAGTAAGCGCTTAATAAATGCCATCATTATTATTATCATTATTAGAAGATGCAAGCTGAAGTGTAGTGGGTGAAGTGAATGAATAAGTAGGAGGGAGCAATCTGATTGAGGTGCTGTAACATCAGTGATCAAGAGTCTGTTTGATTTCTAGACTGCGAGCCCGTTGTTGGGTCGGGGCCGTCTCTATATGTTGCCGACTTGTACTTCCCAAGTGCTTAGTACAGTGCTCTGCACACAGTAAGCGCTCAATAAATATGATTGAATAGAGAGAGGAATGGGTAGCCATTGGAGATTTTTGAGTATGGGGGAGAAGTAGCAGAGTAACATTTTAAAAACACTATCTGGGCAACAGATTGAAGTGTGGACTGGAGAGGCCTTGTGGGCAGGGAGTGTGTATCTCCCAAGGGCTAAGTACAGTGCTCTGCGCAGAGTAAGAGCTCAATTAATACAATCGATTGATTGGAGGCAAGAAGATGTCGCAGTAGTCAAGCTGGGATTTTACAAGCACCTGAACCAGAATGGTCATTGGGGTGGAGAGGAAGGGAAGAATGCGGGAAATGCTGTGGAGGAAGAACTGACAGGATTTTGTATCAGACTGAATCTGAGGGTTGAAAGAGAGAGAGGAGTTGGGGATGAGGTCGTGGCTGCGGACCTGAGAATCGAGGTGGCTGTTGTGGATGGTGTGGGGGTCAAATGTGATGGGAAAGCTCGGCGGAGGAAAGCAGCGTGACCTAGTGCAGAGAGCACGGGCCTGGGAGTAAAAAGGACCTGGGTTCTAATTCTGGCTCTGCCAATTGCTTGCTGTGTGACCTTGGGCAAATCACTTTACTTCTCTGAACCTCAACTGTAAAATGGGGTTCCCTGTTCTCCTTCCTACTTAGCCTGTGAGCCCCATGCGGGACAGGGACTGTGTCCTACCTAATTAGCTGGTACCTACCCCATTCATTCATTCAATCGTATTTATTGAGCGCTTACTGTGTGCAGAGTACTGTACTAAGTGCTTGGGAAGTACAATCTGGCAGCACACGGAGACGGTCCCTACCCAACAACGGGCTCACAGTCTAGAAGGGGAAGACAGACAACAAAACAAAACATGTGGACAGATGTCGTCATCACAATAAATAGAAATAAAGCTAGATGCACATCATTAACAAAATAAATAGAATAGTAAATATGTACAAGTAAAATAAATACAGTAATATGTACAAACATATATACAGGTGCTGTGGGGAGAGGAAGGAGGTAGGGTGTGGGAGATGGGGAGGAGGAGAGAAAAAAAGGGTCAGGTTGGGGGATGAAGAAGAGGATTTCAGTTTGGAGCATATTGATTTTGAAGTGCCGTTGGGACATCAATATAGAGATGTCCTGGAGGCAGAAGGAAATGTGAGATTAATTATAATGATAATAATCATAATAATAATAGTAGCAGTGTTTGTTAAGTGCTCACTGTGTGTCAAGCACTATTCTAAGCTCTAGGGTAGATACAAGATAATCAGGTCCTGCATGGGGCTCACAGTCTAAATAGGGAGAACAGGCACTGAGTCCCCGTTATGCAGATGAGAGAACCGAGGCTCAGAGAAGTTAAGTGATTTGCCGAAAGTCACGCAGCAGATACTTAGCAGAGCTGGGATTAGAACCCAGGTCCTGATTCCTAGATCCATGGTCTTTCCAATAGGATATGCTGCTTCTCAGAGAAGCAGATTGCGGAGAAAGAGAGCAGTTGGAACTGGCAAGATAGATTTGGAAGGCATCTATGCAGCAAAAAAAAAAATTGGCCTAGTGGAAAGAACATGAGCATGGATTTCAGGAGACCTGTGTTCTCTTGCCTGTTTTATGACCTTGGGCAAGTCATCTAACTTCTCTGTGCCTCAGTTTCCTCATCTGTAAAATGGGGATTCAATACTTGTTCTCCTTCCTACTTACACTGTGAGCCCAATGTAGGACAGGGACTTTGTCTGACCTGATTAACTTGTAAAAATAATAATAAAAAGTATGATATTTGTTAAGCACTTACTATGTGCTGAGCACTGTTCTTAGTGCTGGGGTAGGTACAAGGTGATCAGCTTGTCCCACATGGGGTTCACAGTCTTAATCCCCATTTTATAGATGAGGTCACTTGAGGCACAGAGAATTCATACATTCATTCATTCAGTCATATTTACTGAGTGCTTACTATGTGCAGGGCACTGTACGAAGCACTTGGGAAGTACAACTCAGCAACAGATAAAGACAATCCCTACCCTACAACGGGCTCACAGTCTAGAAGGGGGGAGACAGACAGCAAAGCAAAACAAGTAGGCAGGCATCAATAGCATCAAAATAAATAAATAGAATTATAGATATATATGCATCATTAATAAAGTAAATAGAATAATATATATATATATATATATATATATACACACACAAGTGCTGTGGGGATGAAATTAAGTGACTTCCCCAAAGTCACACAGAAGATGTCACAGAGGCAAGATTAGAACCCACATCCTCTGACTCCCGAGCCCGTGCTCTTGCCACTAAGCCACGCTGCTTCTCCCCAGCACTTAGAAGAGTGCTTAGCACATAGTAAGTGCTGAACAAACACGTTGATTATTATTACGACAGTCATTACTATTATTATTATTAAATGCATTAGTTGAAGTCCTGGGAGTGGAGGAGTTTTCTAAGGGTGAAGGGGATCCAGAACAGAACCTTGAGGGACACCCAGAGTTAAGGATCGGAGGCTGCGGAAGGTCTGGAGAAAAGAATGGAAAAGAACTGAAAAAGATTGGCCTGAGAGGTTGTAGGAGAATCAAGAGAGACTGCATCAGGAAGAAAAATAAGATAAGAAAATGTTTCGAGGAAGACGATCCGTTCACAGTGTCCAAAGCAGCAGAGAGGTTGAGGGAGGATTCATTAGATTTAGGAAGGAGATCATTAGTGTGGAACTCCTTTGAGAGTTCCTTATCAATTCAATTCAAAGTGACGGATATCAAGTTAATTCTGTATCGGCCTCTTCACTGGTCTCCCTGCCTCCAGCCTCTCCCGTCTCAGTGCCAACTTCCTGCTGCTGCTCAGGTCACCTGATGCCCAGACACGTCTTTCTTGAAGCATTGTTTGACACAGTTCACTCCTCAAAACCCCCCAATGATTAGTCGTTTCCCTCTGTACCAAGAAAAAATCCTTCACATTGTCTTCAGGAATCTCCACCCGGTCTCCCTATCAAAATACTGGCTCTCTTCAGTCCTCCCAAACTCACACTCTACTCTTGACTCTGCCATTGCTGCCGCCAGATCATGCTGTTAGGGATTGTCTCCCAAGCGCTTAGTACAGTGCTCTGCACACAGTAAGCGCTCAGTAAATAGATTGAATGAATGAATGCTGTTCCCTTACCCTGAATCTCCTTTTCCTCCCAAACCACCAGATCCAAACTCTTCCCATTTTCAAAATCCTCTTAAGAGCCTCATGGAAAGAACCCAGGCCCGGGAGCCAGAGGGCCTGGCTTCCAATTCTGGCTCTGCCACTTACCTGCAGTGTGACTTTGGGGATGTCACTTCTCTGTACCTCAGTTTCCTCATATGTAAAATGGGGACTAAATCTTTTCTATCATCAATCGCATTTATTGATCGCTTACTGTCTTCCTTAGACTGTGATCTGCATGTGGGACAGGAACTGAGGCTGTGTCTGATCTGACACTGTTGTATCCACCCCAAAACTTAGTGGAGTGCTTGGCGTATAGTGTTTAACAAATATTACATATTATTATTATTTTAAGTCTTCCCCACAGTACTTATATGCATCACAGCACTTATGTATATATCTGTAATTTATTTATATTAATGTCTGTCTCCCCCTCTAGACTGTAAGCTCATTGTGGACAGGGGATATGTCTGTTTATTTTCATATTGTAGTCTCCTGAGTGCTTAATACAGTGTTCTGTGCTCAGTGAGTGCTGAATACGTATGATGGACTTAATTCACAACATAACTTTAGCATTCATGTATTTTATTCCTATCTTCAGCTTGTATACTTTTATTTAGCATATGTTTATTTTGACATTCAATTTCCCAGCTCTGTCCTTGATCTTCCTCCTGCTCGCACTCTTTAAAATCACTTTTATCTGTCTTTCTCCCCGACAAGTTCCTAAGCACCTTTAGGGCAGGGATCAATGTCTTCCCTCTGCTGAAATTCTCTCCCAGGCACTTGGGACCTTGCTTTTCACTCAATAAAATTTTCAATAAATGTTACTGATAGATTGTTTCTCTTCCAGTGTTCTTGCCTGTAAGCTGATATGCTCATTTTACTACAGCGCTTCATTGAGATTCTACCAGGGGTAAAATCAAAAGCAGTATTTTTGTTTCTGCTTCTGTAAGTAGACTTGTTTTTCATATAGTGATACTTAAAATTGTTACTCTCCTTGACCAGTTTTCCTTTTTTGTCGTTTTTTCACCATCTTTTAGTAGCAGGTACACTGTTCCCATCAGTAGAGATTTTCAGGTCCTGCCGTTGAAAGCTGTGCAGACAGATATATGGCAGGCAACTCCACAATACGAGAATTTATCATCAACATTACCACAGGCCTGGAGAAACACTGCCAACATTTTTTGGGCAGTATTTTCATTTGGACAAGTAAATAAAAGGCTTAGAATAAAAGTACCTTTCAACCATAACTACTCTGACATAAATTACATGGTTATCTTTAAATTATATGGTCTAACCAGAGTAAATTTCTTTGATCATATCCCTTGCTCTTTTAAGAAGTCTAGTCTTAAATTTTTGTCATCTTGGAATTTTTTTTTCACTTTTCAAGTGCATGTCATTTTTTTCATAAATGGGTGCAGTACTAACCTATTACTTCTATACTGCTCTCTTAGGTGACCTATTTCTAGGAAAGAATTTTCAGATGATATATAAAACCAGTTGGTAATTATTACCACTTAGAGTGAAAGAGAAAAGTCTTCACATGAAAGTGGGCCTCTCCACAGAGTAAATTTCACTTAAATACCTCAAGAAGGTTAAAAAGAGTTCACCAGAAAGCCTTAAAAGATCATAAATTAAGGAATGCTGTGGGATTCCGAAACCAAAAGAGGAGTGTGAGAGTGAAGTACTGTAATAGGTATTTTTCCTTTCTGTTATCACTCAACAAATTCATGCATGACAAACCAATTTCACAACTTCAGTCTTCTGGGAATATTCTTCAAGTACCATGTGAACTGTAGGTCAATAATCAATCAATCAGTCGTATTTATTGAGCCCTAACTGTGTGCAGAGCACCGTACTAAGCACTTGGGAGAGTACTATATAACAATAAACAGACACATTCCCTGCCCACAGCGAACTTACAGTTTAGAGGATTGTGTCCAGAGCACTGTACTAAACACTCGGGAGAGTACACTATGATACTATAATGGAATTGGTAGATACGTTATTATATAAATAACAGGTTTGTTGAATTTGTAAAGCATATTTGCCTGATTTTTTTTAATGGACGGTAATGAAAGCATGAATACGTTATGCTTTTCATTTAGTGAGCTCTTAGAAACCTTTCAAAAATCAGTTTGAGAACTTATCACACAAGCAATGTATGCAAAGTGTTCGAGCATTATTTTAAGGATGAAGAAAATGAAATAACTAGCAGTTAAGTACTTGGCCCAAGATCTTAAGGAGTCAAAAGCAGGATTGGGATAGGCGTTACGGTATAGGAGAGAATAAAGATAGTTTCTGGTTGGGGGTAGTGAAAAGAGTAGGGATTCAAGAATGGAAGTTTCACTCAGTATCATTTGAGAAATGATGCGTCACCTGAAATGCAGAGTGGATTGCATTTATGTACTTTTTCTGGATTTTCTAGCTTGGTCTAGACCCTAGTGACTTGAAGGACTAAGTTTTTTTCTTTTGTTTTTTGTTTTTAGCACCTATTTCATGTTGTCAGTACTGTGTGAGATCTCTAAGCATGGGAAATACTATGGTGTGTGGGCTCAGAATGGAAATAAGCGCTTAGTACAGTGTTCTGCACACAGTAAGCACTCAATAAATACAATTGAATGAATGAGCGAAAAGTTTTGTATTTCTCTCTGAGTTTCTTTGAGTCCCACTCCAAGAAGAGGTAGTTCTCATTTTACAGGCTTGTACTCTAAAAGAGTAATTCTCATGTCCCTTAGCTCACTGATCAATTTTGCTCTGTGGCTTGAGTATCAAGAGTGACCCAAAACTATAACTAATCTGTCACTGGAAAATTAGTTTGTCTTTTTGGACTTCTACAGAGTTCATACGCTTCCAAGCCAGAAGAAACCTGACTGGCCTAATGGAAGGAGCGTGGGTTTGGGAGTCAGAGGACCTGGGTTCTAATTTGGCTCTACCACTTGCCTGCTGTGTGACCTTGGATAAGTCACTTAACGTGCCTCGGTTACCTCATCTGTAAAATAGGGATTAAGATGGTGAGCCCCATGTCGGACGTGGACTGTGTCCAACTTTGTACCTTCCCCAGCACTTAGTAGAGTTCTTAGCACATAGTAAGTGTTTAACAAATAAAATTAAAAAAAACCTCTATTATTCCAGGATTACCACTGGTTTCCATTGTGACTGTCACTGCCTGTTTCACTCCACAGGAAGTTTAGATTTTCTGGTAAATTTCAAAAAGAATCAAATGTGTCACATCTTGGTTGTACCCCAGTGACTGTCAAACATCTGACACTGCATTCAGAAGTCACATGAACAGAATAAGTAACATCATTTTTGCATTTTTAAGTGGCATTTGTTAAGTGCTGACTATGTTCCAGGCACTGTACTAAGCACTGAGGTAGATATAAGTTAATCAGGTTGTACACAGTCCATGTTCTCCATGGGGCTCACCACCTGAATCCCCATTTTACAGATGAGGTAACTGAGGCCCAGGGAAGTGAAGTGACTTGCCCAAGGTAACGCAGCAGAGAAGTGGCGGTGCAGGGATTAGAACCCAGGTCCTCTGTGCTCTTTCCACAAGACCATGCTGCTCCCCACTCATTCAGTAATAATGATGGTATTTGCCAGGCAGTGTACTAAGCGCCGGGGTGGATCCAAGCAAGTCGAGTTGGATGCAGTCTCTGTCCCATGTGGGGCTCACAGTCTCAATACCCATTCTACAGATGAAGTAACTGAAGCCCAGAGAAATGAAGTGACTTGCCCAAGGTCACACAGGAGACAAGTGGCGGAGGTGGGATTAGAACCCATGACCTTCTGACTCTTCTAGACTGTGAGCCCGCTGTTGGGTAGGGACTGTCTCCAATGTTGCCAACTTGTACTTCCCAAGCGCTTAATACAGTGCTCTGCACACAGTAAGCACTCAATAAATGCGATTGAATGAATGAATGAATGATTCTCCGGCTAGTTATTTTATCCACTACCACATTCTGCTTGGATTTATTACCAATCCAATTATGTTTGGAGAGGTTTGAGAATGAAGGGTACAGGTGCTTGATAAGACACAATGAAAGAGGAAGGAAGCAACAATTTTGAAGTGAGACAAATTAAACCTAAACCTTTATTTTTTGATTGAAAGTTAAGGTTTAAAAATTAAAGTTTCTGCTCTGCATTAATACCGTGATTTTACCACAAGATGGGGTAGTTTACATTCTAATAAAGAAATTGAGAAGGAAATGGTGAAATCATCCCTCTTCGAAATGCCTCTAAGTCGAAAAGGATTCCCTTTTGCGTTAGCTCCATTTGGAAGCCCCGAGTGGAGTAAATCAGTTTTAGCTTCTAGCCTTTTCTCATTTGCAAGATAGTATTTTTAGATTCCAGATTAATGATTTTCATATGTTCTTATTTGAATTTAAGTCTGCCGCATCATGTCAGTAGCTATTAAATCAGTTGATTTTAGGAAAAGCAAGCTGATGTGGGAGAGATCACAACCTTAGAGTTGTAGTTTAATGAGGCTAGAGACTTAGATAATCAAAATAATTGTTAGGAGTCCGTTTTCAAGACCAAAAATGTCAATCAATCAATCAATCAATTGTATTTACTGAGCGCTTACTATGTGCAGAGCACTGTACTAAGCGCTTGGGAAGTACAAATTGGCAACATATATACAGTCCCTACCCAACAGTGGGCTCACAGTCTAGAAGAAGATATGGGTTCACATCTAAGTTTGGCCTTCCTCTCAGTTAGCAGTGGTAATTGTATTTATAAAACACCTTCCTTGTGCAAAGCACTGTACTGAGCACTGACAAAAATAACCAAATGAGAATTAAGCGTGGCCCATGGACTTCAAAAGGATCACAATCCAAGGACAAGGAGGTAGGGGTGGAGTCGAGGTTGGCACAGAGACCAGCATCAGACACAAGGAAAGATGAAACAATAAACACAGAAATAACTCAAATCAAGGACAATGATAAATAAAAGAAATAAGACAAAAAGAACAACAGGGTGTTGTGGCTAGAGAAGTGGAGGTTTCTCATGGCTGAGTCCTACATTCGCAGCTGCAGTCATTCATTGTCATATTTTTTGAGTGCTTACTGTGTGCAGAGCATTGTACTAAGCACTTGGGAGAGGAAAATACAACAATAAACAGACACATTCCCACAAGGAGCTTACAGTCTAGAGGAAGGGGGAGACAGTTACCAATACAAATAAATAAATAACAGGTGTATACATAAGTGCTGTGGGACTCGGAGATGGGAAGAGCGAAGGGAGTAAGTCAGGGTGAAACAGAAGAGGAAAGGGGGGGCTTAGTCAGGGAAGACCTCCTGGAGGAGATGTGCCTTCAATAAGGCTTTGAAGGAGGGAAGAGTAATTGTCTTTTGGAATTGAGGAGTGAGGATGTTCCAGGCCAGAGGCAGGATGTGGGTGAGGCCTTGGCGATGAGATAGGTGAGACTGAGGCACAGTGAGAAGGTTATCATTAGAAGAATGAAATGTGTGGGCTGCGTTGTAGTAGGAGAGTAGTGAGGTGAGGAGGGGAGGTAGGAGGGGGCAAGATGATTGAGTTCTTTGAAGCCAGTGGTGAGAAGATTTTGTTTGATGCGGGGGTGGATGGGCAACCACTGGAGTTTTTTGAGGAGCGGGGTGACACGTCCTGAACGTTTCTGTAGAAAATTGAGCCAGGCAGCCGAGTGAAGGATGGACTGGGGTGGGGAGAGACAGGAGGCTGGGAGGCCAGCAAGGAGGCTGATGCAGTAATCCAGGAGGAGTAGGATGAATGGTTGTATTAACAGTAACTGCTAGCCCAAGCCCCAATCTGTTTTGAGGAGAGAATGTTATCTCGCTCATGGCTCTCCTCCATGAAAGTCAAAGGCTCAGTGCCCAGGGAGGATTACGCAGAGCAGAGCCGTGCCACCCTTTTAGACTGTGAGCCCACTGTTGGGTAGGGACTGTCTCTATATGTTGCCAACTTGTACTTCCCAAGCGCTTAGTACAGTGCTCCGCACACAGTAAGCGCTCAATAAATACGATTGATGATGATGATGACCCTTGGGAACCTTTCTTGAAGCCAAGCACCACTTGGATACCTGAGCTCGGTCGGATTGACAAGCTGCCTCCTCCCCTTGTCCTCCTTCCCCATCATTCTGCTACCCTGGCCGATGCCAGTACAATCTCCAGTGGCCAGAGACAGGGCCACTTGACCAATCAGCAGCAGGAGAAGCAGCATGATTTAGTGGATAAAACTTCATCCTGGGAATCAGAGGACCTGTATTCTAATCCCAGCTCTGCCATTCGTCTGCTGCGTGACCTTGGGCAAGTCACTTAACTTTGCTGTGCCTCAGTTACCTCATCCATATAATAGGGATTAAAACTATGAGCGCCATGTGGGACATGGACTGTGTCCAACCTGATTAGCTTGCATCTACCCCAGGGTTTAGTATTGTGTCTAAAATGCTGTACTGTATTTTACTGTACTGTATTTGTAAAACAAATACTGTAAAAAAGTTTAACAAATACTATAAAAAAAAAAAATGCTGTCTCCTGGACTCAGAAGACCCCCACACAGCATTGTCGAGGAAAATGTCTCAGTTGAGATCAAGGATGCTGGAGATCAAGCCCTTTGTCATTAAATTGAAAAAAAAGCTGGTGAGGATAATAATAATAATAATAATGATGACATTTATTAAGCATTTACTATGTGCAGAGCACTGTTCTAAGCACTGGGGAGGTTACATGGTGATCAGGTTGTCCCACAGGGGGCTCACAATCTTAATCCCCATTTTACAGATGAGGTAACTGAGGCACAGAGAAGTTAAGTGACTTGCCCAAAGTCCCACAGCTGACAATAGGCAGAGCCGGGATTTGAGGATGGAGTGAGATCCAGGAAATTTTTCTCCAACTGCTTCGCATTCTCCCCCCAAAAGAGCATAGTTGCTGAATTGCAGGAACTGTATCTAATATCTTTATTTCACTTATTTGATTTTAGAGGACCCTAGAGTCTCTGGTATATATTCAGAATGAGTACAACCCTTAAATTGAATCCAGCTGTTAAAATCTCTGGAAAAGTGGAAGTCTGGAATCCTACTCTCAAGAGAATGCCAAGTGACATTTTCTCCTTTTTCCGTACAGTTACATTCTGCATCCCAGAGGTAATCGCAAGGTAAACTCTGTTAAGGAGGCAGGGCTGTGATGCCCTGAGGCAAAATGAAAAGCTGAAATCTGAAGCTTTAAAATGAGTTTGCACCCATGAATTAGTTATGGTATTTAATTAAGCACTTACTATGGGTCAAGTCCTGGGATACAAGAGAAGCTGCTTGGCCTAGTAGAAAGATCATGGGCCTGGGAATCAGAAGACCTGAGTTCCAATCCTGGCTCTACTACTTACCTGCTGTGTGAACTTGGGCAAGTCACTTAACAGCTCCGTGCCTCATTTTCTTCATCTGTAAAGTGAAGATTAAACGTCCACTCTTTCCTACTTAGACTGTGAGCCCCATGTGGAACAGAAACTGTTTCTGACTTGATTGTCTTATATCTAGACTGTAAACTCCTTGTGGGCAGGGAATGTATCTCTACCAACTCTGTTGTAGTGTACTCCCCCAAGCGCTTAGTACAGTGCTCTTTACACAATAAGAGCTCAATAAATACCATTAATGTAAGTACCCTAGTGCTAGGCACAAAGTACGTGCTTAATAAATACCACAGTTCTTATTCATTATAAGGTGATCAGACCATTCATTCAATTGTATTTATTGAGTGCTAACAGTGTTCAGAGCACTGTACTAAGTGCTTGGGAGAGTGCAGTATAACAACAAGTGGACACTTTCCCTGCCCACAACAAGCTTACAGTCTAGAAGGGCAGACACACAGCTGTGGGGAGAGGGGTGGGGTTGAATAAAGGGAGCAAGTGAAGGAGATGCAGAAGGGGGTGGAAGAGAAGGAATCTATTTTAATGTGTGTCTCTCCCTGTAGACTTTAACCTCCTTGGGGCAAGGATCATTTCTACCAATTCTGTTATATTGTACTTTCCCAATCACTTAGTAAGTGTTCTCCATAAGCCCTCATTAAATGCCATCGACTGATCAATGAAGTTTCATAAACTTCGGGGCAAAGCTTTCAAAATGTTTTCTTTTTTTGACAACGTTTTAAAAACAAGTTAAGCATCTGATTGCGTTTGGAAAGCAGCATGGCTTAGTGGATAGAGCATGGGCCTGGAAATCAGAAGGACCTGGGTTCTAGATCTGGCTCTGCAACTGGTCTGCTCTGTGACCCTGAGCAAGTCACTTCACTTCTGTACCTCAGTTCCCTCATCTGTAAAATGGGAATTGAGACTGTGAGACCTATGTGGGACATGAACTGTGTCCAACCTGCTTGGCTTATATCTGCCCAGTGCTTAGTGAGCGCTTAACAAATTACCAATATATGTAATTTTCAAGTTCCAAATGAGTGGAAAGAGTTGAGCTTTCGGGTTTTATTTGGGTGCTCTTGCTGAATACTTTTGCCATCCATATCAGACGGACAATCACTCTGCCCACCTTCAAAGCCTTATTGAAGACACATCTGTTCCAATAGGCCTTCCCCTACTAGGCCCTCATTTCCTCTTTTCCCGCTCCCTTCTGCATCATCCTTTTAGACTGTGACCCCACTGTTGGGTAGGGACCGTCTCTATATGTTGCCAACTTGTACTTCCCAAGTGCTTAGTACAGTGCTCTGCACACAGTAAGCGCTCAATAAATGCGATTGATTGATTGAAGGAATAGAGGGCTTAGGGAAGGCATCTTCGAGGAGGTGTGTCTTCAATAAGCTTTGAAATTGGGGAGAGTAATTGTCTCTCAGATATGAAGAGGGAGGGTGTTCCAGGGCAAGAGGCAGGGCATGGGAGAGAGAAGTCGGCGGCGAGATAGACAAGATTGAAGTATAGTGGGAAGGTTAGCATTAGAGGAGCAAAGTGTCTGGGCTGGGTCATAGTAGGAAAGTAGCAAGGGGAGATAGTAGCAAGGCGATTGAGTGCTTTAAAGCCAACGGTGAGGAGTTTCTTTTTGATGCGGAGGTAGATGGGCAACCACTGGAGTTCTTGAGGAATGGGAAAACATGTTCTGAACTTTTTTGTAGAAAAATGATCCGGACAGCAGAGTGAAGTTTGGATCGGAGAGGGGAGAGATAGGAGGCAGGGAGGTCAGTGAGGAGGCTGATGCAGTAATTAAGGTGGGAGAGGATAAGTGCTTGGATTAATGTGCTTGGATTAACTCACAGTCTAACAGAGGGAGCAGGTATTCATTCAATCATATTTATTGAGCGCTTACTGTGTGCAGAGCACTGTACTAAGCGCTTGGGAAGTACAAGTTGGCAACATATAGAGACGGTCCCTACCCAACAGTGGGCTCACAGTCTAGAAGGGGGAGACAGAGAACAAAACAAAACATATTAACAAAATAAAATAAATAGAATAAATATGTACAAAATAAAATAGAGTAATAAATACGTACAAACATATATGCATATATACAGGTGCTGTGGGGAGGTATCTTACAGGTGATGAAACTGAGATACAGAGACTATCCAAAGTAACCGAACAGTCTAGTTCAGAATTAGAATTAAAGCCCCGAGCTTCTGCTTCTTGTATATATGTTTGTACATATTTATTACTCTATTTTATTTGTACTTATTTACTATTGTATTTATTTTATTTTGTTAATGTGTTTTGTTTTGTTGTCTGTCTCCCCCTTCTAGACTGTGAGCCCGCTGTTGGGTAGGGACCGTCTCTATATGTTGCCAACTTGTACTTCCCAAGCGCTTAGTACAGTGCTCTGAACACAGTAAGCGCTCAATAAATGCGATTGATTGATTGATCTGCTGTGATTTAGAGTTGTATCATGGTAGCCATGACCATGATAATTTTGTATAAGGAGAAACAGCATTCCCCAGTGGAAAGAGCACGGGCCTGGGAGTTGGAGGATCGGGGTTCTAATCCCAGCTCCACCACTGGACTGCTGCTGGGTGACCTTGGGCAAGGCACCTTTTCTCTGTGCTTCAATTTTCTCATTTGTAAAATGGGTATTCAATACCTGTTCTCCCTCCTGGACTGTGACCCCCAAGTGGGACATGAACTGTGTCTGACCTGTTAAGCCTGTACCTACCCCAGTGCTTACTACAGTGCTTGGAACATAGTAAGCCCTTGATGAACACTATTTTATTTTTATTATTATTATTTTTGGTGTTCTTATTATTATTCTTATGAGGATAAAAATCAAGCCTGACACAGGCTGCCACTTTGCATGATCAGCAGGGCACAAACTTGTACTTCCCAAGCGCTTAGTACAGTGCTCTGCACACACTAAGCGCTCAGTAAATACAATTGAATGAATGAATGAATGAGGTTAATGTTGATATTGATCACCCAATCTAAGCTAAGCTAAGATCACCCTAATAAGCTACGGGACTCATTTTCCAAAGTAGGTACCATGAACTCGGTTTAGTGCTTTTTCTAGTCAGTCCCGGATTCAAATTCTTAATAGCTTTTTGACTTCACCTTCTGAGGAGACATGCAACCATCTCACAGAACAGGGGCTCTGCACAAAAAAATGAATCAACCAGGCTTCCACCCCCTTCACTCTATGGAAAGTACCCTCTCAAAGGACATCAGAGATCTCTTTCTTGCTAAATCCAACAGTCGCTATTCCATCCTAACCCTCCTCATTCGCTCAGCTGCCTTCAACACTGTGCACCACTTCCCCCTTCTGGAAATTTTATCTAATGTTGACTTCACTGACACTGTCCTCTCCTGATTCTCCACTTTCCTCTCTGGTCACTCCTTCTCAGGCTCTTTTGCAGTCTCCTCCTCTCCTTCCCACCTTCTAATGGTGGAGGTGACTCAAGGCTCAGTTCTGGGTCCCCTTCTATTTTCCATTTCCATCCAACTCTCTGAGAACTCATACGCTCCATGGTTTTCACTGCCATCTCTGTGTAGATGATTCCCAAATCCACTTCTCTAGTCCTTACCTCTCTTTTCTCTGCAGTCTGAGTCTATCTCTTCTCTGCCTTCAGGACATCTCTGCTTGTCTGTCCTGCTGATATCTTAAACTTAACATGTCTGAAACGAGCCTGTTGTTGGGTAGGGACCGTCTCTATATGTTGCCGACTTGTACTTCCCAAGCGCTTAGTACAGTGCTGTGTACACAGTAAGCGCTCAGTAAATCCAATTGAATGAATGAATGAAACAGAACTCCTCATCTTCTCACCCAAACCTTGCTCTCCCCATATTTCCTATTACTATAAACACCACCATCCTCCCTATCTCAAAAACTTGGAATGATCCTCAACTCATCTCTCTCACTGTGCCTCGATCTCTCCTGTCTCACCGTTGACCCCTGGAAACACATCCTACCTCTGGCCTGGCTCGCCCTCTCTCCTCTAATCCAACAGACAATTACTCTCCCCTGCTTCAAGAAGCCTTTCCAGACTAAGCCCCACTTTTCCTCATCTCCCCCTCCCTTCTGTATCGCTCTGCCTTGCTCCCTTTGCTCTCCCCCTCTGCCCCCCTCAGCCCCACAGCACTTATAATAATAATAATAATAATTTTGGTATTTGTTAAGCACTTACTTTGTGCCAAGCACTATTCTAAGAGCTGGGGGAGATACAGGGTAATCAGGTTGTCCCACGTGGGGCTCACAGTCTTAATCCCCATTTTACAGAGGAGGGAACTGAGGCACAGAGAAGTTGAGTGATTTGCCCAAAGTCACACAGCTGATAAGTGGTGGAGGCGGGATTAGAACCCATGACCTCTGACCCTGCGCTCTTTCCACTGAGCCACGCTGCTTCTCTATATGTATGTATCTGTAATTTTATTTGTTTATTTGTATTGATTTCTGTTCCCCCCTCCACTAGACTGTGAGCTCTTTGTAGGCAGGGAATGTCACTGTTTATTGTTGTACTTTCCCAAGCACTTAGTACAGTGCTGCTGTACACAGTAAGCAGTTAATCAATATGATTGAATGAATGAATGAATCCTCATTTTACAGATGAGGTAACTGAGGCAAAGAGAAGTGAAGCGATTTGCCCAAGGTCATACAGCAGACAAGTGGCAGAGCCGGGATTAGAACCCAAGTCTTTCCAGGTTCATGCTGTATCCATTAGGCCACTTGTACCGTTGTAATTAAGGACTCCGATTCATCTCCCCCTGACCTCCTCCTTCCCTTCCTTCACAGCTCATCTGGACCTGGTCTCAGTCAGGTCTGCAATCCATTTTGCTAGAAATGAAACCACTTTATTCCAGCAGCATTCTGGTCACATGCAAATAGGTGAGTAATGTTTGCTTTATCACGAGCGTGAAAATAGATTTGAGATTTGTGTTCTTTTATGATGATGGGGAGACCGTACAGAACAGAGCTTTCATTTCTGGCAGTTTATCCGAATGATCAGAGGCATCCACACAGGTACCAGGCAGTTAAAGTTGGTTAGAAAATGTGGAAGAAGGCTCCACATTCAAACCTATAGGTTTACTGGAAGATTTGTCTACCTCATTAAACAGTCATCGCTCTTTTTTTAATATTTTTAATATTTTTTTAAAATTCCACCCATCATCCAATGTAATTGTTTGAGTACCTATTCTGAGAAAAACACTGTAGCGAAGGAGAATACAACAAAAGGAAAAGATATGACTTTTTTTTCCAGTGGTACTTGTTAAGTACTTACTATGTGCCAGGCACTATACTAAGTGCTAGGGTAGGCACAAGATAATCGGTAATCAATCAATCAATCATATTTATTGAACACTTACTATGTGCAGAGCACTGTACTAAGCGCTTGGGAAGTACAAATTGACAACATATAGAGACAGTCCCTACCCAACATTGGGCTCACAGTGTAAAAGGGGGAGACAGAGAACAAAACTAAACATACTAACAAAATAAAATAAATAGAATAGATATGCACAAGTAAAATAAATAAATAGAGTAATAAATATGTACAACATATATACATATATACAGGTGCTGTGGGGAAGGGAAGGAGGTAAGATGGGGGATTGGAGAGGGAGACGAGGGGGAGAGGAAGGAAGGGGCTCAGTTTGGGAAGGCCTCCTGGAGGAGGTGAGCTCTCAGCAGGGCCTTGAAGGGAGGAAGAGAGCTAGCTTGGCGGATGGGCAGAGGGAGGGCATTCCAGGCCCGGGGGATGACGTGGGCCGGGGGTCGACGGCAGGACAGGTGAGAACGAGGTACGGTGAGGAGATTAGGGGCAGAGGAGCGGAGGGTGCGGGCTGGGCTGGAGAAGGAGAGAAGGGAGGTGAGGTAGGAGGGGGCGAGGTGATGGACAGCCTTGAAGCCCAGGGTGAGGAGTTTCTGCCTGATGTGCAGATTGATTGGTAGCCACTGGAGATTTTTGAGGAGGGGAGTAATATGCCCAGAGCGTTTCTGGACAAAGATAATCCGGGCAGCAGCATGAAGTATGGATTGAAGTGAGAGAGACACGAGGATGGGAGATCAGAGAGAAGGCTGATGCAGTAGTCCAGACGGGATAGGATGAGAGCTTGAATGAGCAGGGTAGCAGGTATGGATGGAGAGGAAAGGGCGGATCTTGGCAATGTTGCTGAGCTGAGACCGGCAGGTTTTGGTGACGGCTTGGATGTGAGGGGTGAATGAGAGAGCGGAGTCGAGGATGACACCAAGTTTGCGGGCTTGTGAGACGGGAAGGATGGTAGTGCCGTCAACAGAGATGGGAAAGTCAGGGAGAGGGCAAGGTTTGGGAGGGAAGACAAGGAGTTCAGTCTTCGACATGTTGAGCTTTAGGTGGCGGGCAGACATCCAGATGGAGATGTCCTGAAGGCAGGAGGAGATGCGAGCCTGGAGGGAGGGGGAGAGAGCAGGGGCAGAGATGTAGATCTGGGTGTCATCAGCGTAGAGATGATAGTTGAAGCTGTGGGAGCGAATGAGGTCACCAAGGGAGTGCGTGTAGATTGAGAACAGAAGGGGACCAAGTACTGAACCTTGGGGAACCCCCACAGTAAGAGGATGGGAGGGGGAGGAGGAGCCTGCAAAAGAGACTGAGAAAGAACGACCGGAGAGATAAGAGGAGAACCAGGAGAGGACGGAGTCTGTGAAGCCAAGGTCAGATAGCGTGTTGAGGAGAAGGGGGTGGTCCACAGTGTTGAAGGCAGCTGAGAGGTCGAGGAGGATTAGGACAGAGTATGATCCATTGGATTTGGCAAGCGGGAGGTCATTGGTGACGTTTGAGAGGGTAAGACACAGTACCTGCCCCATATGGGGCTCACTAGTCTAAATTGGAAGGAGGAGAATTTAATCTCCATTTTATGGATGAGGTAGCTGAGACATAGAGATGTTAAGTGCTTAAGAGAAACAGCATGGCCTAGTGGGAAGAACACAGGCCTGGGAGTTGTGGGATTGTGTTCTAATCCCACCTCTGCCACTTGTCTGCAGTGTGATCTTTGGCAAGTAATTTCACTTCCTCAGTTACCTCATCTGCCAAATGGGGATTCACTATCTGTTCTCCCTCCTACTTAGATTGTGAGCTCCATGCGGAACATGATTATCTTGTCTCTACCCCAGCATTCAGTACTAGGCTTGGTGTAGAGTAAGGGCTTACCAAATACCACTGTTATTATTGTTATCATTATTACTACTACTTGACTTGCCCGAGATTACACGGCAGACAAGGGGCAGAGCTGGGATTAGAACCCAGGTCCTCTGACTCTTCGGCCTGTGTCCTTTCCACTAGGCTATGCTATTTCCCTGAACTACTTCACTAGACTCCTCCCTGTGAGGAGTTTAAAATCCAGTGGGGGCCTAAAGCAGAAAAACATCTTTACAAATAGTGGGAGCAGAAGCGGAAAAAAAGCTACAAATGGTAACAGCAAGAGTATGGAAAATTGAGTAGTTGACTGAGAATTTTAAAAAGCAGTGCATGTAAACAGTGTTCACGCACATTTTTATATTATAAATATTATATTGATCTGTGTATAAGTGCTTTATATTTACTCACTTTCTAATACTAATAATGAACAGCTAGACTGAAAGCTCATTGTGGGCAGGGAAAGTATCTACCAACACTATTATAGTGTACTCTCTCAAGCATTAGCACAGTGCTCTGTGCTATGTATATATGTTTGTACATATTTATTACTCTATTTATCTTGTACATATCTATTCTATTTATTTTATATTGTTAGTATGTTTGGTTTTGTTCTCGGTCTCCCCCTTCTAGGCTGTGAGCCCGCTGTTGGGTAGGGACTGTCTCTATGTGTTGCCGACTTGTACTTCCCAAGCGCTTAGTACAGTGCTTTGCACACAGTAAGTGCTCAATAAATACGATTGATTGATTGCTCTGCACACAGTAAGTGCTCAAAAAATACCATTGATTAGCAAATGTCCTGCTGTCTGGTTTGTAAATATTCTTCTAACTCCCCATCCTGCTCCACCCTTGCCAAAATGGGCAGCACCTAGTCTGACCTGCAAATGAAAGAAGGAAAAATCCATGAAGTCTTTATCTGAAGGACCGTGACTAGCTCTATAATCTAAAACTATCAATCAATCAATAGTATTTACTGGATGCTTACTTCTATGCAGACCACTGTACTATGTCCATGGGAAAGTACAATACCACAGAGTTGGTAGAGGCGATGTCTGCCCACAAGGAGCTTACCATCTAGAGGGGGTGACAGACATTAAACTAAATTAGACATAAATAAATTATTAGCATATAAGAATATTTACATAAATGTTGTAGGGGGTGCTTAAGTGATATATTATGGCCAAGTTATGGCCATATAAATATATATAACTATATATTTAGTATATAGCATATATATATACTATATATATAAGATATATTATGGCCGAGAAGCAGCGTGGTTCAGTGGAAAGAGCCCGGGCTTTGGAGTCAGAGGTCATGGGTTCAAATCCCGGCTCCGCCAATTGTCAGCTGTGTGACTTTGGGCAAGTCACTTAACTTCTCTGGGCCTCAGTTACCTCATCTGGAAAAAATGGGGATTAAGATTGTGAGCCCCACGTGGGGCAACCTGATCACCTTGTATCCCCCCAGTGCTTAGAACAGTGCTTTGCACATAGTAAGCGCTTAACAAATACCACCAAAAAAAAAAAGTTCATAGTTGTTGCAGAGGGGAAGGTGGTTAAATTAAGAGCTTAGTCTGGGAAGACTTCATGGAGGAGATGTAATTTTAGGAAGGTTTTACAGATGGGGAAAGTGGTGGCCTGTCAGATAAGAAAGGGGAGGGAATTCCAGGTTCAGAGGAGGACGTGGGTAAGGGGTTCGTGATATGACAGATGAGTCAGAGGAACAGAATATATGTTGGGGTTAGAAAAGTGTGTATTAAATGGTAGTAGGAGATCACCTTATTATGATATTTGTTAAGCATTTACCATAGTCAAACACCATTCTAAATGCTCGGGTAGATACAAGTTAATCAAGTTGGATACAGTCCGTATCCCACATGGGGCTCACAGACTATGTAGGAGGGAGAGAAGGAATCCCCATTTTACAGATGAGGAAACTGAGGCAAAGAGAAGTTAAGTGGTTTATCCAAGGTCTCACAGCAGACAACTGGCAGAGCTGGGATTAGAAACCAGGTTTCCTGACTTCCAGGACAGTGCTCCTTCTATTAGGCCACACTGCTCCTCACCTTTTTACCCTTTTCTCCTGGAAATATTATCTAACCTTGGCGTCACTAAACCAGTTCTCTTATGTTTCTCCTCCTATCTCCCTGACCACTCCGTCATTGTCTGCTTCACAGGCCCCTCCTCTACCTCCCACCCTCCAACTGTAGGGATGCTTCAAAACTCAGTTCTGGGTCCCCCCTATTAGAAAGAGCCTGGGCTTTGGAGTCAGAGGTTGTGGGTTCAAATCCCGGCTCCACCGCTTATCAGCTGTGTGACTTGGGGCAACTCACTTAACTTCTCTGTGCCTCAGTTACCTCGTCTGTAAAATAGGGATTAAGATTGTGAGCCCCACATGGGATGACCTGATCACCTTGTATCCTCCCCAGCACTTAGAACAGTGTTTTGCACATAGTAAGTGCTTAACAAATACGAAAATTTATTATTATTATTATTATTATTAATTAGAAATTCAAACAGAATTAAGATCTGATCTAATGCACTCAAGAAGTCATGTTAAGAGCTACAGAAGAAGTGGTGGGAGTCTAATTGAGCAGAGTCGAGTTTTGATTTTATGTGCCACTCCACCTTTTCTTTCTCTGTCTCTCTTTGAGAATGATGAAACCTGCTAAATGGCGTTAGTTAGGCTAATGAGCAGAAATCATTTCCATTAGCTCTAATTCTGAGTTGAAAACCTTACATGTTTCCTATCGTCTCACCGTGGGCGAGGAATGTGTCGGCTAACTGTGTTGTCTTGGACTTTCCCAAGTGCTTAGTACAGTGCTCTGCCTGCAGTAAACGCTCCATAAATACCATTGATTGATTGAAGGAATGAATTACATGTGTTTACCACCCTTTGTGTCTCCTTAGCTTTATTTGAACTTCCGACTTTCAAGTTTCCGTAAGTGTCCACTTGTTCTGGTGGAGTAAGATTTGGTTAATAATTCCATCTGTGCCCCGACCCCATCCTTCATGATTCTATAATAATAATAATAATTATTATTATTATTATGGTATTTGTTAAGTGCTTACTATGTGTCAAGCACTGTTCTAAGCACTGGGGGGGATACACAATCAAGTTGTCCCACTTGGGGCTCACAGTCTTAATCCCCATTTTACAGATGAGGTAACTGAGGCACAGAGAAGTGAAGTGGCTTGCCCAAGGTCACACAGCAGACAAGTGGCGGTGCTGGGATTAGAACCCGTGACCTCTGACTCCTAAACCCGTGCTCTTTCCACTAAACCACGCTGTAAAATTTAATCGTGACCCCTCCCATCTGTCATCTCTTCAGTTCATCCTCACTCAGAATCTTTTCCTTCCTCTTGATCGTCTTGGGGCCCTTCTCTGTTCCTTCTCTCTCTCAGTTCCATCCATCCTAAGATGAACAGAACTGCTTGAAAAATGAGCAGGGATTTTAGAAGAGGTAGGTAGTATGACTGAAAGAGCCAGCATACTAAAAATCTGCAATTTTGGCACAGGTTAGAAACTCTCAGGCCTTCTCAGAGACCTGGGTTGAGCCCCTTCCTTCCTCTCCCCCTCGTCCCCCTCTCCATCCCCCCATCTTACCTCCTTCCCTTCCCCACAGCACCTGTATATATGTATATATGTTTGTACATATTTATTACTCTATTTATTCATTTATTTACTTTACTTGTACATATCTATTCTATTTATTTTATTTTGTTAGTATGTTTAGTTTTGTTCTCTGTCTCCCCCTTTTAGACTGTGAGCCCACTGTTGGGTAGGGACTGTCTCTATATGTTGCCAATTTGTACTTCCCAAGCGTTTAGTACAGTGCTCTGCACACAGTTAGCGCTCAATAAATACGATTGATGATGTTGATGATGAGACTGAGAATTCAGCTTTAAAAGCTATGGGGGAGCCCCTCTGGCTGTTATGGATTTAAGGCACCCCTGACTGTCCATATCCTTCTAGGCATGAGTGCAGCATCGTTTTACACATTGGAAATTGTCTTTGAAAATGAAATAATAGAGTTAGGAGTTCTGTTTTGCAAGTCTAAAAGTCACTCTGCTAGTGCAGATGTCTGAAGGGAGGAGGAAAAAAGGTATTTTGATCAGAGCTGAATTTTAGACCCTTTTCTGAATGAGCAGCAGCTGTAGCTTCCATTTCCCTCCAAATTCCATTTACTCATTTTATTGCTCTGTGCCAAGATGAGCAGCAGAAAAACCAAAGGGAAAAAAAGGCCCAAATCAGCACCTCAGCTCGTGTGCAGAGAGTAGCTTTGGAACAAAATGGTCTCTCCGTTAACGTGCTCTAGTTACAGAACGTGCCTTAGAGTCGTTATTTATAATGAGTAGCCGTGAAAAACCCACTAACAAATCTGGCAGGCTAAAGTACAATGTAAAATTTTAATTGTGAGTCACATTTTCCTCAATGTGATTTTAAGTGTCCCGTTCAAATAACATTAAGCAGAGACAGAGCTTATTTGTGTACATGTGTGTGATTCTACCTCAAGGCTGGTTTGAAATGGGTCTCGCCTGTGAATTTCTCCAAATGGGAACTGGTTTATTATTACATTTTTATTGCTTCTCAGATTTGTTCTTAGCACATTAGGCAGACAATCAGCCAAGCTCATTGAATTTTCCGTTGTTGAGGTAACAGTCTCCGAGTTCTATGACAGATATTCAGAAAATCTGCCTTTGGCCCTGAGGTCAGCCTATAATGAATCCACAGACCTTTAAAGATGCTTAATTAGTGCACGTGGAAAATAACAGAGCCGCTGAGAGGGTTGTGGTAGCTTTTATCAGTTTTTTTAGATGAACTTTAATCTTTCCACTGTTTTCGGTTCTTCCGCATACATTTTCAATGAATTAATGTGGTGTATTGATTGAATTGCACGTGGCTCAGTGGAAAGAGCGCGGGTTTTGGAGTCAGAGGTCATGGGTTCAAATCCCGGCTCTGCCAGTTGTCAGCTGTGTGACTCTGGGCAAGTCACTTAACTTCTCTGTGCCTGTTACCTAATCTGTAAAATAGGGATTAAGACTGTGAGCCCCCCCGGGGGACAGCCTGATCACCTTGTAACCTCCCCAGCACTTAGAACAGTGCTTTGCACATAGTAAACACTTAATAAATGCCATTATTATTATTGTTGTTATTATTACTTATTATTATCATTATTACTATTGTGTGCAGAGCACTGTACCGAACACTTGGGAGAGCACAATATATCAGAGTTGGTAACCTCTAGACTGTAAGCTCATTGTGGGAAGGGAACGTGTCTACCCACTCTGTTTTATTGTACTCTCCCAAGCACTTAGTACGGTGCCCTGCACACGGTAAGTGCTCAATAAAATATGATTGCTTGATTCATTGGTAGACATGATCCTGCCCACAAGGTACTAGAGAGGGAGAAGGTTTCTGATTAGAGGAACAGCAATGTCCTTGAGGTGCTACTGTTTCATTACAGTAGACGGTCAGTTTCCCTTGGCTAGGATTTATCGCTAGCCCCTCAAGGCTGTGATTTCGTTGTGGGCAAGGAATTTGTCTACCAACTCTGTTGTATTGTTCTCTCCCAAGGACTTAGTACAGTGCTCTGCACACAGTGAGCTTTCAGTAAACCTGATTCATTCATTCAATCACATTTATTGAGCGCTTACTGGGAAGTACAAGTTGTCAACATATAGAGATGATTGATTGGCATTGTGGCTGTGATCTCTAGTTGCCCCAGGTTCTGTGACACGTGAGCTTTCAATTAACCTGATTGATTGATTGATTGATTAGCACTGTGGCTGGGATCTCTAGTTGCCCCAGGTTCTGTGTCATAGAGCCCCGTCTCCCCTTCCTCAGCTCCTGCGAGAACCACTTGGTTCCAGGCCTACTCTGTGGGGAATGGCTTACTCCTTCTGCTCTTAGTCACCGGCCCAGACTCACAATAATCCACCAAATGTTTGGCCAGAGGCTGGCACAACCCTAGGGAAGGCTCAGCTGGCTTCCCTCCCCTTTCTCTCTATAGGGACCTACCCATCCCCTCCTCCACAGAGAGTCTCTTATTGTCCAGGAAATGGTTCTTTGGATGAAGTGTCCCCCATGGGTTAAGCACTCTCCCCCTCCTACCTAACTTGCTCAAGTCCCGCTAACAACTCGCTCCTCTAACAATAACCTGCTCACTGTGCCTCGATCTCATCTCTCCCATCCTCGACTCCTTGCTCACATCCCCGCTCCGTCCTGGAACTCCCTCCCTGCTTTGTATTATTTGTATTTATTTACTTATTTATTTTACCTGTACATATCTATTCTATTTATTTTATTTTGTTAGTATGTTTGGTTTTGTTCTCTGTCTCCCCCTTTTAGACTGTGAGCCCACTGTTGGGTAGGGACCGTCTCTATATGTTGCCAACTTGTACTTCCCAAGCGCTTAGTACATTGCTCTGCACACAGTAAGCGCTCAATAAATACGATTGATTGATTGTACCTGACAGTTCATCTCTCTCCCCATCTTTAAAACCCTACTAAAGTCATATCTTCACCAAAAAAAGCCTTCCCTCATTAATCTATTTCCCCGCCATATTCGCCCTCCTTTCTGTGTCACCTATGCATTTGGGTTTGTACCCCTTGAGCACTTTGCTACTCACCCCATCCACAGTCCCACAGCCCTATAGCACTTTTACACATACCCTTATACTCCATTATTTCTCCTATCTGTAATTTATTTAACTCTGTCTCCTCGGCTACAATGTAAGCTTCTCAAGGGCAGGGTTCGCGTCTACAGACTCTATCGTATAGAATTTTCCCAAGAGCTTAATTCAGTACTCTGCACACAGTAAGCTCTCCCCCAAACTACCTCTGTTGGCCCCTTCAAAGCCTTACTGAGAGCCCACCTCCTCCAGGAGGCCTTCCCAGACCGAGCCCCCCTTTTCCCCTGCTCCTCCTCCCCTCCCCATCGCCCTTACTCCCTCCTTGTGCTCTACCCCCTTCTCCGCCCCACAGCACTTGTGTATATTTGTACATATTTATTATTCTATTTATTTTATTAATGATGTGTATATATATCTATAATTCCATTGATCTCTTCTGATGCTATTGATGCCTGTCTACTTGATGTGTTTTATTGCCTGTCTTCCCCTTCTAGAGTGTGAGCCCATTGTTTGGTAGGGATTGTCTCTATCTTTTGCCAGATTGTACTTTCCAAGCACTTAGTACAGTGCTCTGCACACAGTAAGCGCTCAATAAATATAAATGAATGAAAGAATGAATGAAAATAACATTGATTGATTGATTGGTTCAACAAGGATCCGGGGGCATGGATGTTGATGAACATAGAAGCAGCATGGCCTAGTGAAACGAGAACTGACCTGAGAGTTAGAGGCCTTTGGTTCATTCATTCATTCATTCATTCATTCATTCATTCATTCATTCATTCATTCAATCGTATTTATTGAGCACTTTCTGTGTGCAGAGCACTGTACTAAGCGCTTGGGAAGTACAAGTCAGCAACATATAGAGATGGTCCCTACCCAACAACGAGCTCACAGTCTAGAATGGGGAGACAGACAACAAAACCAAACATGTAGACAGGTGTCAAAATCATCAGAACAAATAGAATTAAAGCTATATGCACATCATTAACAAAATAAGTAGTAAATATGTACGAGTAAAATAGAGTAATAAATCTGTACAAATATATATACAGGTGCTGAGGGGAGGGGAAGGAGGTAGGGCGAGGGGGTGGGGAGGAAGAGAGGAAGGAGGGGGCTCAGTCTGGGAAGGCCTCCTGGAGGAGGTGAGCTCTCCATAGGGCTTTGAAGGGAGGAAGAGAGCTAGCTTGGCGGATGTGTGGAGGGAGGGTATTCCAGGCCCAGGGAATGATGTGGTCCGGGGGTCAATTTGGTTCTAATCCCAGCTCTGCCACTTGTCTGTTGTTGCTTGGCACATAATAAGTCCTTTTTATTATTACTATTATTATCATTATTATTGTTATTGTTACCAAACATTGCTCATTTCTCTTGCGACTGTGGCAAGTTGGGCTTTGAAAGGGAAAGGAACGTTCCTAAATGGATCCCAGTTACCCTTACTCTTGTCCAGGCTGGTTTGGGCTTCATACAAGACTTTTTGCATTCGGGACTCAGATGTCTCAGATGCTGGGGGTTTTAACCCCAAAATTACTTTCCCTTCTAACCCCGCCTCTCAAAGTCACCGAGAGAAAAGGAAAAGTCATGCAGTCTTGGGATTGTTCATGAATAATATTTCTTAAGGGTGTACTGGACTCCCACTGGGTGTTCAGCCCTGCACATTATGCACAACCCAAGTCAAGGACAGTGTTTGCCCTCGAGGATTTTCCCACTTTGAATGTCTCAGTCCCCGAGATTTCAGCAAAAATGTCGACCTAGATGGGCCCATATTGTACTAGAAATTAAGCTATCCTTGTGAGAGTGAGCTTCTGTCTTTAAAGAGACGATATATGCAGCATGGTTGAGTGGAAAGAGCATGAGCCTGGGAGACAGAGACTCGGGTTCTAATCTGACCCAGAGTTTGCTGTGTAATCTTGGGCCAGTCACTTAACTCATCTGTGGTCGTTTCCTCAACTATAAAATGGGGATTAGATACCCTTTCTCCCTCCAATTTAGATTCTGAGCTCCATGTAGAACGGGGACTGTGTCCAACCTAATTAACTTGTACCTACTCCCTTGTTTAGAACGGTGTTTGATGCCAAGTAAGCATTTAACAAATACCCTTAAAAAGGGCACCCCAAATTTTGTGTGTCTTCATTCTAACTGCTGTTATCCTATTTTAGCGCATTCTAGCCGAATCCTCTTGATCTGTCCTTCCAGTTTCTAGCACTCTTGTTGCTGGATAGCTTGTTTCTACAGAAAAGAATAATTGTGTCAACCTCATACGCTTTATACAGGAACTGGGACCCAGCACCCCATGCATGAAGGCACTTACTACTGTGCCTGCTTTTACAATTAGTTTTGATAACACCATTTAATTGGGGAATTCAATGCCTTTAGAAAGCATTTCTCCTCCTCATTTCTCTGTAATCTCAGTGGTAATTTCTTGCTGTTATCCTACACCAATAAAACAATCCCTTGAATTTTGCCCAAGTACATTAAAATCCATTGTCTCATTTTGTCCTCATGTCATCCTGTGAGGGATTTTGATATGGTCCTTTTTAAGCACTTACTATGTTGTGTCAAACGCTGTTCTAAGTGCTTGGGTAGCTACAAATCAATGAGGTTGGACACTGTCCCTGTCTCGTATGTGGCTCACAGTCTCAGGAGGAGGGAGTAGGATCGAATCCCCATTGTGCAGTTGAGGAAACTGAGGCCCAAAGAAGTTAAGTGACTTGCCCAATGTCACATGGCAAGCAATTGACAACGCTGGAATTAGAACCCAGGTCCTCAGACTCCCAAGTCCGTGGGGTTGTGAGAGACAGGTGTTTTTCTCTTCGTTCTATAGATGAGGAAACTGTGAAGCCCAGAGAGGGAAAGTGACTTGTCCAAGGTTGTCCAGCAAGCCAACATAAGAACCGGGTCAGGTCTTCTGAGTCTCAGCTTATCTTCCTCACTCCTGGGGTCAGGATCTTGGTCATCTGAAGGAAGTAAAAATGAACAGTAAAGAGAAAGATCAAGCAATGCTGACCAAGAACATTAGATCTTGTAAACTCCTTGTGGGCAAGGAATGTGTCTACCAACTCTGTTATACTGTACTCTTCCAAGAACTTAGTATAGTGATCAGTACACAATAAACACTCAATCAATCAGTTTTATTTATTGAGCACTCGCTGTGTGGAGCCACTGTACTAAACCGTACTAGCGAAGCAATGTGGCGCAGTAGAAAGAGCATGGGCTTTGGAGTCATTGGTCATGGGTGCAAATCCTGGCTCTGCCAGTTGTCAGCTGTGTGACTTTGGGCAAGTCACTTAACTTCTCTGTGCCTCAGTTACCTCATCTGTAAAATGGCGATTGACTGTGAGCCCCCTGTGGGACAAACTGATTCATTCATTCATTTAATCGTATTGAGTGCTTTCTGAGTGCAGAGCACTGTACTAAGCGCTTGGGAACTACAAGTCGGCAACATATAGAGACGGTCCCTACCCAACAACAGGTTGATCACCTTGTAACCTCCCCAGCGCTTAGAACAGTGCTTTGCACATAGTAAGCGCTTAATAAATGCCATTATTATTATTATTATTATTATTAAACGCGTGAGAGAGTGCAATGTAACAATTTGTTAGAGTTGGTAGAAACGTCCACCTGCCCACAATGAGCTTACAGCGTAGACAGAGTTTATAATTAAATATGATTGATTGAACCATTTTATTATATTCTCCCAAGTTCTTAGTATAGTGCTCTGTACACGGTACCTGTCGCCGGTCCTTCTTTCCCCCTCCCCTCTTTCCCACCACCTTCTTCCCCTCCCTTTTCCCCCCTTCTCTCCCTTCCCTCTCCCTCCTCCTTCCCTTTCGCCCTCCTTCCCTTCTCCCTCCTCCTTCGTCCCACTTCTTCCTCCTCCTCCATCTCTTTTTCCCCTCCTCCTGTTCTTCCCCTCCCACCTGCCCCTCCCTCCTCCCTCTACTCCCCCCCGCACCTCTTCCCCTCCTCCTGCTGTTTCTGCTTTTCCTCCAGCTCCTGCGGGGTGCGGGGGGCTCCCTGGCGGGTCTGGCCCCGTCGCCCGGCCCCCGCGCCCCCCGCCCTGGCCCGGCCGGTAAGAGCCCTCGGGGGCGGGGATTGGGGGACGGGAGGTCCGGGCCGCAGCAGAGGGGGATGGAGCCCCGCCTGCCTGCCTGCCCGCCCGCCCGCCCTCCCTCCTCCTCTTCTTTCCCATCCCTCCCCCCAACCTTCCCCTCCTCCTCTCCTCCCCCTCCTCTTCTTTCCCCTCTTCCCCCTCTCCTCCCCCTCCCTCTCTTCCTCTTTCCCCTCTTCCCCCTCCCACTTCTCCTCTCCACCCTCTCCTCCCCTCCCTCTTCCCCCTCCCCCCTCTTCCTCTCCTCCCCCTTCCCCTTCTCCTCCTCCTCTTTCCCCTCTTCTCCCCTCTTGTCCCTCCTCCCCTCCCTCTTCCACCTCCCACTTCTTCTTTCCCCTCTTCCTCTTCTCCCCCCTCTTCCCCTTCTCCTCCCCCTCTTCCTCTCCTCCCCCTCTTCCCCTCCTCTCCCTCCTTCTCCTCTTTCCCCTTTCCCCTCCTCTTCCTCCTCCTCTCCTCCCCTCCCCCTTTTCCTCTTTCCCCTCTTCCCCTCCTTTCCCTCCTCCTCTCCTCCCCTTCCCTTCCCTTCCCTTCCCTTCCCCTCCTCCTCCTCCTCCTCCTCCTCCTCTTTCCCCTCTTCCCCCCTCCTCTCCCTCCATCTCTCCTCCCCCTCCTCCTCTCCCTCCTCCTCCTCTTTCCCCTCTTCCCCCCTCCTCTCCCTCCATCTGTCCTCTCCCTCCTCCTCCTCCTCCTCTTCCCCCTCCTCTTCCCCTTCCTCTCCCTCCATCTCTGCCCCCCTCCTCCTCTCCTCTCCCTCCTCCTCCTCTTTTCCCTCTTCCCCCTCCTCTCCCTCAATCTCTCCTCCCCTCCTCCTCTCCCTCCTCCTCTTTCCCCTCTTCCCCCCCCCGCTCTCCCTCCATCTCTCCTCCCCCTCCTCCTCTCCCTCCATCTCCGCCCCCCCCCCCCTCCTCCTCTCCTCTCCCACCATCCTCCTCCTCTCTCCCCTCTCCCTGGGCCTGCGCCCAGCCCCGGGACCCGGGATTCCCTCCGGGACGGGGCGGGACAGGACCGAACCGGGGACCGCTAAATAGGCCTGAAAACTCGACAGGTTCATTTTGATGGGGGGAAGCGCCGGGACCGTTACGGGAGCAACTATCCTAGCCTACCGGGAAGAGGATTCGTATTTGTTGAGCGTGTACTGTGTGCAGAGCACTGTACTAAACGCTTGGGAAAGTACAATACAGCAATAAACAGTGACAGTCCCTGCCCACGAAGAGCTCACCGTCTAGAGGGATCTCAGACTGTGAGCCCAATGTTGGGTAGGGACTGTCTCTATATGTTGCCAATTTGTACTTCCCAAGCGCTTAGTACAGTGCTCTGCACATAGTAAGCGCTCACTAAATATGATTGATTGATAGAGTAATAAATATGTACAAACATATATACATATATACAGGTGCTGTGGGGAAGGGAAGGAGGTAAGATGCGGGGGATGGAGAGGGGGACGAGGGGGAGAGGAAGGAAGGGGTTCACTTAGTAAGCACTTAATAAATGCCATTATTATTATTATTATTATTATTGTACTGTACTCTCCCAAGTGCTTAGTACAGTGCTCCCTGCACACAGTAAATGCTCAGTAAATACCACTGATTGATAATTATTTTGGAGGAGCATTTACAAAATGTTGAGGCGTGCTTAGGGTTGCCCACAAAGTCTTCCCAGCCACACGGTGAGAGTGGAGGGGAAGGAGCTAAACTGTGGAAGCAGTCGTCCTCACCCCATGGCACCGAGCCAGGCTGGGTTTCAGGAGCCAACCTGGGGTGGGACTTGTGGTTGAATCCATCACCATTCATTCGTTCATTCAATCGTATTTATTGAGCACTGACTATGTGCGAAGCGCTGTGCCAAGCGCTTGGGAGAGTACAATATAACAATAAACAGGACTGTCCTGGCAGTATCCTGGAAGGCGCAGTCAATCCCATTCCACTTTTTGTTCAAACTTTTCTTTCAGTTAATCCATAGCTGAAAAGATTCAGAGGCTGCAAAGGGAATCAATCAATTAATGGAATTTATTGAGTGCTTATTGTAGGCAGAGCATTGAACTCTAGCCTTGGGGTTGTACATTACAACAGTACTGGTAGACACGTTCCCTGTCCACAACGAGCTTAGTCTAAAGGGGAGCGACAGACACTAAAATAAACTTTGGATTTTTTTTAAATGGTATTTGTTATGTGCTTACTTTATGCCAGGCACTGTTCTGCAGCATGGCTTGGTGGAAAGAGCGTGGGCTTGGAAGTCAGAGGCCTTGGGTTCTAATCCCGGCTGTGCCTCTGATCAGCTGTGTGACTTGGGGAGTGTCACTTGACTTCTCTGTGCCTGTTACCTCATCTGTAAAATAGGGATTAAGACTGTGTGAGCCCCACGTGGGACAACCTGATTATGTAGTATCTAAACCAGTGCTTGGCACATAGTAAGCGCTTAGCAAATGCCATCGTTATGATGATGATGATGATTATATTGTTATTATTCTAAGTGCTGGGGTTGCATACAAGGGATTCAGGTTCCATATGATTCCACATGGAATCAGGTTCCACACGGGGCTCAGGGTCTTAATCCCCATTTTACGGATCCGAGGTAACTGAGGCACAGAGCAGTTAAGTGACTGGCCCAGGGTCACCCAGCAGACAGAGCCGGGCTCAGAACCAGGTCTTTCAGATTTCCAGGCCCATGCTCTAATTATTATCTATTAGATATAGATATTATCTATTATCTATTAGATAATAGATATCTATTATCTAATAATTATCCACTAGGCCACATTACATAAGTGCTGGAGGACTAGGGTAGGGTGAATATCAAGTCCTTAAAGGATGCAGATCCAAGTGCATAGACAATGCAGAAAGGGGAAATGAGGACCTAGTTGGGGAAGATCTCTTGGAGACCTTCTCTTGGAGGTGAAGTGATTTTATTAAGAAGGTGGGGAAAGTTTAACACTTCTTGTTGACCATGCGTGGTGGCAAAGGAGTGAATCTGGGCCTTCTCTTGTCACCTTCAGATGCTGGGCTCACAGCCACCACAGAAAGCTCAGTAAGAGGGAAAATGGTAACTCCTTGTAGAGAATTTGGTGAGAAGGTAGACTGTAAGAAGCCTGCCCACAGAAAAGGGCGGAGTGTAACTGGAAATTTTGTTTTTTTATCACTAGCGTTTCCTGCTTTCTTCATCATTACCCCATCCCCTAAGCATGGATGGGAGCTGACTCCACAGATATTTATAGCTCAGAAACCCAGGCGGCTGAAAACTTTTCATCCTTAACCCGGGTAAGTTTTCCCCTCCTGACAGATGAGTATGGAAGCAGCGATGTAAAGGCTAAATGGAAAAGATAGCTGCCTATATATTCCTGACAATCTGTCAGTGGTGTCTTTTTGTCTTTCAGTGGGATGAAGGAATTTTCTAGCACTCTTTATGGGAAGAGAAGTTGCTCTATAGCTCGGCTGCTGCTTCTGTAAAGAGCAGAAAACAGTTCGACAGCCATGCTGCTCTTCCAGGCATCTGTGCTTCCAAACTAAGGTTCTGTATTTAGCAAAAGTCATGCCCAGAATAGAGCAATCACCAATTCTTCACAATCGCCACACATTTGGGGGTTTATATGCTACTGTATCTGTTTTAATAATTTGTCAAGCACTACTCAACAAATTATTATAACAGATACAGCAGCATATTAACCCCAAAAGAGAAGCAACGTGGCTCAGTGGAAAGAGCACGGACTTCGGAGTCAGAGGTCATGGGTTTTAATCCCAGCTCCACCACTTATCGGCTGTGTGACTTTGGGCAACTCACATAATTTCTCTGTGCCTCAGTTACCTCATCTGTAAAATGGGGTTTAAGATTGTGAGCTCCACGTGCGACAACCTGATCATCTTGTATCCCCCAGCGCTTAGAACAGTGCTTTGCACATAGTAAGCGCTTAACAAATACCATCATTATTATTATTTTAGACTATGAGCCCACTGTTGGGTAGGGACTGTCTCTATATGTTGCCAATTTGTACTTCCTAAGCGCTTAGTACAGTGCTCTGCACACAGTAAGCGCTCAATAAATATGATTGATAATGAGGATGATGATGATTATTTGAGTGACATTTAAGATACTTCTGTTTCAATCAGTCATTGGTGTTTGAGTGCTCACTGTGTGCAGAACACTGTACTAAGCACTTGGGAGAGTACACTACAATGGAGGTGGTAGACATGTTGCTTGAGCTGTGGGGTTTGACTTGTTTTTTAATCTCTTAGACTTAGTCACGCATGTTCACTAAATGTCATAAAACCTTGAAGGGAGGGAACTGAGAAAGTTCTCAACTGTTGTTGCTTTCCTTTTTGTATCTTTCTCCTCCCTCCCCACTCTTAGACTGTAAGTCAGAGCCCACGACCGATCCAGGATCTTTGTAACTTTCTCCAGCATTTCATACAGTGCCCTGCACGGCATAAGTGCTCAACAATTGTACTTTCCAAGCGCTTAGTACAGTGCTCTGCACACAGTAAGAGCTCAATAAATACGACTGAATGAATGAATGAACAATGTGCTAGAGGGACGAGGAAACATGCAGTTGTTGATCAGGTGAGAGGTTGGAGATGGAGAGGTTGATTTTGAGAGTCATCCATAGAGGTGGTAGTTAATGTTATAATAATAACAATAATAATGGTATTTGTTCAATGTTACATGCCAGTCACAGTACTAAGCACGGGGGTGGATACAAACAAATCATCATTATCATCAATCATATTTATTGAGCGCTTACTGTGTGCAGAGCATTGTACTAAGCGCTTGGGAAGTACAAGTTGGCAACATATAGAGACAGTCCCTACCCAACAGTGGGCTCACAGTCTAAAAGGGGGAGACAGAGAACAAAACCAAACATACTCACAAAATAAAATAAATAGAATAGATATGTACAAGTAAAATAAATAAATAAATAGAGTAACAAATATGTACAAACATATACATGTATACAGGTGCTGTGGGGAAGGGAAGGAGGTATGATGGGGGGATGGAGAGGGGGACGAGAAGGAGAGGAAGGAAGGGGCTCAGTCTGGGAAGGCCTCCTGGAGGAGGTGAGCTCTCAGTTGGACACAGTCCCTGTTCCATATGGGGCTCACAGTCTTAATCCCCATTTTACAGGGAATGAAGTGATTTGCCCAAGGTCACACAGCAGACAAGAGGCGGAACCCGGATTAGAACCCATGACTCCTAGGCCTGTGTTCTAGCCACTTCGCTATGGGATAGTTGAGGCTATGGGAGCAGATGAGCCTACTGAGTGAGTGGAGAGTGAGAAGAGATGGAGTCCTACAACCCAGCTAACCCACAGTTAGGGAATACGAGGTGTAAGAAGAATCCAGACTGAGAGGGACCAGGCAGTGAAGTAGGAGTACCACCAGTTGAGCACTTGTATGGGTACAATCAAGAGCTAAAAAAATGGTTCAAGGAGAAAATGGCCCATTGCGATGCAGGAGAAAGAACGGTCAAAGAGGAATAGATCACAGTAGAGCCCAATAGATTTGACTTTAAGGAGATTAGTAAATGGCGGCTTCTGGGAAAATGCAGTCAATCAATCAATCAATCGTATTTATTGAGCGCTTACTGTGTGCAGAGCACTGTACTAAGCGCTTGGGAAGTACAAGTTGGCAACATATAGAGACAGTCAATCAATCAATCAATCGTATTTATTGAGCGCTTACTGTGTGCAGAGCACTGTACTAAGCGCTTGGGAAGTACAAGTTGGCAACATATAGAGACAATCAATCAATCAATCAATCAATCGTATTTATTGAGCGCTTACTGTGTGCAGAGCACTGTACTAAGCGCTTGGGAAGTACAAGTTGGCAACATATAGAGACAGTCCCTACCCAACAGTGGGCTCACAGTCTAGAAGGGGGAGACAGAGAACAAAACCAAACATATTAACAAAATAAAATAAATAGAATAGATATGTACAAGTAAAATAATTGGAGTAATAAATATGTACAAACATATATACATATATACAGGTGCTGTGGGGAAGGGAAGGAGGTAAGACGGGAGGATGACGGGGAGAGGAAGGAGGGGGCTCAGTCTGGGAAGGCCTCCAGTTATTAATATTATTATAATTATTATAGTGTTAAATGTTTACTGTGTGCCAAGCACTGTACTAAGCACTGGGGTAGATATTAGATGATCAGGTGCCACATGGGGCTGACAATCTAAGTAGAGAAGCAGCATGGCATTGTGGATAGAGCACAGGGCTGGGAAGGTTGTAGGTTATAATCCTGACTCCACCACTTGTCTGCTGTGTGACCTTGGGCAAATCACTTCATTTCTCTTTGCCTCAGGTACCTTGTCTGTAAAATGTGGATTGCGACTGTGAGCCCCATGTGAGACAGGAACTTTGTTCAACTCCATTTGCTTGTATCCACTCCGGTGCTTAGTACAGTGCCTGTCACGTAGTAAGCGCTTAACAAATACCATCAGGATTATTATTTTAAAAAATGGTATTTGTAAAGCACTTACTATGTGCCAAGCACTGTTCTAAGTGCTGGGGTAATTACAAGCATCAGGTTGGACACGGTCCCTGTCCCAAATGGGGCTCACAGTCATAATCCCCGTTTTACAGATGAGGTAACTGAGGCACAGAGAAGTGAAGTGACTTGCCCAAGGTCACACAGCAGATGAGTGGCTGCTGTGTGAAGCAGTGTGGCTCAGTGGAAAGAGCCCGGGCTTTGGAGTCATAGTTCATGGGTTCAAATCCTGGCTCCGCCAATTGTCAGCTGTGTGACTTTGGGCAAGTCACTTTACTTCTCTGTGCCTCAGTTACCTCATCTGTAAAGTGGGGATGAAGACTGTGAGCCCCCGTGGGACAACCTGATCAGCTTGTAACCTCCCCAGCGCTTAGAACAGTGCTTTGCCTATAGTAAGCGCTTAATAAATGCCATCGTAATCCTCATCATCAAGTGGTGGAGCGGGGATTCCCAGGCCCGAGCTCTATCCGCTAAGACATGCTGCTTCCCTTGGTTAGCATGGAGGAGAGTATGAGAATTCACATATTTTAATTGATTTTTTCCCCCAACTCTTCCAATATTTGCAACTGGTACTTGCTTTACTAAATCCCAAAACAGACCAGAGCCTGTATTGGGAGGTGGGGCCGGGGGGAGAGGGAGGAGGGAGGTAAGTAATTTAGGTGGAGTGGAAAGGGTGGAACAGGAAAGTGTGCAGGAAGAACCAGCAGGATTTGGCAGTAGACTTCAATGTGAGAGTTAAATGATAGCCAAGATCCGTATGAGATTAGACACAGACCAACACTTCTTCCCAGTGCTCTCTGTGGTCACCATGACAGAGTAAAAAGATTCTGTGCCCTTCCAGGATTAGATGGGTGAGTTAGCACTTCACTCCTGTCCTTAGAATATCTTTCTTTCTGCCTCTTCTCCTTGACCGAAACCTAAGGGTGGCTTCTGATAATCTTCCTGTTTAGGACAGATTGAGCTGTAATTAGACCATTTTTTTTATCTCTGCCTAATGTATTCAAATTTAATTGCATGTTTTCTTCTGCCTTCGGTTCAAGCGTACCAATTACGTGGTATTAAGTCTGTCTCAAGTTTATTAATAGGCTTTTCATTGTCCCCCCATTTACTAATTGTGCAGGATTCTGGTTCTTGATTTCACGGTCTTTTTGCCTGGGTAAAGCACAAAAGAGGGGTTAGGCTGAACTCAACTATTTCAGCACCTTGGTGTATTTTTTTTTTTTTTAGTTGAATTGATGCAGGCTAATCCCTCTAAAGTTGATGAAAAGTAAAGTGTATCCTGTGGCTCAGTGAAGGTTGGTGGGAGGATGGGGGTGGTAGTTTTCTGCTTCCTTGTTCTAACTGTCCCCAGTCCCCTTCTCTCAGTCTTTTGGTTTAATGGATCTGGGTCAGTTATCATCATCATCACCAATCGTATTTATTGAGCGCTTACTGTGTGCAGAGCACTGTACTAAGCGCTTGGAAAGTACAAGTTGGCAACATATAGAGACAGTCCCTACCCAACAGTGGGCTCACAGTCTAAAAGTCCCTCTCAGGATCGCACCTGGAGAGTTTCTGGTACTCTACTAGTCTCGGCTACAAGAGGAAGAGCCAAGCAGAGGCATATCCCTTCCATTCCTAGCTTTGATAGTGAATAGCGAGTGGAAGGCAACCTGCTACAAGTCAAAACTCACCTGTACATTAAGTAACTTTCTCAAGATCACGCAGCAGGCAAGCGGCAGAGGCGGGGTTAGAGCTTAGGCTCTCTGACTTCTAGGCCTTTCCACTGGGCCACACTGGTTCTCCACCCTACCATTTTCATTTATTCGTTCATTCAATCATATTTATTGAGCACTTGCTGTGTGCAGAGCACTGTCCTAAGCGCTTGGGAAGTACAAGTCGGCAACCCAACAACGGGCTCACAGTCTAGAAGGGGGAGATAGACAACAAAACTAAACATGTGGGCAGGTGTCAAAACCATCAAAATAAAATAGAATTATAGCTACATGTAGACAGCTGTCAAAATCATCAGAATAAGTAGAATTATAGCTATATGCATATCATTAATAGAGTAGTAAATATGTACAAGTAAAATAAATAGATTAATAAATCTTACAAATATATACAAGTGCTGTGGGGAGGGGAGGGAGGTAGGGCAGAGGTTGGAGGATGGGGAGGAGGGGAGGAAAAAGGGGGTTCAGTCTGGGAAAGCCTCCTGGAGGAGCTCTCAGTAGGGCTTTGAAGGGAGGAAGAGAGCTAGTTTGGCGGATGTGTGGAGGGAGGGCATTCCAGGCCAGGGGAAGGATGTGGGCTGGGGGTCGACGGCGGGACAGGTGAGAATGAGGCACAGTGAGGAGGTTAGTGGTGGAGGGTACAGGCTGGGCTGTAGAAGAAGAGAAGGGAGGTGAGGTAGGAGGGGGCGAGGTGATGGACAGCCTTGAAGCCGAGAGAGAAGAGCTTTCGTTTGATTTATGAGCCTACTATATTCAGTTTAGCTGAAAAATTATTTGTTTCGGCCCCTGAAAAATAAGATCTTTGGTCAGGAGATTTCATTCTCTTTCAAGGCTCTTGATTGACCCAGAGTTCACCTGATTGGTAGCTGGAAATGCTGGGAGCTTTCCATGCTGCTCTGGCCGCTTGGCTGACAGCTTGGCAGCCTGACAGGACTTTGGGGGACAGTTGGAGGATTCCCAGGGATAGGGAGGAGGAAGACCTGGAGACTGGAAAACCTCAAGGCTGTCCATCACCTCGCCCCCTCCTACCTCACCTCCCTTCTCTCCTTCTACAGCCCAGCCCGCACCCTCCTCTCCTCTGCCACTAACCTCCTCACCATGCCTCGTTCTCACCTGTCCCGCCGTCGACCCCCGGCCCATGTCCTCCCCCTGGCCTGGAACACCCTCCCTCCGCACATCCGCCAAGCTAGCTCTCTTCTTCCCTTCAAAGCCCTACTGAGAGCTCACCTCCTCCAGGAGGCCTTCCCAGACTGAGCCCCCTCCTTCCTCTCACCCTCCTCCCCCTCTCCATCCCCCCGTCTTACCTCCTTCCCTTCCCCACAGCACCTATATATATATATATATATATATATATATATATATTTGCACATATTTATTACTCTATTTTACTTGTACATATTTATTCTATTCATTTTATTTTGTTAATATGTTTTGTTTTCTGTCTCCCCCTTCTAGACTGTGAGCCCACTGTTGGATAAGGACCATCTCTATATGTTCCCAACTTGTACTTTCCAAGTGCTTAGTACAGTGCTCTGCACACAGTAAGCACTCAATAAATACGATTGAATGAATGAATGAAATCAATCCATCAGTCACTTTTATTGAGCGTTTACTATGTTCAGAGCACTGTACTACGTGCTTGAGAGAGTACACTACAACAGAATTAGCAGACATCTTCCCTGCCCATAACTTACAGCCTGGTCTAATGGAAAGATTACAGGTCTGGGGAGTTAAGAGGCCTGGATTCCGGTTCCAGTTTTGCCAGTGGCCCGCTGTGTGACCTCTGGTGAGCCACTTGACTTCTCTGGACCTCACTTTCCTCACCTGTACAGTGGGGAGAGTAATAGCTGCCTCTCCATACCTCAGGGCTGTGGTGACGATAAAATGCACAAACTGATGATAAAATGCAAATTGATGCACTAATGCACACTTTGGAAAAATAAAAACATTGTACCAACTCTTTATATTATACCTTCCTAAGCATTTAGCACAGTGCTCTGCACAAAGTAAGCACTCAGTAAATACCATTAATGGTGATTGTGTTGATGACGAATGGAGCTCAGAAACCTGCCTTTTACACACTGTTCAACCTGTTCAGTCTATCCCTAAGCAGTGTGATCTTTGACCCTGCGGAAAATGCATGGGTCTGGGCGGTCGGAGGCTTGGGTTCCGGCTCCAGTTCTGCCTTTTATCTGCTCTGTGTCCTGGAGTAATTCCCACCTCCTCCAGGAGGCCTTCTTTCATTTATCTTTCATCCTCCCCTCAATCCCATTTCCCCCTTGTAACTGACACTCGAGTCCTTGTATATTACTTAAGACCTCAAGACTGTAAGCTCCTCTAGACTGTAAGATAGTTTTGGGCAGGGACAGTGTGTGTTTATTGTTATAGTGTACTCTCCCAAGTGATTAGTATAGTGCTCTGCACTCAGTAAGTGCTCAATAAATTTGATTGACTGGCTGACAGGCTTGGGTATTCACACCCACCTCCCCTTAAACCAGTGAACTTGTCTACGTAGCTTTACACTCTTGCTCTCCCCCTTTCTATAATTTATTTCAGTGTCTGTCTCCTCCACTAGATTGCAAGCTCCTTGAGGACAGGGATCATGTCTGCCAACTTGACTGTGCTCTCCCAAGGGCTTAGTATAGTGCTCTGAATAATCACTGCTCAATATGAGCAGTTGTACCCTACTCGTTGTCGGGTAGGGACCGTCTCCCTGTGTAGCCGACTTGGACTTCCCAAGCGCTCAGTCCAGTGCTCTGCACGCTGTAAGCGCTCAATAAATATGATTGAGTGAATGAATGAATGTCCATCTGCTGCTGCTGCTGATGATGATGATATTTGTTAAGCGCTTACTGAGCGCAGAGAAGCAGTGTGGCTCAGTGGAAAGAGCTCGGGCTTTGGAGTCAGAGGTCATGGGCTCATTCATTCATTCATTCATTCATTTTCTGGGCTTCAGTTCCCTCATCTGTAAAATGGGCATTAAGATGTGAGCCCCCCGTGGGACAACCTGATCACCTTGTAACCTCCCCAGCGCTTAGAACAGTGCTTTGCACATAGTAAGCGCTTTACAAATGCCATTATTATTATTATTATTATTATTATTCTGAGAGCTCACCTCCTCCAGGAGGCCTTCCCAGACTGAGCCCCTTCCTTCCTCTCCCCCTCGTCCCCCTCTCCATCCCCTCATCTTACCTCCCTCCGTTCCCCACAGCACCTGTATATATGTATATATGTTTGTACATATTTTTTTTACTCTATTTATTTAATTTATTTGTACATATCTATTCTATTTATTTTATTTTGTTAGTATGTTTGGTTTTGTTCTCTGTTTCCCCCTTTTAGACTGTGAGCCCACTGTTGGGTAGGGACTGTCTCTATATGTTGCCAATTTGTACTTCCCAAGCACTTAGTACAGTGCTCTGCACATAGTAAGCGCTCAATAAATACGATTGATGATATATACTATTGATTGATCAATTAGCCTCTTTGAGCCTCAGTGTCCTCATCTCTATTATTCTCCTACCTTCTCCCTAGTGCACCTGTGTTCTAAGGATAAAATGAGATAATTGACATGAAAGCACTTTGGAAAAATCCTATTGCTCTGCAAATCACAGGTACTATTAGAATTCTCTGTAATCAAAACACCCTGTTTTCCTCCCGGCAGTGGTCAGTGCCGTCCTGTCAAAAAAGCAGCACTCGTTGGGTCGGTGATAGAGAAACAATGAGGCCTAGTGGATGGAATATGAGTCTGGGAGCCCGAAGGACCTGGGTTCTATTCCCGGCTCTGCCACTTGCCTGCTGTGTGACCTGGGGTGAGCTCTGTAACTTCTCTGGACCTTGGTTAACTCATCTGTAAAATGAGGATTCAGGCTGCGAGCTACATGTGGGAGAGGTAGTTTGTCTAACCTTTTAGACTGTGAGCCCACTGTTGGGTAGGGACTGTCTCTATGTGTTGCCAATTTGTACTTCCCAAGCGCTTAGTACAGTGCTCTGCACATAGTAAGCGCTCAATAAATACGATTGATGATGATGATTATCTTGTATCTACCCCAGCACTTAGTAGAGTGCCTGGTAGAGAGTAAAAACTTAACGGACACCGTAAAAAAAAAAAAACAGGACCTGAATCATTTCAAAGGGATCCCATTGGGGTCTGTCATGGCTCCAATGTGTCCCAAAAGGAGAGGCTGGGGGACAGTAGAACTCCGCATTTCAGGATTGGCTCTCAAAGGTTCAAAATCTATGGAGTTTGTTCAATACTAATTAGTCATAATTATGGTATCTGTTGGGCACTTACTACGTTCCAAGTGCTGTATGAATCGGTGGGGCAGATGAGATACAAGATCATCAGAACCGATGTCATCCCTGTCCCACTGGGGGCTCACAGTCCAGGTAGAAGGGAAGAGGTATTTTACAGATGAAACTGAGACCCAGAGAAATTAAATTCATTCATTCAGTCGTACTTATTGAGCGCTTACTGTGTGCGGAGCACTGTACTTAGCGCTTGGGAAGTGCAAGTCGGCAACATATAGACACGGTCCCTACCCGACAATGGGCCCCAAGGTCACCCAGCAGGCAAGTGGCGGAGGCAGGATTAGAACCCAGGTCCTCTGAAAGGCCTGTGGTCTTTCCGCTAAGCCATGCAGCTCCTTCACTCCCCTTTCTCCCGTATATAGATTTCAACTTAGGTTTTTCTACCTCTGTTTCTCAGTTTTTTTTTAAATGGGATTTATTAAGCGCTTACTGTGTGCAAAGCACTGTTCTAAGCGCTGGGGGGTTACAAGGTGACCAGGTTGTCCCACGGGGGGCTCACAGTCAACCCCCATTTTACAGATGAGGGAACTGAGGCCCAGAGAAGTTAAGTGACCTGCCCAAGGTCACACAGCTGACAATTGGCAGAGCCGGGATTTGAACCCACGACCACTGACTCATCATCAATCGTATTTATTGAGCGCTTACTATGTGCAGAGCACTGTACTAAGCGCTTGGGAAGTACAAATTGGCAACATCTAGAGACAGTCCCTACCCAACAGTGGGCTCAAAGCCCGGGCTCTTTCCACTGAGCCACGCTGCTTCTCCGTAATAATAATGGCATTTATTAAGTGCTTACTATCTGCAAAGCACTATTCTAAGCACTGGGGAGGTTACAAGGTGATCAGGTTGTCCCACGTGGGGCTCACAGTCTTAATCCCCATTATCAGATGAGGTAACTGAGGCACAGAGAAGTTAAGTGACTTGCTCAAAGTCACACAGCTGACAATTGGCGGAGCTGGGATTTGAACCCATGACCTCTGACTCCAAAGCCCGTGCTCTTTCTACTGAGCCACGCTGCTTCTCTAAGATAACCTTGCCACGAGCGTTCACGTGCTGCTGCTTGACTTGAACCAAAATCTTTTCCGTCAGTGAGGCCCCAACCAGGGATGTGGAATGCTGCACACAAGAGACCGTAAGCTCCTTGAGGGAAGGGATCGTGTCTTCTTGTCTTGCCTCATGCTGTCGAGTCGTCTCCCAACCATAGCGATGCCAATGGGCACAACTCTCCCAAAACGCCCCGCCTCCGTCTGTAATCGTTGTGGTAGTGGATCCAGAGAGTTTTCTTGGTAAAAACACAGAAGTGGTTTACCATTGCCTCCTTCCTCACAGTAAACTTGAGTCTCCACCCTCGACTCTCTGCCCAGCACAGGTGATTTTTGACCCGCAGCAGATGGCCTTCCACCCGCTAGTCCCTGCCGAAGCTAGGAATGGAAATGGCTCTGCTTGACTCTTCCTCCCATAGTCGAGACCGGTAGAGTACTGGAAACTCTCCCGGTGCGACCCCGAGAGGGGTCGTGTCTTCTAGCTCTATTGTATTTTACTCCCTCGAGCACTTTGCGCAGTGCTCTCCGCACAGTCAGCACTAAATAAACACCACTGGTGGACTTATTGATCGAGTAATTGGAAGAAAGACCGAAGACAAGGAGGTAGAATAGCCCCCGTGTTACATCGGAAGAGCAGGGAGAGAGCAGAGCTATTTGCCGGCTCAGTCATTCCGCTCCTCGAACTGTCTCCCTCCTTGGACTCATCAAATTCCTTGTAGTCGGAAAGCGGGGGAGAGACAGGAAGGTCTCCCTCCCTGGGCCCGAAAATGCACAGTTGCGGTGTTAATTACCAATATTTGGGTCAGCTGTATTGATAGAAAAGCTACTGTGTGCAGAGGTCTGTAGTGGGTGCTTGTGTTGCCAATTTGTACTTCCCAAGCGCTTAGTACAGTGCTCTGCACGTAGTAAGCGCTCAATAAATACGATTGATTGATTGATTGAGGACACACAGAACAAGATTACAACATTTTTCTCTGCCCTCGGGGAGATTATGGTCTACAACGGAGAGAGAGCGGATGTAAATGGATAAAAAAATCAGTATAATAAAATGTAACGAATAGACACAAATCATTCATTCCTTCAATCGTATTTATTGAGCGCTTACTGTGTGCAGAGCACTGTACTAAGCACTTGGGAAGTTCAAGTTGGCAACAGATAGAGACGGTCCGTACCCAACAACAAGCTCGCAGTCTAGAACGGGGAGACAGACAACAAAACAAAACACGTGGACAGGTGTCAAGCCATCAGAATAAATGGAAATAAAGCTATATTCATTCATTCATTCATTCAATCGTATTTATTGAGCGCTTACTGTGGAATTCAGTGGTTCTCTACAGAATAAGGCTTCTAATTCACACTTTCTTTTGCGAGGAACATGAATATTTAGCACCTCTAACTTCACTGATTAAAAACTCTATTCAAGATATTAACTGATTCTGAGAATATTAAAGTTATTTCCTGACAAAACTACATTTTCATTCATTTAGTTACGAACTTTCAGTAACTTGCACAAGAATATTTAGAATTAGTGAGGTTGATTTTTTTTTTAAACCTAATGGAAGTAATTACAAGTTCCTACCCTTAACTAAGCCAGGAAAAATGTTCACACTCAGCAGTTGCCCTGCCTGTGCATTGAAGGCAAAACAATGCACAGGAGAAGGTAAATACAGATAACACTCAGAGGAAGTATTAAATCATAAACACAGGTGGGTGAGTAAATAATAAGTGGCCAAGGAAAAGGCATTCCCAGGGGATTATCAGAGAAGATTCCTAGAGGAGGTGGTTTGGGGAAGCGTTTTAAAGGAAGCGAAAGTTTTGTGAAACTGAGGTCGGAGAATTCTACGGGGGAAAGGTTGATAAATAGTCAAGAAACATGGTCCAGTGGATAGAGCACAGATCTGGAAATCAGAAGACCTCAGTTCTAATCGCGGCTCTGCCACTTGTTTGCTGTGTGACCTTGGGAAAGTCACTTCACTTCTCTGTGCCTCAGTTACCTCATCTATAAAATGTGGATTAAGACTGTGAGCTCTTTGTGGGACAGGGACTGTGTCCAATCCAATTATCTCTGTGAGAAGCAGGGTGACCCAGTGGAAAGAGTATAGGCTTGGGAGTCAGAGGCCTTGAGTTCTAATTCTGGCTCTGCCACTTGTCTGCTGTGTTACCTTGGGCAAGCGCCTTCATTTCCCTGTGCCTCAGTTACCTCATCAGTAAAATGGGGATTAATTAATCAATCAGTCGCATTTATTGAGCAGTTTCTTTGTGCAGAGCAGTGAACTAAGCACTTGGGAGAGTATAAAACACTGAGTTGGTAGACGCATTCCCTGCCCATGAGTTTACAGTCTAGAAGGGTAGGCAGACATTAATATAAATCAAGCTGAGCCCCATGTGGCACATGGACTGTGTCCAATCTCTTAGAACACTGCTTGACACATAGTAAACCCATAACAAATACCTTAAAAAATGGTCATGAACTGGAGAGTAAAGAATGAGGAATCCTTTTAATTCAGGTTCCTCCTTCTTCACTCCACTGAGACGGCTCTCTCCAAGGTCACAGTGACCTCTTCCTCACCCAATCTAATTGGGCTCTACTCTAATCCTCCTTGCCCTACCTTGGACTCTGTGGACCATTCCCTGGAAACACAATTTCACCTTGGTTTTAGCCTTGGTTTTCCTCTTACCTCTGGTCAATCCTTAGTTGCTTTCTCTAGCTCTTCTTTCTCCTACATCCTCAACTGTGGGAGTCCCTCAGGGTTCAGTTCCGGACCCCCTCTATTCTCCATCTACAATCCTTGGGGGGCTTGTCCGCTTCCATGGCTTCACCTACCACCTCTACATTGATGAGTTGCTAGCCCCTACTTCTCTCCACTGCGGCCTCACATTTCCTCCTTCTTTTGAGCCATTTGTACGTGGATATTTATTTTATTTTGTTAGTATGTTTGGTTTTGTTCTCTGTCTCCCCCTTTTAGACTGTGAGCCCACTGTTGGGTAGGGACTGTCTCTATATGTTGCCAGTTTGTACTTCCCAAGTGCTTAGAGAAGCAGCGTGGCTCAGTGGAAAGAGTCCGGGCTTTGGAGTCAGAGGTCAAGGGTTCAAATCCCGGCTCCGCCACTTCTCAGCTGTGTGACTTTGGGCAAGTCGCTTAACTTCTCCGTGCCTCAGTTACCTCATCTGTAAAATGGGGATTAAGACTGTGAGCCCCCCGTGGCACAACCTAATCACCTTGTAAACTCCCCAGCACTTAGAACAGTGCTTTGCACATACTAAGCGCTTAATAAATAAATAAATACCATTACTACAGTGCCCTGCACACAGTAAGCGCTCAATAAATACGATTGATGATGATGATGATGATGATGATGATGATATCCCCCAGACATCTCAAACTCAGAATGTTCAAAACACAACTCCTCACTTAGCATTGTCCTTGATGCCTTCCTTTCTTTCAAACTCCATATTCAAGAACAGTAATAATGAATAATAATACTATTCATTAAGTACGTACCGTGTGCCAAGCACTGGAGTGGATGCAAGATTATCAGAGTAAACATGGCCCTGTCCCCCGGGGACCTCACGATCTAAGATGGTGGGAGAACGGATATCTTATCCCCATTTTGCAGATGAGGCAACTTGAAGACCGGAGAAGTGAAGTGACTTGCCCAAGGTGACACAGCAGGCAAGTAACTGAGCTGGGAGTAGATCTTGGGTCTCCTGTCACTCAATATCATGCCCTTTCCACTAGGCCCTTCTGCCTCCCCACTCTATCACCATATCCAGTGTTTCCCCACAATATTTCCAGACCAAACCCTTTTCTCTCCATCCAAATGGCTACTATGCTAGACCGGGCACTTTTCTTATTCACCTCCATTACCACATCAACCTCTTCATCTTCCTGCCCCTGGTCTCTCCCTTCTCCAGGCCATAATGCTTCACTCTTTTGCCCAGATCATTTTTCTAAAACATTTTCTGCACATCTGCTCAGTCCGGTGCTCTGCACACAGGAAGCGCTCAATAAATACGATTGAATGAATGAATGATTAGAGTGCTGTCTCCGGAGCGCTCAGAACAGGGGACCTGACGGGCGGAAATTTTGGGTGCAGAGGCCTGTGAGGCCCCCCTAGGCTCTGGTCTCGGTGGTCGAGGCCGGGATCCCGTGGGATAAGTGAAGATGTATATATGTTTGGACCTAATTATCACTCTATTTATTTTATTTGTATATATTTATTCTATTGATTTTATTTTGTTAATATGCTTTGTTTTGTCGTCTGTCTCCCCCTTCTAGCCTGTGAGCCTGCTGTCGGGTAGGGACTGTCTCTAGATGTTGCCGATTTGGACTTCCCAAGCGCTTAGTACAGTGCTCTGCACACAGTAAGCGTTCAATAAATATGATTGATTGATTGATCTCCCCACTCCTCAAAAATGTCCGGGCCTGGGAGTCTAAAGGTCATGGGTTCTAATCCCAGCTCTGCCAGTTGCCTGCTGTGTGACCTTGAACAAGTCACTTCTGAGGCCCAGGCCTCAATTACCTTATCTGGAAAATAATAATGATAATAATAATACTAATGGCATTTATTAAGCACTTACTATGTGCAAAGCATTGTTCTAAGCGCTGATGGGGATTCAGACTGTGAGCCCCACATGGTACAGGGATTGGGTCCAAACCTATGACTTTGTGTCTACCCCAGTGCTTAGTACAGTGCCTGGCACATAGTAAGTGCCTTAGTACAGTGTCTGGCACATAGTAAACCCTTAACAAATATCATCATTATTATTAATGATTGTCCATTCCTCTTCACATCTAGCAGAAATCCAGACCACTGGCATTGAGGTATTCAGTCAGCTCTCTTCCTCCTATTTATCCACTCTCTTCTCATTCATTCACAAAGAAGCAGCGTGGCTCAGTGGAAAGAGTCAGAGGTCATGGGCTCAAATCCCGGCTCCGCCAATTGCCAGCTGTGTGACTCTGGGCAAGTCACTTCACTTCTCTGGGCCTCAGTGACCTCATCTGTAAAATGGGGATTAAGACTGTGAGCCCCCCGTGGCACAACCTGATCACCTTGTAACCTCCCCAGCGCTTAGAACAGTGCTTTGCACATAGTAAGCACTTAATAAGTGCTATCATTATTATTGTACTTCCCAAGTGCTTAGTACGGTGCTCTGAACACAGTAAGCGCTCAATAAATACGATCGAATGAATGATTCATTCGATCGTATTTATTGAGCGCTTACTGTGTGCCATCCGCCGGTGCTGACTACCTCCTCCCCTTCATCAGGCAAGAGACATGGATGTGCAGCAGGTGTCCCTGGTCATCAAACTACAACTTGCCCACCAACTGGGAGAACTACAGCCACAGGTGAGCAAGCGGGATGAGCCGCAGCCCACCATCTTCCGTCCCCAGCACGGGCCTCCCCGTCTCCGGCCCCCTGCCCCCCAGCTCTCACTCTCCATTCCTCTCAAAGTAATCTTCTCACCATGCCCTGCTCTTGTCTTTTAATTAATCAATCGTATTTATTGAGCGCTTACTGTGTGCAGAGCGCTTGGGAAGTACAAGTTGGCAACATATAGAGACAGTCCCTACCCAACAGTGGGTAGGAACAGGGGTCTTTTCCACCACTGACTTGTTTCTCACACCCTTCTCCATCATCATCATCATCATCAATCGTATTTATTGAGCGCTTACTGTGTGCAGAGCACTGTACTAAGTGCTTGGGATGTACAAGTTGGCAACAAATAGAGACAGTCCCTACCCAACAGTGGGTAGGAACAATGGTCTTTTCTACCACTGACTTGTTTCTCACACCTTTCTCCAATGCCTGGAACTTCCTCCCACTAAGAATCATCATCTTCATCAATCGTATTTATTGAGCGCTCACTATGTGCAGAGCACTGTACTAAGCGCTTGGGAAGTACAAATTGGCAACATATAGAGACAGTCCCTACCCAACAGTGGGCTCACAGTCTAAAAGGGGGAGACAGAGAACAAAAGCAAACATACTAACAAAATAAAATAAATAGGATAGATATGTACAAATAAAATAAATAAATAGAGTAATAAATATGTACAACCATATATACATATATACAGGTGCTGTGGGGAAGGGAAGGAGGTAAGATGGGGGGGATGGAGAGGGGGACGAGGGGGAGAGGAAGGAAGGGGCTCAGTCTGGGAATCTGGGAATCTGATGGTCCATACCTCTCCCCACCTGCAAAACCCTCTTAAAAGCACTTCTCCTCTAGGGCACCTTCCCCAATTAATTTTTAATCACCTTGTTTATGTCCTTCAACTGCCTCTTCCATGCCACCTCTTCACTGAACTGCTCACAACTTCCCATGGCATTTTTGGGCCTATCTTACATACTCTTAAATCATATACATAGCCCCTTCTTCCTCCTGTCTGTAAATTATTCTAGTGTTGGTCTCCTCTGCTAGACAACGATCTTCTTGAGGGCAAGCCAATTTGTACTTCCCAAGAGCTTAGTACAGTGCTCTGCACATAGTAAGCTCTCAATAAATACGATTGATGATGACAATAAATACGATTGATGAAAGATCATGTCTACAAACACTATTGTACTCTCCCAAATAGTTACGACAGTAATACAGAGTAGGTGCTTAATAGCAGATTTGTTTGGGAGGAGAAAAGAAAATAAAGCAGTGTGAAGTGGGAGGATATAAAGGTTATTATAAAGGCTACACAGCGGACAAGTAGCTGGACTTGAGCTGAAGTTCTAATTCCCCCAGCTCTAATGACTCAACCCAGTCTTCTGGAGTCCTCCAAGACAATCTCACCTAAATAAATCAGTGTAGCAGTCGTCTTTTAGGAAGCAGCAGGCATACAAGCAACATGATGTAGAGAATAGAGCATGAAGCTGGGAGTCAGAAGGTGGTGTGTTCTAATCCTGTCTCTGTCACCAGTCTGCTGTGTGACCAAGGGCAAGTCACTTAAGTTCTCTGTGCCTACGTTTCCTCATCCGTAAAATGGGGATTAGGACCGTGAGTCCCAAAGGGAACAGAGACAGTGTTCAACCCGATTTGATTGTATCCACCCCAGCGCTTAGTACGGTGCCTGGCACATAATAAGCCTTTACCAAATACCATTATTAATTAATCCAAAGCCTGGCATACAGTCACCAGTTGTCTCTTTACACAGAGTCAGGTGCGGCAGGCAGCAAACATTGCAAGAACTTAAATCTACCCAGTTAGAAGTGCTGATGCATCTGGATTCGGGTGAGCACCAAATCGACCTAGGCAAAGTTTGTGGTGAGAACGATTTTATGTTAACATTTGTTTAAATCCAGAATTCTTCATTATCGTCACAAATTGCATTGCTATTTGATCGCGTTAGCAAATAGGGGTAACTGTTGTAAGAGTCACACGCTTTTGTGAGTCGCATGCTTTGTGCGTAGTAAGCGCTCAATAAATATGATTGAATGAATGAGGACATCTTGTTCTTATGCACTGGGCAAGAAAAACAGGTGAACGCCCCCTGTACCCAATTCACTCCAAAAGAAAAAAAGTGGGTTCTAAGTGAGACCAAGATCCAGTAGAAGCTCTCAAAAGCCGTGGTAATCAAGACTGAAAGAGCTTCCCAGAGTAATGGCCAGAATTAGTGTTTAATTGATACTACAATTTAAAGAAATTCAAAATAGAGGCAAATGGAGATTCTCTGACTGTTATATTGCAACTACCTGGATTGTTTAGGCGATAAGGCAACTTTATACCATGTGCTTAGGGCAGACCACCAAAGCATTTGGCTACCTAGATTAAGGTTTTTGTTTGTTTTTTAAATGGTATTTTCTAAGGGCCTACAATGTGCCAAGTGCCGTTATTAAGCACTAGGGTGGAAAAATGATTATCTGGACACAATTCCTGCCTCACGTAGGGCTCACAGTCTTAATCCCTATTTTATACATGAGGTAACTGGGGCACAAAGAAGTTAAGTGACTTGTCCCCTTGGCCTCTGCTTGTTGGTTCATGATTTTTTTTTCTTTCCTTCCCAGCAATTTTCTTGTCAGAACTTGATTAGCGAGTTTCCAAGCATACAGTTCTCTCCTTGACCCGCTCCATACTGGCTTCCACCCCCTTCACTTCTCTGAAACTGCCCTCTCAGAGGTCAAAAATGATCTCCTTCTTGCTAAATTCGACAGCCTCTACTTCATCCTAATCCACCTTGACCTCTCAGCGGACTTCAATGCTAATAATAATAATTGTTGCATTTGTTAAGTGTTTACTATGGGCCAGGCACTGTTCTGAGTGCTGGGGTAGATTCTAGGTAATCAGGTTGGACACAGTCCCTGTCCCATATCAATCAATCAGTCAATCAATCAATCGTATTTATTGAGCACTTACTATGTGCAGAGCACTGTACTAAGTGCTTGGGAAATACAAATTGGCAACATATAGAGACAGTCCCTACCCAACAGTGGGCTCACAGTCTAAAAGGGGGAGACAGAGAACAAAACCAAACATACTAACAAAATAAAATAAATAGGATAGATATGTACAAGTAAAATAAATAAATAAATAAATATATAAATAGAGTAATAAATATGTACAAATATATATACATATATACAGGTGCTGTGGGGAAGGGAAGGAGGTAAGATGGGGGATGGAGAGGGAGACGAGGGGGAGAGGAAGGAAGGGGCTCAGTCTGGGAAGGCCTCCTGGAGGAGGTGAGCTCTCAGCAGGGCCTTGAAGGGAGGAAGAGAGCTAGCTTGGCGGATGGGCAGAGGGAGGGCATTCCAGGCCCGGGGGATGACGTGGGCCGGGGGTCGATGGCGGGACAGGCGAGAGCGAGGTACAGTGAGGAGATTAGCGGTGGAGGAGCGGAGGGTGCGGGCTGGGCAGTAGAAGGAGAGAAGGGAGGTGAGGTAGGAGGGGGCGAGGTGATGGAGAGCCTTGAAGCCCAGGGTGAGGAGTCTCTGCCTGATGCGCAGATTGATCGGTAGCCATTGGAGGTTTTTGAGGAGGGGAGTGATATGTCCAGAGCGTTTCTGGACAAAGATAATCCGGGCAGCAGCATGAAGTATGGATTGAAGTGGAGAGAGACACGAGGATGGGAGATCAGAGAGAAGGCTGATGCAGTAGTCCAGACGGGATAGAATGAGAGCTTGAATGAGCAGGGTAGCGGTATGGATGGAGAGGAAAGGGCGGATCTTGGCAATGTTGCGGAGCTGAGACCGGCAGGTTTTGGTGACGGCTTGGATGTGAGGGGTGAATGAGAGAGCAGAGTCGAGGATGACACCAAGGTTGCGGGCCTGTGAGACGGGAAGGATGGTAGTGCCGTCAACAGAGATGGGAAAGTCAGGGAGAGGGCAAGGTTTGGGAGGGAAGACAAGGAGTTCAGTCTTCGACATGTTGAGCTTTAGGTGGCGGGCAGACATCCAGATGGAGATGTCCTGAAGGCAGGAGGAGATTCGAGACTGGAGAGAGGGGGAGAGAGCAGGGGCAGAGATGTAGATCTGGGTGTCATCAGCGTAGAGATGATAGTTGAAGCCGTGGGAGCGAATGAGGTCACCAAGGGAGTGCGTGTAGATCGAGAACAGAAGGGGACCAAGCACTGAACCTTGGGGAACCCCCACAGTGAGAGGATGGGAGGGGGAGGAGAAGCCTGCAAAAGAGACTGAGAAAGAACGACCGGAGAGAGAAGAGGAGAACCAGGAGAGGACGGAGTCTGTGAAGCCAAGGTCAGATAGCGTGTTGAGGAGAAGGGGGTGGTCCACAGTGTCAAAGGCTGCTGAGAGGTCAAGGAGGATTAGGATAGAGTATGAGCCGTTGGATTTGGCAAGCAGGAGGTCATTGGTGACCTTTGAGAGGGCAGTTTCCGTGGAATGAAGGGGACGGAAGCCAGACTGGAGGGGGTCGAGGAGAGAGTTGTTGTTGAGGAATTCGAGGCAGCGCGTGTAGACAACTCGTTCAAGGAGTTTGGAAAGGAATGGTAGGAGGGATATGGGATGATAACTAGAAGGCAAGGTGGGGTCAAGAGAGGGTTTTTTTAGGATGGGAGAGACATGGGCATGTTTGAAGGCAGAGGGGAAGGAACCAGTGGAGAGTGAGTGGTTGAAGATGGAAGTTAAGGAGGGGAGAAGGGATGGAGCGAGAGCTTGCATGAGATGAGAGGGAATGGGGTCAGAAGCACAGGTGGCCGGAGTAGCACTTGAGAGGAGGGAGGAGAGCTCCTCTGAGGATACTGCTGGGAAGGATGGGAGAGTAGCAGAGAGTGTTGAGAGCCGTATGGGGCTCACAGTCTTAATCCCCATGTTATAGATGAGGTAACCGAGGCCTGGAGAAGTGATGTGACTTGCCCAAGGTCACACAGCAGACAAGTGGCAGAGCTGGAATTAGAACCCATGTCCTCCGACTCCTAGGCCCATGCCCTTCAGTCATTCATTCATTCCATCGTATTTATTGAGCGCTTACTGTGTGCAGAGCACTGTACTAAGTGCTTGGGAAGTACAAGTTGGCAACATATAGAGACGATCCCTACCCAACAGCGGGCTCACAGCCTAGAAGGGGGAGACAGACAACAAAACAAAACATATTAAATTAATAAAATAAATAGAATAAATATGTACATGTAAAATAGAGTAATAAGTATGTACAAACATATATATATGTGTGTGTGTATATATATATATATATATATATATATATATATATATACAGGTGCTGTGGGGAGGGGAAGGAGGTAAGGTGGGGGGGATGAGGAGGAGGGGGAGAGAAAGGAGGGGGCTCAGTCTGGGAAGGTCTCCTGGAGGAGGTGAACTCTCAGTAGGGCTTAGTAGGCTTCCCACTAGGCATCACTACTTCCCGTATTGATCACCCCCTAGTCCTGGAAACATTGTCCAATTTTGCCTTTATTGACACCATCCTCACCTGGTTCTCCTCCTACCCCTTTAGCTGTTCATTCTCACCCCCCATCAATCTATGGTATTTATGAGTACTTACTATGTGCAGAGCACTGTACTAAGTGCTTCGGAGAGTAGTCTCTTTCAATGGGCCTCTCTGCTGCCAACCCCTTAACTGGGGGAGTCCTTCAAGGCTCAGTCCTTCTATTCTCCATCTACACCGACCCTCTTGGAGAACTCATTCGCTACCATGGCTTCAGCTTCCATCTCTAAGAGGATGATTCTCAAATCTGCATCTCCAGCCTTGATCTTTCTCCTTCTCTTCAGTCTTGCATTTCTTTCTGTCTTCAAGACATCTCTACTTGAACGCCCTGCTTACACCTCAAACTCGACATGTCCAAAACAGAGTTTGTCATCTTCCCACCCAAACCCTAACCTCCCCATGACCTTTCCATCATTGTAGATGTCACTACCATCCTCTCAGTCTCAAAAGCCTTGGTATTATTCTTGGCTCATCTCTCTCATTCAATCCTGATATTCATTTTAGAACAGTGCTTGGCACAGAGTAAGAGCGTAACAAATACCATCATTATTTTGTCACTCAATTCTGTCAGTTCTACCGCCACAACATCACTAAAATATGCCCTTTTCCATTCCATCCAAAATGCTACTATATTGATCAAAGCATAAATCCTATTGTGCCATGACATGTCATGACATGGAGAAGCAGCGTGGCTCAGTGGAAAGAGCACGGGCTTGGGAGTTAGAGGTCATGGGTTCTAATCCCGGCTCTGCCACTTGTCAGCTGTGTGACTTTGGGCAAGTCACTTCACTTCTCTGGGCCTCGGTTACCTCATCTGTAAAATGGGGATTAAGATTGTGAGCCCCACGTCGGACAACCTGATCTCCTTGTATCCACCCAGTGCTTAGAACAGTGCTTTGCACATAGTAAGTGCTTAACAAATACCATCATTATTATGACTACTTAATCAGCCTCGTTGCTGACCTCTGTGCTTTCTTTCTCCACTCCAGTCCTTATTTCACTCTTTTTCTAAAATGTTCAGCCCCTATCTCCCCACTCCTCAAGAACCTCCAAAGGTTGCTCATCTGCTTTAAGAATAATTATTATTGTTATTATTACTATTATTACGATAGTTATTATACACTTACTACATGCCAAGCACTGTTCTAAGCTCTGGGGTAGATACATGTTAATCAGGTTGACACAGTCTCTGCCCCACATGGGGCTCACAGTCTTAATCCTCCTTTTCCAGTTGAGGTAACAGGCTCAGAGAAGCTAAATGGGTTTCCCAAAGTCACACTGCAGGCAAGTGCAGGAGCCAGGACTAGAACTCAGGTCCTCTTCCTACCAGGCCCTGCTTTTTCTTACTTTATCACTTTTTAAACAGTAGACTTATATTACGAGTCAATCTGATGCGATCTTGGGCACTCGGCGTCCTTTGCATTATTCCCCAGGAGAAACGAAGCTTTTAGTTCTCTCTCAACATTGTATTTTCACGGAACCTATTAAGGGTGCTAGCCATGCTTTTTCATTATAGTTTTTCTCACCCAAGAGGTACACGGTAAAGTACTCTTGCACCAGTACTGTTGGAAGAGAGAAAAAGTCCAGGCTATGAAATGATGATTAGCCAGACAATAAAGTGTTATTTCAGGGAGACCTGCCCAAGTTGCAAGGATGCCAGCCAACCTTTCCTGCTATTTGAGGATGTGAGAACTGGCAGCCAGATGCAGTCGGACAGGAAATCACCAAAACACAGGGCAGTGGAGGCTCCCTGCAGCTTGGCCGAGTGTTTCAACTGTTTTGAATCAAGTCCGTTTCTGGACAAAATGACCTGCGAGTGCTCAGGAAGAAACGTGTTTGGGGCTCCCAGAAGGAAAGCCGAGTATTAGAAATATGTTTTGCAGTATTAGAAATCTGAGCATCCGATTCTGAATTCTACGTTGGGCTCAGGAAGCTGGATTCCTGGATAAGTAATGCAAAAGAAAAAAAAATGGGGTCAGGAAAAGACGGTCGGTCTCTTCGTTTCCACCCCATCCAAATCTCACCCTCACTTCAAGGGGGCTGCGGAGACAGTCTGCTGAAATATCGTCCTTAACCCAGTCCATCAGCGTGACGACTGCAGGCGGTCAATCCCAGACTGGTCAGATTGTGGATTCCGGCCGCCTTAGGCAGTGTTTCGGCTCTTTCCCATCCTTGGCCAGTCCTTAATAGGGTGACAAAACCTGAAGATTTGTTTATTCAGTCGTATTTACTGAGTGCTTACCATGTGCAGAGCACTAGACTAAACATTGGGAGAGTACAGTGCAACAATAAAAAGACACATTCCCTGCCAAGACTCTGACCCAAAGGAGAACAGAACCCCGTGGCTCAGTGGAAAAGAGCTCGGGCTTTGGAGTCAGAGGTCATAGGTTCAAATCCCAGCTCCGCCACTTGTTAGCTGTGTGACTTTGGGCAAGTCACTTAACTTCTCTGTGCCTCAGTTACCTCATCTGTAAAATGGAAATTAATACTGTGAGCCCCCCCATGGGGTAACTGATCACCTTGTAACCTCCCAAGTGCTTAGAACAGTGCTTTGCACATAGTAAGCGCTTAATAAATCTCATTATTATTATTATTATAAGTGCATAACAGTGGACCTGGGGCGATTTGAACTATGGACCTTTAGGTCTCTCTTCTTTCTTTCGAAGTTCTGTAGTTGTAGCAAGGGACAATTCAAATGCTGGCTAGAATGCAGTTAAGAGAGAAGAGCTAATAATTAATGGCTTATGTGGTTTCCTGAGCTCTAGAACGATGAGAAACTGAGCAGCTTAGCTTACTGGAAAGAGCACATGCCTGAGAGTTGGAGGATCTGAGTTCTAATTCCGGCTCCACCATTTGCCTGCTGAGTGATCTGAGGCAAAGGCCTCTGTTTTCTCATCTGCAAAATGGGGTTTCAGTATCTGTTCTCCCATCTACTTAGACTGTGAGCCTGATGTGGGACAGGGACTGTGGCCAACCTGATTATCTTGTAACTACCCCTGCGTATAGTACAGCACTTTGCACCTAGGAAGTGCTTACAAATACCAAAATTATTATTGTTATGATTATGAGTAAGGCACCGTTCCTGGTTTCAGTACTTTTCCAAACAGTGGTTATTTATTCTTTTTTCTTTAAGTGGTTAGGCAGTCACTGGGAGGGAAGATGCTATCACCAATCAATCATTCAATAATATTTGAGCACTGCTCCATGAAGAGCAATCAATCAGTCAATCAATAGTATTTCTTGAGCACTAACCGTGTGCAGAGGAGTGTATTTAGTGTTTGAGAGAGTACAGTACAACAGAGTTACTCTTATGTTCCGGAGGACTGAAACCTATAAGGGGGAGGAATAATGTATCTCAGAGTCCTCAGTTATTCAAGGAGAGGCCTAGAACTGGACAAAACTGTATGAAACGGGAGAAAACGCAGTCATGACCAGAACACTTCATTAGAGCAGTTTTGGAGACCCGAGAATAGGAAAGCATTCTTCAGTGGTGAAACTTTCAATTATTGGCATTTATTGAGCACTTACTATATGCGGAGCACTGTACTAAGCACATGGGAGAGCACAATACAACAGAATTGGCAGGCATGTTCCCTGCCCATAATGATCTTACAGTGTTTCATTCATTTCATTTTCATTTAATCATATTTATTGAGCGCTTACTGTGTGCGGAGCACTGTACTAAGCGCTTGGGAAGTACAAGTTGGCAACATATAGAGACGGTCCCTACCCAACAGCGGGCTCACAGTCTAGAAGAATGGGGGCAGAAAAGGGGAAAGGGATGGGTGAGGGCAGAGGGGAAGTTGGGGGGCAGAGAAATAGGGGCAGAAAAGGGGGAAGGGTTGGGTGAGGGCAGAGGGGAAGTTGGGGGCAGAGAAATAGGGGCAGAAAAGGGGGAAGAGATGGGTGAGGGGGCAATGAAATAGGGGCAGGGAAGGGGAGGGAGGAAATTGGAGCAGAGAAATAGAGGCAGCAAAGGGAGGAAGGAGAGGATGAGAGCAGGAAGAGGAGGGGGAGTTGGGGGGCAGAGAAATAGGGGCAGAAAGGGGGGAAGGGATGGGTGAGGGCAGAGGGGAAGTTGGGGGCAGAGAAATAGAGGCAGAAAAGGGGGAAGGGATGGGTGAGGGGGCAGTGAAATAGGAGCAGGGAAGGGGAGGGGGAAAATTGGAGCAGAGAAATAGAGGCAGAAAATGGAGGAAGGAGAGGATGAGGGCAGGAAGAGGAGGGGAAGTTGGGGGGCAGAGAAATAGGAGCAGAAAAGGGGGAAGGGATGGGTGAGGGCAGAGGGGAAGTTGGGGGCAGAGAAATAGGGGCAGAAAATGGAGGAAGGAGAGGATGAGGGCAGGAAGAGGAAGAGAAGTTGGGGGGCAGAGAAGTAGGAGCAGAAAAGGGGGAAGGGATGGGTGATGGGGCAGAGGGGAAGTTGGGGGCAGAGAAATAGGGGCAGAAAATGGAGGAAGGAGAGGATGAGGGCAGGAAGAGGAGGAGATGTTGGGGGGCAGAGAAGTAGGAGCAGAAAACGGGGAAGGGATGGGTGAGGGCAGAGGAGAAGTTGGGGGCAGAGAAATAGGGGCAGAAAAGGGGGAAGGGATGGGTTCATCCTTCTGTCATATGGCGTAGAAGGCTCAACACGACAGGTTGAAGTTTACCAAACTGGAACATAACTCTGTTTTGTTTTTTAACCAATCAGTAGCGAGTCATATGAGAAACCCTTGTCTTTACTAGTTCATCCCCCAAACTAACAGTGCTTCTTAACTCTATCTCACGTGGCCTAAGAATGCAGTCACCAGATGCCGTATTGAAAAATCAGCTATTTCAAAGCAAAAACCATTTTTGTTTTGGAGAAACACCCCTATTTAAGTTCCTCTCTGTTATAGTCAATCATTCTTATTGAACACTTACTATGTGCAGAGCACTGTGCTAAGGTACTAAGTGCTTGGCCCGGGCTTTGGAGTCAGAGGTCATGGGTTCGAATCCCAGCTCCGCCATATGTCTGCTGTGTGACCTTGGGCAAGTCACTTAACTTCTCTGAGCCTCAGTTCCCTCATCTGTAAAATGGGGATTAAGACTGTGAGCCCCACGTGGGACAACTTGATCACCTTGTATCCGCCCCAGTGCTTAGAACAGTGCTCTGCACATAGTAAGCGCTTAACTAATGCCATTATTATTATTATTATTATTATTACAGCGTGGCTCAGTGGACAGAGCATGGGCTTGGGAGTCAGAGGTCATGGGTTCTAAACCCGGCTCCACCACTCGTCAGCTGTGTGACTTTGGGCAAGTCATTTCACTTCTCTGGGCCTCAGCTCATCTGTAAAATGGGGATTAAGACTCTGAGCTCCACGTGGGACAACGTGGTTATCTTGTATATCCCCCCAGAGCTTAGAACAGTGCTCGGCACATAGCAAGCGCTTAACAAATACCACATATAACACGTTCTCTGCCCACAACAAGCTTTATGATCTAGAGGGATAAAGTAAGGATGGTAAGCAAAGCAAGAGGGGTCACAGAGGAACAAAAAAAAAATAAAGGTTTTTGGGAAACAATTTTATTTCCCTCACCAATATATACTATCTGTGCTTTCCATCCAATAATGTTTTGGTGGAAATAATTATCATTAGATGTATTTTCGCTTCAGCGCATCGTGTTAGTAAGAAAGAACCGCTGACAGAGCATTGGGAAATTACATTATTTTAGTTAGCCTTTTGAAAATTTGGTCTAGCAACAGATAATTCAGCAGGTTTGTTAGCAGGTAACAATGTCTATCTCCACCACTAAATTGCAAGCTCCTTGTGGGCAGGGATTATGTCTACCTTCCCTATTGCACGCTCCCTCTAGAAGCTCGTTATGGGCAGGGAACATGTCTGCTAATTCTGTTATATTATACACTCCCAAGCATTTAGTACAGTGCTCTATGTATAGTAAGTGCTCAATAAACACCATCAATCGATCGATTGATTCCATACACTTAGTACAGTAAGTACTAAGTACTTGGGGAAGCGGCGTGGCTTGATGGAAAGAGCACGGGCTTTGGAGTCAGAGGTCATGGGTTCGAATCCCGGCTCTGCCACTTGTCAGCTGTGGGGCCTTGGGCAAGCCACTTAACTTCTCTGGGCCTGTTACCTCATCTGTAAAATGGGATTAAGACTGTGAGCCCCACGTGGGACAACCCGATCACCTTGTATCCCCCAGCGCTTAGAACAGTGCTTTGCACATAGTAAGCGCTTAATAAATGCCATTATTATTATTATTATTATTATTATTATTATTATTATTACAGTACTCTGCACACAGTAACCTTTAAATCGATAACACTGATTGAGTGAAGTAACTGGCAAAGTCATTTCTAAGGATAAAGACCTGGAAATATGATGGGTTGTGATTCTCCCTAGGGGCTGCATACGTCCATGGAAGGTTTTCCCGGGATAGAGGAAGGAAAGAGACAAATTCCCTCTGCTTCCTGCTAGGTCAGCTTCAGATGGTAAAACTAGTGGTTTGCCATTCCACTGCAGATGCTCACAGTTTCTTAAGGGCGAAGGCAATTTTGGTCCATCATCATCGTCATCATCAATTGTATTTATTGAGCGTTTACTATGTGCAGAGCACTGTACTAAGCGCTTGGGAAGTACAAATTGGCAACACATAGAGACAGTCCCTACCCAACAGTGGGCTCACAGTCTACAAGGGGGAGACAGAGAACAAAGCCAAACATACTAACAAAGTAAAATAAATAGAATAGATATCCAAATATCGTATTTATTGAGCGCTTACTATGTGCAGAGCACTGTACTAAGCGCTTGGGGTCCAAGGCAGGAATCTTTGACTTCTGGCGTATGTTTCCCAAGTGCCCAGTTCCGAGGTCTCCTTACCTCCCCCTTGCACTCCCTCCACCCCTTTCAGTGCTCTCCTCACTGTGAGCACTTAGGAAACACGGGCACTGGCGTTGATGGGGAATTTTGTCCCGATGAGACCACCTCCGAATGTGAGAAATCCACTTACTAAGCGCCGCAGTGCCTATTTGAGAAGCAACGTGGCCCAGTGGAAAGAACCCGGGCTCTGGAGTCAGAGGTTGTGGGTTCAAATCCCGGCTCCGCCAACTGTCAGCTGTGTGAATTTGGACAAGTCACTTAACTTCTCTGCGCCTCAGTTACCTCATCTGTAAAATGGGGATAAAGACTGTAAGCCCCACGTGGGACAACCTGATCACCTTGTAAACTCCCCCAGTGCTTAGAACAGTGCTTTGCACATAGTAATAATAATAATAATAATAGCATTTATTAAGCGCTTACTATGTGCAGAGCACTGTTCTAAGTGCTGGGGAGGTTACAAGCACGCGGGGCTCACAGTCTTAATCCCCATTTTGCAGATGAGGGAACTGAGGCACAGAGAAGTGAAGTGACTTGCCCAAAATCACACAGCTGACAATTGGTGGAGCCGGGATTCGAACCCATGACCTCTGACTCCAAAGCCCGGGCTCTTTCCACCGAGCCACGCTGCTTCTCAATGAAGCTTAACAAATGCCATCATCATCATTATTATTGTTACTCTTTAACAGGACACATGAAAAATAAGTGCAATATGTGGATTCCGTTGTCAATTAATCGTATTTATTGACCGCTTACTGGGTGCAGAGCACTGTACTAAGCGCTTGGGAAGTCCAAGTTGGCAACATATAGAGACAGTCCCTACCCAACAGTGGGCTCACAGTCTAGAGAAGCAGCGTGGCTCAGTGGAAAGAGCCCGGGCTTTGGAGTCAGAGGTCAGGGGTTCAAATCCCGGCTCCGCCACTTGTTAGCTGTGCGACTTTGGGCAAGTCGCTTCACTTCTCTGGGCCTCAGTTACCTCATCTGTAAAATGGGGATTAAGACTGTGAGCCCCATGTGGGACAACCTGATCGCCTTGTAACCTCCCCAGCGCTTAGAACAGTGCTTTGCACATAGTAAGCGCTTAATAAATGCCATCATTATTATTAAAAGGGGGAGACAGAGAACAAAACCAAACATACTAACAAAATAAAATAAATCAGAAATATCAAAGCTTTTGCAGTTGGCCTTTATAATTCAAAAATTATTTTTTGGAATCAAGAGGGAGAGGAATCCACAGCTGTTCCTTTGAAGAGGTAAAAAGCTCCTACTTTCCCAAAATGACTCCTCTGAGGTCCAATAACCTAATTTCTTTGCCCGAACAAGTGACATCGCAGCCGTCCTAAGCTCTCCCTTCCTTTCGGGATGCTTTCGGCCGGCAGAAACGGGACATTAGCAGTTCTGACTTTTTAAGATCTTGGGGAGGTGCTAATTGTCTCAGATTTTGTTTCGAACGTGGGGCTAATTCCATTTTTAAACAAGTACCATATGCTTCGTTCTTGTTTTGGGATCTTCTGACAAGATTTGGAGATTTTTAAAAGCTCTCCGCCATGCACCTTCTAAAAGAGTTCAGAAGGGAAAATTGTCTTCCAAATTAGCCATTCGCCACAAGAAGGCCAAAGTAAAAGTTTCCAGGGTGCGTTTGAAAAGGCACACCTCTAAATCTAATAAATTTCTTTTATTTAACTCCTCTAAAAAAGGAGTTTAGCGCTTCGAACAGCACCTGGCACGTAGCAAGCGCTTAACAAATAATAATAATAATAATATTAGCATTTATTAAGTGCTTACTATGTGCAAAGCACTGCTGGGGAGGTTACAAGGTGATCAGGTTGTACTTCCCAAGCGCTTAGTACAGTGCTCTGCACACAGTAAGTGCCAGTGCTCTGCATAATAATAATGATAATAATAATAATAATAGCATTTATTAAGCGCTTACTATGTGCAAAGCACTGTTCTAAGCACTGGCGAGGTTACAGGGTGATCAGGTTGTACTTCCCCAGCCCTTAGTACAGTGCTCTGCCCACAGTAAGCGCTCAATAAATACAATTGAATGAACAAATACCATTGGCTCAGTGGAAAAGAGTCCGGGCTTTGGAGTCAGAGGTCACGAGTTCAAATCCCTGCTCTGCCAATTGTCAGCTGTGTGGCTCTGGGCAAGTCGCTTAACTTCTCTGTGCCTCAGTTGCCTCACCTGTAAAATGGGGATGAAGACTGTGAGCCCCCCCGTGGGACAACCTGATCACCTTGTAACCTTCCCAGCCCTTAGAACAGTGCTTTGCACATAGTAAGCGCTTAATAAATGTCATTATTATTATTATTATTAAAAAAAAAGGTAGGAGCTGTTTTAGATTTCCTCTGAATTCTAGGTGGATTATTTTTGAGGCTATGTACACTAAGCAGCTCTGTTCTGTTCATCATCATCATCAATCGTATTTATTGAGCGCTTACTATGTGCAGAGCACTGTACTAAGCGCTTGGGAAGTACAAATTGGCAACACATAGAGACAGTCCCTACCCAACAGTGGGCTCACAGTCTAAAAGGGGGAGACAGAGAACAAAACCAAACATACCAACAAAATAAAATAAATAGGATAGATATGTACAAGTAAAATAAATAAATAAATAAATAAATAAATAAATAGAGTAATAGAGTTCTGTTCAAGCCTCATTGTACAGTACGGTAAACTAAGCCATTGAAATGACCCCTTGGTTCAAAGGATAGAGAAGCAACATGGCCTAGTGGTCAGAGGTCATGGGTTCGAATCCCGGCTCTGCCGCTTGTCAGCCGTGTGACCTTGGGCAACTCACTTCTCTGGGCCTCAGTTCCCTCATCCGGAAAGTGGGGATTAAGACTGCGAGCCCCACGTGGGACAACCTGATCACCTTGTGTCCCCCGCAGCGCTTAGAACAGTGCTTGGCACGTAGTAAGCGCTTAACAAGTGCCATCATTATCATCATCATCAATCGTATTTACTGAGCGCTTACTATGTGTAGAGCACTGTACTAAGCGCTTGGGAAGTACAAATTGGCAACATATAGAGACAGTCCCTACCCAACAGTGGGCTCACAGTCTAAAAGTCTAAAAGTCTATAATAATACCATCATTACTTATTTATAAATAAATAAATAATAAATAAATAATGTATAAATAAATAAATAAATATTATTATATTTATAATAAATAACAAATATATTATAATAATGATTAATAAACTATTAATAATATTAAATATAAATAATAAATAAATAATACCCGCTAATATTAATAAATAAATAAATATTACTTATTTATTATTATTAGTGGGTATTATTTATTATTATTAGTGGGTAGAGCATGGGCCTGGAATTCAGAAGGACTTGGATTCTAATGCTGGCTCTGCCACATGTCTGCCATGTGACCTCAAGCAAGTCACTTCGCTCTCTGTACCTCAGGAACCTCATCTTTGAAATGAGGATTAAGACCGCGAGCCTCACGCGGGATAGGGACTGTATCCAACCCGACAAACTTGAATCCACCCAGCACTTAGTACAGTGCCTAGCGCATAGTAAGAACTTAACAAATACCATTTTTTAAAAAAATAGGATAAAAATGGGGTTGTGTGGGGCGTTTTGGAAAAAAATGAAATAGGATAAAAATGGGGTTGTGGGGGGCACAATAAATAATGTAAACCTACTGAGATGAGGAAATTATTTTATGATATAAATAAAATCATTCAGGTTTGAGGAGGTTAAAGAGGTCGGAAGAGAAGCACATGGCTCAGGCACAGGAGCACAGGAGCACAGGCATATATACCTGTATATATGAATATATGTTTGTACATATTTATTACTCTATTTTACTTGTACATATCTATTCTATTTATTTTATTTTGTTAGTATGTGTGGTTTTGTTCTCTGTCTCCCCCTTTTAGACTGTGAGCCCAATGTTGGGTAGGGACTGCCTCTATATGTTGCCAACTTGTACTTCCCAAGCGCTTAGTACAGTGCTCTGCACACAGTAAGCGCTCAATAAATATGATTGATTGATTTGGAGTCAAAGGTCATGGGTTCAAATCCCGGCTCCACCAATTGTGAGCTGTGTGACTTGGGCAAGTCATTCACTTCTCTGTGCCTCAGTTACCTCATCTGCAAAATGGGGATTAAGGCTGTGAGCCCCCCGTGGGATAACCTGATCACCTTGTAACCTCCCCAGCGCTAAGAACAGTGCTTTGCACATAGGAAGCACTTAATAAATACCATTATTATTATTATTTTTATTATTACCATGATGCTATCAACGGCCGATAGGTATAGTGCGTGACTAATGATACATTCCCAGACATGTGCACGTGATGATTTCTCTTTACCACACAGCTTCAATTCCCTAACCGAAGCGCCTGGTATTAGTATCTTTTTGTCATCATCATCATCAATCGTATTTATTGAGCGCTTACTATGTGCAGAGCACTGTACTAAGCGCTTGGGAAGTACAAATTGGCAACATTTTGTCCTCTTGATGTCACAATCTCCTGGAGTCACTCCGTGATATTTATTGAGTGCTTACCGTGGGTAGAGCCTCCAGTCTAAAACATTTCCGACTAGCCCCAGCTGCCTCCTCTTCTGACTCCTGTTTATTTTGTTAATGATGTGCATCGAGCTATAATTCTGTTTGTTCTGACGATTTTGACACCCGTCTGCGTGTTTTGTCTTGTTGTCTGTCTCCCCCTTCTAGATTGTGAGCCCGTTGTTGGGTAGGGACTGTCTCTATATGTTGCCAACTTGTACTTTCCAAGCACTTAGTACAGTGCTCTGCACACAGTAAGCGCTCAATAAATCGCTCTCGCCTGTCCCGCCATCGACCCCCGGCCCACGTCCTCCCCCGGGCCTGGAATGCCCTCCCTCTGCCCATCCGCCAAGCTCGCTCTCTTCCTCCCTTCAAGGCCCTGCTGAGAGCTCACCTCCTCCAGGAGGCCTTCCCAGACTGAGCCCCTTCCTTCCTCTCCCCCTCGTCCCCCTCTCCATCCCCCCATCTTACCTCCCTCCCTTCCCCACAGCACCTGTATATATGTATATATGTTTGTACATATTTTTTTACTCTATTTATTTATTTAATTTATTTGTACATATCTATTCTATTTATTTTATTTTGTTAGTATGTTTGGTTTTGTTCTCTGTCTCCCCCTTTTAGACTGTGAGCCCACTGTTGGGTAGGGACTGTCTCTATATGTTGCCAATTTGTACTTCCCAAGCGCTTAGTACAGTGCTCTGCACATAGTAAGCGCTCAATAAATACGATTGATGATGATGATGATGATGATAAATACAATTGAAAGAAAGAAAAGTCCACCACGCTCCCTACCGAGAAGCAGCGTGGCTCAGTGGAAAGAGCCCAGGCTTTGGAGTCAGAGGTCATGGGTTCAAATTCCGGCTCCACCACTTGTCAGCTGGGTGACTTTGGGCAAGTCGCTTCACTTCTCTGTGCCTTAGTTACCTCATCTGTAAAATGGGGATTAAGACTGTGAGCCCCCCTTGGGACAATATCTGATCATCTTGTAACCTCCCCAGCACTTAGAACAGTGCTTTGCACGTAGTAAGCACTTAATACATGCCATCATCATTATTATTATTATTACCCTCAAAACCCTCCTAAAAAATCACATCTCCTATAAGAGGCTTTCCCACACTCAGCCTTCTGTTTCCCCTATCCACCCTCCCCTCTGCCTGCATACCCCTTAAAAACTTTGATACTCACCCCAAACCCACAATACTTATATAAATACTCCAGACTGTAAGCCCTGTGTGGGCAGTGATTGCCCCTCTTTATTGCTGAATTGTACTTTCCAAGCGCTTAGTACAGTGCTCTGCACACAGTAAGCGCTCAATAAATACAAATGAATGAATGTACGCTATTATTTCCCCTCTCCCTAATCTATTTTAATGCCTGTCCGTCGTCCCCCCCCCCCCCCCCCCCCGGCCCTTTAGCCTGTAAGTCCCCACAAGGAGCAGGTGACGACACCTGTCCACATGTTTTGTTTTGTTGTCCCTTCTAGACTGTGAGCCCACTGTTGGGTAGGGACCGTCTCTATATGTTGCCGACTTGTACTTCCCAAGCGCTTAGTACAGTGCTCTGCACACAATAAGCACTCAATAAATACGATTGAATGAATGAATGAATGAATCGCATCTACCAACTCTGTTTTATTGAACTTTCCCAAATGCTCAGTTCGGTGTTCTGCATAGAGTAAGCACTCGATAAACAATGTTGGCCGATTGATACATTGCATTACTTGAAGTTTTGTTTCCTGTGTAGAGAGCGACTGTTTCAGTACCCTGCTGTTGTACATTCTCCATCCACCCCACCTAGGAAGATAGGTGGTGTTTAAGTGCTAGTGCTCTGAGTCCCAGGATCTCGTTCTTTGGGATCTTGCCTTGCCATTCGATGTTGAGAGTAACAATAATAATAATAGTAGTGATAATTGTTAAGGACTTACCATGTGCCAGGCACTATACTAAGCGCTGGGGTAGATGCTTAACTTTTCTGTGCCCCAGTTACCTCATCTGCAAAATGGGGATTAAGAATGTGAGCCCCATGAAGCCCCTGTCCCACATGGGGCTCAAAGTCTTAATCCCCATTTTGCAGATGAGGTAACCGAGGCACAGAGATGTGAACTTCATTCATTCATTCAATCGTATTTATTGGGCACTTACTGTGTGCAGAGCACTGGGCTAAGCTCTTGGAAAATACAATTCAGCAACAAATAGAGACACTCCCTATCCAACGGGCTCACAGTCTAGAAGCGGGGAGACAGACAATAAAACAAAGCAAGTGGACAGGCATCAATAGCATCAATGTAAATAAATAGAATTATAGATATGTACTCATCATTAATAAAATAAATAGAATAATAAATATGCACATCTATACACAAGTGCTGTGGGGCAGGGAGGGGGGTTAGAACAGGGGGAGGGAATGGGGCGATGGGGAGGGAAGGAAAAGGGAGGCTCAGTCTGGGAAGGCATCCTGGAGGAGGTGAGCTTTCAGTAAGGCTTTGAAGGGGGGAAGTGTGCTAGTTTGGCAGATGTGAGGAGGGAGGGCATTCCAGGCCAGAGGCAGGACTTGGGCCGGGGGTCGATGGCGGGACAGGTGAGAACGAGGCACGGTGAGGAGGTGAGTGGCAGAGGAGCGGAGGGTGCGGGCTGTGCTGGAGAAGGAGAGAAGGGAGGGGAGGTAGGAGGGGACGAGGGGATGGAGAGCTTTGAAGTCAATAGTGAGGAGGTTTGGGGGTCACGCAGCAAATGAGTGGCAGAGCGGGGATCAGAATCCAGGTCCTTCTGACTCCGAGACCTCTGCTTTACCCACTAGGCCACGCTGATTACAGCTGGCAGTGGTGTAACCGCAGTAGAAGTCCAATGGTAAGTAGCTACTTAGTCCTAAATTCAAAGTCTAAAGTACCCTTCCCTATATGGCCCCTACGGAACACACACCTCTTCAGTCTGCCCTAATCTAGGTTCCTTTCTTATATTTGTGTTGTTTGGCTCTGAGCTGATTTCTAAATAAGCTTTTCCGGAGTTCGGAATGAAAGTCAATTGATAGGGCCTGGTTCGTTGGCCTTTCTTAAGAAAGGATGCCTCTAGGAGTTTCATCTCAGTTAAGGAATGTAGAATCAGGCCTACACTGCAAGTTGGGACACACGACATAATCAATCAATCATATTTATTGAGTGCTTACTGTGTGCAGAGCACTGTACTAAGTGCTTGGGAAGTACAAGTTGGCAACATATAGAGACAGTCCCTACCCAACAGTGGGCTCACAGTCTAAAAGAGAAACAAGAAACAGCTGGGATGACACCTGTCCCTAAACATAGCTACTCAATGTCCGACTTTTGGCAGCTCTTGGACACCTTTTCATTGCCAGTAAAGTTATTGAAATTGAAAAAGGCCATCTGGTCGATCATTTGTGTGAGCGAAGCAGGTGATGGGATTGCAGGTGATGACGGATTCAGGCTGTTTCCGGAACAAAGAGCTGATTCGGTCATCCTCATCTGCCCCAAACAAGTCAGCGGTATTTTTTAAGTTTGGCATTTTCAAATCGAGAACTTTTTAAGAGTACTTGAGGTGACTTTGGTAGCAACATCGCTTACGGGCCATTGCATGGTAGTGTTTCAGGCAGTAAAGTTTCTCCTAATCTTACTTCCTGGCCCCCTTGGTTTGCCATTTACCCCAGTATGGGCCCAAAACAGGTTTTATTGGACAAGGTCGTAGAAAATGTCAAGACCTCGCCAGTGAAACAGAGATGCTGATGTTTCATAATTTTCCAAGAGGTCCAGAAGATTAATTTTTAGATGGTGTTGGGGAATTTTGCTCTTTCTCTGGCCTTTCCAAAGGATTAGGGGTTTGGACAGATCATCTAATCCATGCACCTGTCTCCCTCCAGGACTACACCTAAATGATTCTGGATGCTTGGAAAGCTAATTCTCCTTTTAAGGGCTTTTTGAAGCAAAAGATTGCTAAACTGCCTCGGGAACCCATCCTGAACATTCAGCAGCCTTCCCTGTTAAGATATTTTCCTTTAAACAGGAATGCTTGCTCTCCACCCAGGGAAGACAATTGGTGGACTTATTTCCCCCTCCTTCTGCCTTCTCTTCCAAGGCAAACAATCCAACTTATTCAGACCTTGTATCTGGATTTGGTGACCGGTTGAATAACTGTGAGCCCGTTGTTGGGTAAGGATTGCCTCTATCTGTTGCCGAATTGTACTTTCCAAGTGCTTAGTACAGTGCTCCGCATACAGTAAGTGCTCAATAAATACGATTGAATGAATGTGAGCTGAATGAGCGACAGGAGTCGAAGATAACGCCGAGGTTATGGGCTTGTGAGAGAAGGAGGGTGGTGGTGATGTCTCCAGTGATGGGAAAGTCAGGGGGAGGACAGGAAATGAGGCAGAAAGACGAGGGATTATGTTTTTGACGTGTTAAATTTAAGTTGTCAGCAGAACATTCAAATAGAGATGTCCTGAAGGCAGGAGGAAATGCAAGACTGCAGAGGAGAGAAGTCAGGGCAGGAAAGCAAATTTGGAAAGCATCTGTATAGAGAGGGTAGTTGAAGCTGCGGGAGCAAATGAGTTCTCCAAGGGAGAACTTTAGACTGTAACCTCGTTGTGGCCAGGAAACATGTCTACCAACTCTGTTATATTGTACTCTTTGAAGAGTTTAGTACAGTGCTCTTCCCAGAGTGTTTAATAAATACCACTGATTGATTGACTGTAGATGAAGACTCACATTAGATTTTGCGGGGGGATCAGCAGGAGTAACACTGGTGAGATGCTCTGGGTGTGCTACGCTTAGTAAAGCTATGGGCAGCAGCAAGATGCCAGCAGGCTCATATCCCTCTTTGTGCTGCTTGTAAACAACAATATAAATCCCCTTCTTTCACATCCTACTTTGGTGCTGTTTCTGTGTGCTTCAGTCCCTTCACTGTCATGTTGTCCTACCATAAGGTCTTAGATATTTCTGAGGAACCCGCTGCATATAAACAAGGCCCAACCCTGTTTTTTGTAAAATCCATAATTCCAGTTGACCATTTAAAATCCTAAGTATACCAGAAATAACTGCACTTTTAATTAATACCAAGCTTCTTGTCAGACTGAGTGGTCTCTAGGAAAATTCACATATAATCTTTCCTGATTTTAAGGTGTTCTGGTTTTCCGTGATAATCCGTCATTCAGCTGGGCACAAGAACAGATAACTGAACAGCAAACCAGAGTTTTCTGTAGCAAAGTTATTGCGGTTCAAGTTGCTGTACTTTTGTGGGTGCTGCTTAAATTGTGCAGTTGCTCTTGTGTTTTCACTGAGGACATTGTTAGGCTATTGAGGAGCTAAAATTCTTCTGTCGTTAACCTGAAGTCGGGATCCCTTTCTTAACTCGCTGCCTGTCCCCTGAATTCTTGGTAATTGGAAATTGGGAAAACTTCTTAGTTTTCTCTCCCTGTTAGAAAATCTGAAGGGTATTATTTTGCATTCTCCAGAAATGCTAAGCTGCAACTCTTTGGAGGTCTTATGGAAGCCTTTTCTAGAAATATTATTACGTCTGTCCTATGAAGATGCGCATTCCTGGGGCTTATTTTTAATGTAGCCTTGCAAATAAATGTATTTTCCTGGCTGCGCTTTGCCGGATCTCCAATGCCTGTGGCATGCCACTGAAGAGAAAGGAGACCTAGCTGGCAGGGGCAATGGTACCAGGCAGAATGGCAGTCATTATGCCCCTTGGGCAAGGAGGAGAAAGGGGAAAAGGATGGGTATGGGTTTGGTGTTTTGGTTCCTGAAGAGAGCAATAGCCTGTACCTGTGGAAAAAGCTCCCTGGACTGTCACCTTGGGAGGTTTAGTAAGGGGAGATATTTTGGTAAGGGATTGGGCATCTGGGTGAATGTTTGATTTCAGTGAAATAAAGTCCTTGATCCACTGGAAACAGTGGAAAGGTCTGTAGCAAAAGGGTTTGACTAAATAATAATAGTAATAATTATGGTGTTTAAACACTTACTATGTGCCATGCACTGCAGTAGACTCTGGGGTAGATAAAGATAAGTAGGCCAGACACAGATCCTGACCCATTTGGGGCTCGTAATCTAAGTAGACGGGGGTAGGATTCAACCCTCATTTTACAGATGAGGAAACTGAGGCCCGGACCTTTCCCTGGGTCATGCCGCAGGTAAGTGGCAGATCCAGAATTAGAACCCAAGCCCCAGGTTTACGCTCTATCATCTAGGCCACGCCGTTTCTCGAACCATTCAGGACGGAGTTCTGAGGACTGACTTTTCAGTCATGTCTGCTGCCAAAAGCAAAGTGAGCCTCAATCAATCAATGGTATTTATTGAGTGCTCCTTGTGTGCAAAGCCCTGTACTAAGCACGTGGGAGAGTGCAATACCACGAGGGTTGGTAGACTCATTCTCTGCCCACAAGGGCCTCACAGTCTAGGCGGGAAGACAGACATTAATAGAAATAAATTACAGATATGTACATAAGCCCACTGTTGGGTAGGGACTGTCTCTATATGTTGCCAACTTGTACTTCCCAAGCGCTTAGTACAGTGCTCTGCACACAGGAAGCGCTCAATAAATATGATTGATTGATAAGCGGACTATATGTACGTAAGTCAAAGGACTGAGAGGCAAGACACTGGGTGTCAAATGATGGAACCAAGGTAAACTTAGATAGTCCTCCTTAACCAGTTATTTCGAAGGAAGAGACTAGTTATTTCGAAGGAGAGAAGCAGCGTGGCTCAGTGGAAGGAGCCCAGGCTTTGGAGTCAGAGGTCGTGGGTTTGAATCCCGGCCCCGCCACATCTCTGCTGTGTGACCTTGGGCAAGTCACTTAACTTCTCTGAGCCTCAGTTACCTCATCTGTAAAATGGGGATTCAGATTGTGAGCCCGACATGGGACAACCTGATCACCTTATATCCTCCCCACCGCTTAGTACAGTGCTTTGCACATAGTAAGCGCTTAACAAATGCCATTATTATTATTATTATTATTACTTTCTGAAATACAATGTTAAAATTCAAGGGCGCTGTCAGAAAAGAGTGCTAAATGAAGAGCATTGTAGATGGCATCTGCATACTAGAGGAGAAGGATGTTTTCATTCAGGACCAGTGAGTATCTAAAATGATTTTTTTGGGAGGGCACGTTATTTGTTCAGCACTTACTATGTGCCAGGCACTGGGGTAGGTACAGAGTAATCAGGTTGGAAACAGTCAATGTCCTACATGGGGCTCACGGTCTTAATCGACATTTTACAGATGAGGGAACTGAAACAGAAAAGTAAAGTGATTTGAACAAGGTCACACAGCAGACAAATGGTGGAGCTGAGATTAGAGCCCAGGTCCTTCTGATTCCCAGGCCTGTATTCTGTCCACGAGCGGTTGCCTGTCCACCTCCATAGCAAACAAAAACTCCTCACTATTGGCTTTAAAGCTCTCCATCACCTCGTCCCCACCTACCTCACGTCTCTTCTCTCCTTCTCCAGCCCAGCCCGCACACTCCACTCCTCTGGTGCTGACTTTCTCTCACTGTGCCTCGATCTCGCCTGTCTCGCCTCTGACCCCTGGCCCAATCCTACCTCCGGCCTGGAACACCCCCTCTCCTCAAATCTGCCAAACAATCACTCTTCCCCCACTTCAAAGCCCTACTGAAAGCGCGCCTCCTCCAAGAGGCCTTCCCAGACTAAGCCCCGCTTTTCCTTCCCTCCTCCTCCCTTCTGCATCACCACGACTCACTTCCTTTGCTCTCCCCCACTCCCCACCCCACAGCACTTACGTATATATGTATACTTCTATAATTCTATTCATTTATATTGATGCCCATTTACTTGTATTGATGTCTTTCTCCCGCCCTCTAATCTGTGAGCCTGTTGTGGGCAGGGATTGTCTCTCTTTATTGCTGTATTGTACTTTCCAAATGCTTAGTACAGTGCTCTGCGCACAGTAAGCACTCAATAAATGTGACAATGAATGAAGAACAGAAGAGGACCCAGAAATGAGTTTTGTGGGACTCACACAGTAAGGAGGTGATATGTTGCCAATTTGTACTTCCCAAGCGCTTAGTACAGTGCTCTGCACATAGTAAGCGCTCAATAAATATGATTGATGATGATGATGAGGTGGGAGTATCTTAAGCAAACACGTCTTTTCTCCGCTGCATTGCTGCGCTTCCCCGAAGGTCCAGAGTTCATTAGGCAGAGATATGAGGTAACCGTGCACCCGGAATGGAACTTCTTCTTTTCATTCTTCTTATCTCCAGGTTCCAGAGAAAGGAGCTGAGGATGCCTTAACAATCAACGGAGGTTCCCACTAGGGTTTGTGATTTGAAATATTCAGAGATTGAAACAGCTGAGAGAGAGCGAGAGTCCTTTTAACTGTGAAGGGACCATAGAGCTCCCTATACTTAGACCCCCCCCAAGAGCCAACCGACAGGCAAGTCCAGAAAATGGCAGCTGCCCAGACGACCATGGGAAAACTCTCCTGCTTTGCCGTCCTGCGGACGGATTCATCCCAGTGATGGCCCGCAACGGGAGCTTCCACACTTCCTTCCCCCTGAACGGTAGCACCCCACCGCCAGACTCCAGGTCTTCGGCTTTGCCCGCTCCGCTCCGGATACCCACAGCAGTAATCATGCTGCTGATGATCGCAGTTGGATTCCTGGGCAATGCGATCGTCTGCCTCCTCGTGTACCAGAAGCCCGCCATGCGCTCAGCCATCAACCTCCTCCTGGGCACCTTGGCCTTCTCGGACATCCTGCTGTCTTTATTCTGCCTGCCCTTCGCCGCCGTCACCCTCATCACGGGCACCTGGAACTTCGGGGCACCTTACTGCCGTATCTCGGCCACGCTGTACTGGTTCTTCGTCTTGGAAGGGGTGGCCGTCCTCCTGATCATCAGCGTGGACCGCTTCCTCATCATCGTCCGGCACCAAGACAGGTTGACCCCGCGCCGGGCCGAGGCGTTGATCGCCGGCTCCTGGGCCCTGTCTTTCTGCATCTCCTGCCCCTCGCTCGCGGGCTGGGCATTCGTGGAAGTGCCGGCCCGGGCTCCCCAGTGCGTCCTGGGGTACACGGAGCTTCCCGCCAACAGGGCCTACGCGGTGACGTTGGTGGCGGCCGTGTTCTTCGTGCCCTTCGCCATCATGCTGTACACCTACCTGTGCATCCTGAACACCGCGCGGAGGAACGTGGTCCGGATCCGCCACGACCGTCCCCTAAGCCGCCGCGGGCCCGACGGCCTGACGGGCCCACGGCGGCCTCGCCGGACGGCCGTGGACGTGAGCTTCAAAACCAGGGCCTTCGTGACCATCCTGATCCTGTTCGTGGGGTTCTCCTTCTGCTGGCTGCCTCACACGGTCTTCAGCCTGCTGTCCGTGTTCAGCCAGAGCTTTTACTACGGTTCTTCTTTCTACGCCACCGGCACCTACACGCTGGGGCTCAGTTACCTCAAGTCCGTCTTCAACCCCGTGATCTACTGTTGGAGAATTAAGAAGTTCCGGGAGGCCTGTGTGGAGTTCCTGCCCAGTACGTTCAGAATCGCTCCCGGAGTGCCCGGGAGGACCAGGAGAAGGATCCACCCCAGTACCATCTACGTGTGCGGGGAGCACCAGTCGGCCGTTTAGGAAAAGAGCCGGGGAGGAGGCGGCGGGCAGAGGAGCCATTTCCCTTGGGTTCTCCTCATTCCCCGAACACCTTACGAGCGGTCTCCGCCGTGGCCGTTTCCACCCACAGCCCTCTCTGGGCTCTCAGTTCAGCTCACTGCCCCCTGTTTCGGACACGAGGAGCATTAGTCTCACTGGGCTCACCCCAGAGGGGTAACGCTTGGTTTTGGGGGAAGAGAATGGTTAACTGCTAGATCCCTGCCCTTCCCCTCCAGAGATGCCATGTAAATTCCTAACCAAACAGTACACTTGGTGCCCAACTGTAATGAGCTGAAAATTGTGGAGGATCTCAGTATAGTCAGGGCCGTTACAGGTTCCCATTCTCGTTATTTTCCATCTTTCCTGTCAGAGGAGGAGGTGACTCAACCTCTTCCTTCTCCAGTTTCTCACCTAGGGTGCCCAAGATGGAGAATTTTTGAAAGTATTATTTTTTCCTTGAAACCAATGAAATGTGGGGCCCATCACATTCAGCTACATGTTTATCTCAGTGGAAACTGTTTTCACACAAATGCACATACATACATACACACACGCCCCTCTCCCCCCAACATCTGGGAATAGCTGAGGTAAGTACAAAGTCCCTCATTGCCTGATTTCAGATAACACCAATCCCCTCCCTTCTCTCCTTTCCTCCTCCTCCTCCTCTCTCCCCTGCTTCTCTTTTTCCCCACTCTTTTCCTTCCCTTCCACTTTCTTCTCCTGCTTCCTTCCCTATCTTCAAATACCTGTTGTCCAAGCTGAGTCAGAGCTCTTTGTTTTTGAAGCCGTTCCCTGATTCTCAAGAGGGACGAATCCAAGATCCTCTATGTGAACATTGCCCATATGTTACATATGTTACCAACTTGTACTTCCCAAGCGCTTAGTACAGTGCTCTGCACACAGTAAGTGCTCAATAAATACGATTGATGATTGATGATGCCCAGCTATGTGTGCTCTACCGCTTCAGCTCTCAAGGGTGACAGTCCTTGAGTCCTGGTCTTGCACCCTGGGTCATTGATGAATTTCAAATTCACATCACATGAGAAACTACTACTATCGGGATGCTATTTAAAAAACACTAGTATTCGCTAAACGCTGACTATATGCCAAAGTATTAAGTGCTGGATTAGATAGAAGCGAATCCAAGTTGGACACAGTCCAAGTGCCACGTTTGGCTCACGGTATTAATCCCCATTTTACAGATGAGGTAAGTGAAGCACAGAAAAGTTAAGTGACTTGCCGAAGGTCACACAGACACATTGTGGAGCTGGAATTAGAACCCAGGTCCTCTGATTCATAGGATTTGCCTGCCTTGTGGAGCTCTGTTTGCTTTTCAGCTCCTCCCCACCTAGGCCAAACCACAGCCTGCTGTTCCTCCTGCAGTCAATCGTATTTATTGAGCGCTTACTGTGTGCAGAGCACTGTACTAAGCGCTTGGGAAGTACAAGGGATCCTACTTGACCTCCGGAGGACCCTGAGAAGTCTCCTGCTAAGGGGATCTTCACCCCTCACCCCTTGCATCCCAGGAACCAAAGTGACCACAAACACTTTGGGCTGCAGCAGATTCAGAGGTTGGATTTGTGCGTTTCTGGGTTTGGGTCACAAGGACTCACACCCATTTGGACGAACTAGAAATGTAGTTCCAAAAGGGCTGACCATGCAGCCGCAAAGTTTCACCTGGTTTTCCAGCCCTTGTCATAGAAGCGCTCTTTCAGACTTAACCCCTGCCCGGGATTAGCCCTCAAATAGGAATAAAATGATAAAATAAAATAGGAATTCAAATGGGAATATTGCCCTTTTTCAAGTGGTAATCCAAAAGCGTACTTCAGCACTTTATCCATCCTCTCTCCTAGGAGAAGGCAGGAAAGGTTGGGCAATGAACAAGGATTTTATGTTTCCTTATAAGGAAAAGGATTTCATTTAGCCTCATCTAGGCCTGTGGGACTCCGGATAAAAATTCTCAGTTGCCGCTTCCCTGCTCCTCGGCCCCACTCTGGCTAAACACACACAAAATAGAAGAGCACTGAGAAAGATAGAGATCTGGATACCTTTACCCACTGACCCAAATACATTCAGTTCAATTCCCTTTCGACTCAAGAACAACTGTATACTTCTCCAGCTCTCCCTTCTAATCCTGCCAGTGGACTGACCTTAGGCATTCTGGAAGAGCACCAGAGTCCAGAATGGGTACTATATTAAGCTCTTGCTATGTGCCAAGCACTGTACTAAGCACCGAGGTAGGTACAAGATCATCAGATCGGACACAATCCCCAGCCCACAGAGGGCTCACGGGAGGGAGTAGGATTTAATCCCCATTTCACAGATGAGGGAACTGAGGCACAGAGATGTTTAGAATGATGCCAATATCAGCGTCCTTATTCTCCAGAGATAGGCTGCAAAAGGGAAAGAATGTTCTCTCCTCACGACACACAGGACATTAAAAAAAAATCAGTGTCCATGGAGAGTAAAGGAAATTCTGTTTTTTCCAACAAGTGATCATCATCATCATCAATCATATTTATTGAGCGCTTACTGTGTGCAGAGCACTGCACTAAGCGCTTGGGAAGTCCAAGTTGGCAACATATAGAGACAGTCCCTACCCAACAGTGGGCTCACAGTCTAAAAGATGTTCAGAGTAACGCTTTTGTCTAAAATAAATACTTTTGTACATATTTTGAGTCAAGTATCGTTCTAACCCTATGTCTAAACTGTATTATTGAAAATGTCCTACTTGCCTGTCCATCCTAATATAAGGGCTGCGCCGGGATCAGCCGTTGCCAAACTTTTTATAACCCAGAGAAACCACAATTTGAGACTCTGCACAGCCAGCAGATCGAGAGAGAAGATGGACTAAGCTAAGAGGATGGATGGATACGTACTGAGGCAGTGTGGTTCAATATAGGTTGTGAGCCTCCACTCCCCCAGAGAGATAGGGACTGTGTCCTCTTGTGTGTTCTCTCCCACACTTAGTGCAGTGCTCTGTATTCGTAGTATACTATCATCATCATCAATCGTATTTATTGAGCGCTTACTGTGTGCAGAGCACTGTACTAAGCGCTTGGGAAGTACAAGTTGGCAACACATAGAGACGGTCCCTACCCAACAGTGGGCTCACAGTCTAGTGCACTAGTATAGTATACTAGTTTAATAGTATACCATTATATTATGACAACGAGTCATAATACTGGAGAGTTTCCAGTAGTCTACCAGTCTCAGCTACGGGAGGGAGAGTCAAGCAGAGGCATATTCATTCCATTTCTAGATTGGCCAGTGGCTAGCGAGGGGAAGGCAATCTGCTACGAGTCAAAACTCACCCGTGCTGGGCAGCAGCGGCATGGGAGAGAGTCGAGGGCGAAGACTCAGTTGACTGCGCGGAAGGAGGCAATGGTAAACCACGTCCATATTTTTCCCAAAAAAACTCTCTGGATCCACTACCGGAACGATTGCAGATGGAGAGCGGGACGTTCTGGGAGAGATGTGTCCGCGGTGTCGCCGTGGATCGGAAATGACTCGACGGCATAAAACAAGGAGTCAGAGGCAGGATTGAGAGGATCCAGGAAGCATGGCTTCATGGCAGTCTGTCTGCTTCGATCTCACGGAGTACCACAAGGTAAGATCACAGGCCTTTTTTTCTTGTTTTTTTTTTTTTAATGGTATTAAGTGCTTACGATGTGCCAGGCACTGTACTAAGCCCTGGGGCGGTTACAAGCTAATCGGTTGGACACAGTCCATGTCCCACATGGGGCTCGCAGTCTTAATCCCCATTCTACAGATGAAGGAACTGAGCCACAGTGAAGTGGTCACACAGAAGGCAAGTGGCGGAGCTGGGATTAGAACCCAGGTCCTTCTGACTCCAAGGCCCTATTGAGAGCTCACCTCCTCCAGGAGGCCTTCCCAGACTGAGCCCCTTCCTTCCTCTCCCCCTCTCCATCCCCCCCATCTTACCTCCTTCCCTTCCCCACATCACCTGTATATATGTATATATGTTTGTACATATTTATTACTCTATTTATTTTACTTGTACATATCTATTCTATTTATTTCATTTTGTTAGTATGTTTGATTTTGTTCTCTGTCTCCCCCTTTTAGACTGTGAGCCCGCTGTTGGATAGGGACTGTCTCTATATGTTGCCGACTTGGACTTCCCAAGCGCTTAGTACAGTGCTCTGCACACAGTAAGCGCTCAATAAATACGATTGATGATGATGGTGATGATGACTCCCAGGCTGTCCTCTATCCGCTAGGCCATGCTGCTTCTCCCAAACACGTGTCCCGCCATGAGGTACAGGCTGGGAATTGGCGATCCAGTTACGTGCCCTGTTAATCACTCTTGACATTGCTTGTGCCCCCCACGGTGCTTAGTACAGTTCCTGGCTCACAGTAAGCGCTTAACAAATACCAGAATTATTCTTATCCACTAGAACACAGCTGATTCCAGCAGAGGTTGGGCTGCAATAAAGGCGGGGAGATGGAAAGGTTAAGAGGAGTCAGAGAGGTCAGATAATAATAATAATGATGGCATTTATTAAGCGCTTACTATGTGCAAGGCACTGTTCTAAGCGCTGGGGAGGTTACAAGGTGATCAGGCTGTCCCACAGGGGGCTCACAGTCGTAATCCCCATTTTACAGATGAGGTAACTGAGGCACAGATAATAATAATGGCATTTATTAAGCGCTTACTATGTGCAAAGCACTGTTCTAAGCGCTGGGGAGGTTACAAGGTGATGAGGTTGTCCCAAGCAAGGGCTCACAGTCTTAATCCCCATTTTACAGAGGAGGTAACTGAGGCACAGGGAAGTGAAGTGACTTGCCCAAAGTCACACAGCTGACAAGAAGCAGCAGCAGCAGCGTGGCTCAGTGGAAAGAGCACGGGCTTTGGAGTCAGAGGTCATGGGTTCGAATCCCGGCTCCACCACTTCATCATCATCATCTATCGTATTTATTGAGCGCTTACTATGTGCAGAGCACTGTACTGAGTGCTTGGGAAGTACAAATTGGCAACATATAGAGACAGTCCCTACCCAACAGTGGGCTCACAGTCTAAAAGGGGGGAGACAGAGAACAAAACCAAACATACTAACAAAATAAAATAAATAGAATAGATATGGACAAGTAAAATAAATAAATAGAGTAATAAATATGTACAGACATATATACATATATACAGGTGCTGTGGGGAAGGGTAGGAGGTAAGATGTGGGGGATGGAGAGGGGGACGAGGGGGAGAGGAAGGAAGGAGCTCAGTCTGGGAAGGCCTTGGGGCCTTGGGCAAGCCACTTAACTTCTCTGTTGCCTCAGTTACCTCATCTGTAAAATGGGATTAAGACTGTGAGCCCCACGTGGGACAACCTGATCACCTTGTATCCCCCAGCGCTTAGAACAGTGCTTTGCACATAGTAAGCGCTTAATAAATGCCATTATTATTATTATAAGTGACGGAGCCGGGATTTGAACCCCTGACCTCTGACTCCAAAGCCCGGGCTCTTTCCACGGAGCCACGCCGCTTCTCAACCAGCGGCTGAACTCTGAGTGCGGGGCAGCAACGGACCCGCTGAAAGCTTTCCATTCCACTAAGGAGGCTGAACGCCTTAAATCGCGCAAGGAGGGTAATATTTTACCTGGATGTTTTTTGAAGAGATAGCAAGGGCGAAGCAGCCCCAGTCAGCTCACTCCCACCCAACGATTTCCCCACCCTTATGCCATCCCCTCCCCTACCCCATTCCCTGCACAGCCTCAGACAAGTGTGGCCTCACTGCTCCAATATGGGAAATCTTTCCTTCATCCCATAGCACCTCTCCACAGCCCTGGATTACCTCCAAAATCCCGGATCACCTCCAAAATCCTCTTCCCCTGCTCCTGTGCGTGAGCTGCGGAGCGCTGCTGGTGGAAATCCAGATATCAGGCCAACCTCGTCCGCCTCGCCCGCTTTAATTCTGTCTTTCCCTCGATCCAGGAACGTTATTCGTCCAGCGTGGCTCAGTGGAAAGAGCCCGGGCTTTGGAGTCAGAGGTCGTGGGTTCAAATCCCGGCTCCACCAATTGTCAGCCGTGTGACTCTGGGCAAGTCACTTCACTTCTCTGGGCCTCAGTTACCTCATCTGTAGGATGGGGATTAAGACCGTGAGCCCCCCGTGGGACAACCTGATCACCTTGTAACCTCCCCAGGGCTTAGAACGGTGCTTTGCACATAGTAAGCGCTTAATAAATGCCATTATTATTATTATTATTGACTCTCATGCCTGTTGCCCTGGTCACTTGTTTCAGGCATTCAACTGCCTCCCCAGTGACCTGACCACGTATTTTATTGATTAAATTGAAACCATCAAGTGTCATCTCCCTAATCATTTCCTCCCATAGCTTCAGAGCTTCAGCTACCATCTGTTGCAGACGATTCCCAAATCTACATCTCCTGATCTCCCTCCTTCTCTGCAGTCTCACACTTCCTCCTGCCTTCAGGGCATCTCTACTTGGATATTCTGCTGACACCTTAAATTTAACATGTCCAAAACAGAACTCCTTATCTTCCCACCCAAACCCTGTCCTCCCCATGACTTTCCCATCACTGTAGACGGCACCACCATCCTCCTTGTCTCACAAGCCTATGACCTTGGAGTTCTCCTCATCTTATCTCTCTCATTCAACCCACATATTCAATCTGTCACTAAATCCTGTCAGTTCAACCATCGCAACATCGCTAAAATCCACCCTTTCCTCTCCATCCAAACTGCTACCACCAAACGGTATCCACCCGAGCACTTAGTACAGTGCTTGGCACAAACTAAGTGCTTAGCAAGCACTTACCTTATGCCGCCTTGATTACTGCATCAATCAATCATATTTATTCAGCAGATACTGAGTGCAGAGCACAGGACTAAGTGCTTGGGGGAGTACAATATAACAGAGTTGGCAGACACGTTCTCTGCCCACAATTTAGAGTAAAATGGGGAGTAAGTCTGTGAGTTCTTTGTAGGACAGGGACTGTGTCCCCTCGTCCCCCTCTCCATCCCCCCATCTTACCTCCTTCCCTTCCCCACAGCACCTGTATATATGTATATATGGTTGTACATATTTATTACTCTATTTATTTATTTATTTCACTTGTACATTTCTATCCTCTTTATTTTATTTTGTTGGTATGTTTGGTTCTGTTCTCTGTCTCCCCCTTTTAGACTGTGAGCCCACTGTTGGGTAGGGACTGTCTCTATGTGTTGCCAATTTGTACTTCCCAAGCGCTTAGTACAGTGCTCTGCACATAGTAAGCGCTCAATAAATACGATTGATTGATTGACTGATTGATTTGCTTGTATCTATCCCAGAACTCAGTACAGTGCCTGGCATATAATAAGCACTTAACAAATGTCATTAAAAAAAAAAACAGTCTAGAGTCAAGAACTTACAGTCTACTTCATCAGCTTCCTAGCTGACCTCCCTGCCTCCTGTTTCTTCCAACTTCAGTCCTTATGTCACTCTGCTTCCCGGATTATTTTTCTAGGAAAACGTTCAGGCAGTGTTTCCCCACTCCTCAAGAACCTCCAGTGGATGACCATCCACCTCGGCATCAAACAGAAACTCCTTATCAAAGGCTTTTAAGCATTCAAACACCTCGCCCCTCTCGTACCTTAGCTCCCTGATTTCCTACGAAAACTCAGCCCACACACTTCACTCCTCTGCTGCCAACCTACTCACTGTACCTCGATCTCATCTATCTCACAACCGACCTCTCGCCCGTGTCCTGCCTCTCTCGGTACTTCCCAAGTGCTTAGTACAGTGCTCTGCACACAGCAAGCGCTCAATAAATACGATTAAATGAATGACTATCCAACAGGCCATCACTCTACCAAGGACTTAGTATGCTACTGTGCACACACAGTAAGCACTCGATAAATTCATTCATTCATTCATTCAATCGTATATATTAAGCTCTTACTGTGTGCAGAGCACTGTACTAAGTGCTTGGGAGGTACAAGTCGGCAACATATAGAGACGGTCCCTACCCAACAATGGGCTCACAGTCTAGAAGGGGGAGACAGACAACAAAACAAAACATATTAACAAAATAAAATAAATAGAATATGTACAAGTAAAATAGAGTAATAAATATGTACAAACATATATCTGTATAGATATATACAGATATATGTTTGTACATATTTATTACTCTATTTTACTTGTACATATTTATTCCATTTATTTTATTTTATTATATATACAGGTGCTGTGGGGAGGGATAGGAGGTAGGGCTGGGAGGGATGGGGAGGGGGAGAGGAAAAAGGGGATAAATACGACTGATTGACTGATTGATTGACTATCCTCTGATCCAGGACAGTTCCTATCAGGGGGAGGCTGATTCTGCAGACATCTGGGGAGTCTGTGAGTGAAGCCCACTGCAGCTGCGCCCAGCTTGGCCCTACATGGAGTGGAGCAGAAGCGACCCTGCTCTAGTGGGTGCCAACTGTCTCCTCTATCAATCAATCAATCAATCGTATTTATTGAGCGCTTACTGTGTGCAGAGCACAGTACTAAGCGCTTGGGAAGTACAAGTTGGCAACATCTAGAGACGGTCCCTACCCAACAGTGGGCTCACAGTCTAAAAGGGGGAGACAGAGAACAAAACCAAACATACTAACAAAATAAAATAAATAGATTAGATATGTACAAGTAAAATAAATAGAGTAATAAATATGTACAAACATATATACAGGTAGAAGCCCCGGTGTCAAATCTGGGGCAAAATCTGCTCCGAACTTAATAATAATGGCATTTGTTAAGCGCTTACTATGTGCAAAGCACTATTCTAAGTGTTGGGGAGGATATAAGGTGATCAGGTTGTCCCACGTGGGGCTCACAGTCTTAATCCCCATTTTATAGATGAGGTAACTGAGGCACAGAAAGGTCTTGCCCAAAGTCACACAGCGGACAATTGGCGGAGCAGGGATTCGAACCCGTGACCTCTGACTCCCAAGCCCTTGCTCTTTCCACTGAGCCACAGGACACATATGGCTCCCTGACAATTTGCAAAATAATTCTGGATAATCCCTTGGCTTCTCTACGCTTCTTGGTTTCCTGACCTCTAAAATGGGAAGCTAATCATTCCTGCCCCTATCTTACTTTCCTTTCCTGTTGTGACGACGTCGGGGAGGCTATTCCAAGGCCTTGGCAAATTCCAAGTGCAGCTTTGGTGGCATTCGCGCTTCCGTTTTCATGTTGCCCAACTTATCCAACAAAGGCCTGCTCTGTTTTCAATCACTAGCAGTTCCAGTCTTAAACCACCTCTTCTCCTCGGAGGGCTGGCATGAAGTAAGAAACTGGCCCAGTGCCGATATCGAGAAGTCGTAGCTTCCGAAGCAATTCCCAAGGCAGCCTTCTTTCAATCTGATTACCTTGCATCCGCCCCAGGACTTGGTAGAAGCAGCGTGGCTCAGGTGGAAAGAGCCCGGGCTTTGGAGTCAGAGGTCATGGGTTCAAATCCCGGCTCCGCCAATTGTCAGCTGTGTGACTTTGGACAAGTCACTTCACTTCTCTGGGCCTCAGTTACCTCATCTGTAAAATGGGGATGAAGACTGTGAGCCCCCCGTGGGACAACCTGATCACCTTGGAACCTCCTCAGTGCTTAGAACAGTGCTTTGCAAAAAGTAAGCATTTAATAAATTATTTTATTTTATTATTTTATTTTGTTAGTATGTTTGGTTTTGTTCTCTGTCTCCCCCTTTTAGACTGCGAGCCCACTGTTGGGTAGGGACTGTCTCTATATGTTGCCAATTTGTACTTCCCAAGCGCTTAGTACGGTGCTCTGCACATAGTAAGCGCTCAATAAATACGATTGATGATGATGATGATGATAAATGCCATTATTATTATTATTACGAATAGTATTTATTAAGCGCTTACTGTGGGCAAGACACTGTACTATGCGCTGGAAGAGGACTTCCTTCAAGAGGCCTTAGACCGTGATTCTAAGTTCCTCTAATAAGACTATAAATTCCTCTAGACTGTAAGCTCCTTGTGGGCAGGGACTGTGTCTGCCAACTCTGTTGTATTCTACTCTCCCGGGCGCTTAGTACAGTGTTCTGCACACAGTAAGCACTCAATCAATCAATCAATTGTATTTATTGAGTGCTTACTGTGTGCAGAGCACTGTACTAAGCACTCGGGAAGTCCAAGTTGGCAACATATAGAGACAGTCCCTACCCAACAGTGGGCTCACAGTCTAAAAGGGGGAGACGGAGAACTAAACCAAACATATTAACAAAATAAAATAAATAGATTAGATATGTACAAGTAAAATAGAGTAATAAATATGAACAAACATATATAAATATATACAGGTGCTGTGGGGAAGGGAAGGAGGTAAGATGAGTGGGATGGAGAGGGGGACGAGGGGGAGAGCACTCAATAAACACCACTGATTGATTGATTAGACATGGTCCTTGTCCCTCGTGGACTTGGCCCATAGTATCAGCATAATAAATTCCATAATATACTCCCTTTCCCACATGGAGCTCATAGACTAAGTAGATGGAAGAACAGATATTTAATCTTCATAGCTTTAATTCTATTTGTTCTGATGATTTTGACACCTGTCTACATTTTGTTTTGTTGTCTGTCTCCCCCTTCTAGACTGTGAGCCCACTGTTGGGTAGGGACCGTCTCTATATGTTGCCGACTTGTACTTCCCAAGCGCTTAGTCCAGTGCTCTGCACACAGTAAGCGCTCAATAAATACGATTGAATGAATGAATAATTGAAAGCTGATTTAATTTGAAAGGCTCAATGCTAGAAAATTAGGCATTACACAAATCACAGCAACACTATCCCATCTCCAGCCCTCGAGGGTGGAGGTGGGGAAATCTTTCAGAAACCCTGAGAGGGAAATAATAAACAAGCACTTAGTTCCCTTACAATTCTTCATAGCTTTTCCTCTAGATGTCAAAATCATAATAATAATGGTATTTGTTAAGCGCTAACTATGTGCCGGGCACTGTTCTAAGTACTGGTGTACGTACAAAGTAATTGGGTTGGACACAGTCCCTATCCCCCATAGGGCTCACAGTCTTACATTTTTACAGATGAGGGAACTGAGGCCCAGAGAAGTTAAGTGATTTGCCCAAGGTCACACAGCAGGCAAGTGGCAGAGCCGGGATTAGAACCCATTGCCTCTGAAACCCAGATCTGTGCTGTAGCCACAGAGCCATGCCGCTCTAGAAAATTGGGTCGGACCCAAAATGACACTGGAGGTTGAAATGAAACAGCGGCACTTCTAGGACGAAGAAAATCCTTTGTGACCAGGAGTAGTGGGCACGGCCTAATGGTTAGGAAGAGATCATCAAAAACCATGTTTTCTCTCCCCCAAATTAGCATAATGTACCGGAATGAGTGTTTTCACAGTGATTTTCGGAGAGAACACGACAGCCAAATCAGGACCGTTCTTCCAACAATGCAACTCTGCCTGGATAATAACAATAATAATAATGACGGTATTTCTTAAGCGCTTACTATGTGCCAGGCACTGTTCTAAGCACTGGGGTAGACGTAAGGTAATTAGGTTGTCCCACGTGGGGTTCACAGTCTTAATCCCCATTCTACAGAGGAGGTAACTGAGGCACAGAGAAGTGAAGTGACTTGCCCAAAGTCACACAGCTGACAAGTGGCGGGGCCGGGATTAGAACCCACGACCTCTGACTCCAAAGCCCGGGCTCTTGCCATTAAGCTACGCTGCTTCGTAGGATGGAACATAATGTGATGCTCAAATAAATGATTAGATGCACATTGCAGATGTGCATTATACAGTGCACAGTTTTCTCCTTTCGTCGAAAACATCGTCCCTGGGTTAGAGAAATGACTACATCACTACAGATCCAACCCTATTAACAGTTATTAGGAGATTTTCCCCTTGGTCAACTGCCAAATTCTCCAAGTACCAAATTCATCAATGCCTCAAATAGTCATCGATAAGACCGTATTTCCCTCAAACAAGTCTGCACCTGGGCTGAAGTAGCTTTAGACCCAATCAGATATTCCAACTCAATGCAAAGTAGTCTTTATTTTTATTATTAATAATAATAATGGCATTTGTTAAATGCTTAACTGTGTACCAGGCACTGTACTAAGCGCTGGGGTGGATACGAGCAGATTGGGTTGGACACAATCCCGGTCCCACGTGGGGCTCACAGTCTCAATCCCCATTTTACAGATGAGGGAACCGAGGCCCAGAGAAATGACTTGGCCAAGGTCACCCAGCAGACAAGGGGCAGAGCCAGGATGAAAACCCAATGGGAAGGGACTGTCTCTATATGTTGCCAACTTGTACTTCCCAAGCGCTTAGTACAGTGCTCTGCACACAGTAAGCGCTCAATAAACACGATTGATGATGATTAGAACCCATTTTATCAACCTGCGCCGGTGGCCAAACTAGCCCTTGTGGGTCAGTGCCTCTTCCTTGGAGGCTGGGGAGCTACAGCATATCAATCAATCAATCAATCGATCGTATTTATTGAGCGCTTACTGTGTGCAGAGCACTGTACTAAGCGCTTGGGAAGTACAAGTTGGCAACATATAGAGACGGTCCCTACCCAACAGTGGGCTCACAGTCTAAAAAGCATATCACCGGCATTTACTCATTGGGAGGACTGTGGGAGGATTCTTTCTTAGTTCATGTTCATGTCATGTCATGTCTTTTAGACTGTGAGCCCACTGTTGGGTAGGGACCATCTCTATATGTTGCCAACTTGTACTTCCCAAGCGCTTAGTACAGTGCTCTGCACATAGTAAGCGCTCAATAAATACGATCGATGATGATGAATCCTTGCCTTTCTATGCCTCCTAAATGGATCCGTCCAATTAGAGAGGCACCCTGGTCCTAGACCTGGCTTGATTTTCCTCGGTTTCCTCATCTATAAAATGCAGGCGCCTCTTAGATTGTGAGTCCTATGTGGGACAGGGATTGGATCTGATCTTCGACCAACCTGCTACTGCTTATTTCCCCCCTCAAATACTGCATCAACCTCCTGGCTGGCCTCCCTCCCTCCTGTCTCTCCCCTCTCCAGTCCATACTTACCTCCTGCTGCTTGCATGATTTTTCAAACAAACAAAAATTCAGTCCACATGTCCCCACTCCTCCAAAACCTCCGGTTGCATCAGATAGAAACACCTTACCGTTGGCTTTAAGGCACTTAATCAGTCCTACCTTGCCTCGCTGATCTCATCATCATCAATCATATTTATTGAGCGCTTACTATGTGCAGAGCACTGGACTAAGCGCTTGGGAAGTACAAATTGGCAACATATAACATATGATCTCCTAAAAGCCAACCCACATACTACACACCTGAAACCATCCTACTCATCATATCCTCCTCCCTTCCTCATCACCCCCCGTCCCTCCCTCTGCCCTACCCCCTTCCCCTCTCCACATCACTTGTATATATTTATTACTCTATTTATTTGTGCATATTCATTGCTCTATTTTATTAAAGTGTATCTAGCTATAATCCTATTTATTCTGATTCATTCAATCATATTTATTGAGTGCTTGCTGCGTGCAAAGCAATGTACTAAGCGCTTGGAAAGTACAAGTCGGCAACATAAGAAAGATGTTCCCTACCCAGCGTGGCTCAGTGGAAAGAGCCCGGGCTTTGGAGTCAGAGGTCACGGGTTCAAATCCCTGCTCCGCCACTTGTCAGCTGTGTGACTTTGGGCAAGTCACTTCACTTCTCTGGGCCTCAGTTCCCTCATCTGCAAAATGGGGATTAAGACTGTGAGCCCCACGTGGGGCAACCTGTTCACCTTGTAACCTCCCCAGCGCTTAGAACAGTGCTTTGCACATAGTAAGCGCTTAATAAATGCTATTAAAAAAAACCCAGGTATTGACACCTGTCTACCTGTTTTGTTTTGTTGTCTGTCTCCCCCTTCTCAACTGTGAGCCCATTGTTGGGTAGGGACCATCTCTATATGTTGCTGATTTGTACTTCCCAAGCGCTTAGTACAGTGCTCTGCATACAGTAAGCGCTCAATAAATACGATTGAATATCTCCACCTTGTGTGTTTTGCTACCGACCCCTCACGTCTCCCCCCTTTCATATTCAACGCTTCACTCCCCATCTGCAAAGCCCTGCTAAAATCATATCTCCTCCAAGACGCCTTTCTTCATTAAGCCCTCACTTCCCCTATTTGTCCATCATGTGCTTGGGTCTCCACCCCTTCATTATCCAACTCACCCTCAGCCCCACAGCACTTACATTATCTGTGATTGATTTTATTGTCTCCCTCTCTAATGATAATAATAAATAATAATAATACTTATGTTATTTGTAAAGCACTTACTATGTGTACTAAGCACTAGGGTGGATACAAGCAAATCAAGTTGGACACAGTCCCTGTCCCATGTGGGGCTCACAGTTTCGATTCCCATTTTACAGATAAGAATGATGGGGTTTTTTTTTGATGGCATTTATTAAGCGCTTACTATGTGCAAAGCACTGTTCTAAGCACTGGGGGGATACAAGGTCATCATCATCATCAATCATATTTATTGAGCACTTACTGTGTGCAGAGCACTGTACTAAGCACTTGGGAAGTACAAGTTGGCAACCTATAGAGACAGTCCCTACCCAACAGTGGGCTCACAGTCTAAAAGGTGATCAGGTTGTTCCACATGGGGCTCACAGTCTTAGTCCCCATTTTACAGATGACGTAACTGAGGCCCAGAGAAGTTAAGCGACTTGCCCAAAGTCACACAGCTGACGAGTGGCGGAGCCGGGAAGCGCTTACTACGTGCCAAGGACTGTTCTAAGCGCTGGGAACTGAGGCCCAGAGAAGTGAAGTGACTTGCCCCAGGTCACACAGCAGACAAGTGGTGGAGCCGGGATTGGAACCCAGGACCTTCTGACTCCCAGGGCCATGCTTCTCTTGTCTGTAAGCTGTTTGTGAGCAGGGATGGTGTCTACTAACTCTTTTGTATCGTAGTCTCCCAAGCACATCATCATCATCAATCGTATTTATTGAGCGCATACTATGTGCAGAGCACTGTACTAAGCGCTTGCACATAGTGTGGCGCCCCATAAATACCATGATTGATCTGATTAGCTCGGTACTTAGCAGTGCTGGGCACATGGTAAGTGCTTAATAAATACCTTGGTTATGTAATTGGCATGTTCTGAGGACCCACACGGGCACAAGAGCACAAGGACTGAAGAGGCCGGAGTTGACTCTCCCTAACAGCTGAATAAAAAATGAGATGGTTGAAAATCCCTTCATTAGCTAAGTACCAAACAGCAGTGGGAGAGTGGTCCTCTCCCTAGATTCATTTCCCGATTTGTTTTGTGAAATCACAGATAAGGTGGTGGAAACAGTGATGCGCTTTACTGTTAATTAACTGCCTCGGATGTGCTGATGCACAGAAAGAGTCCCAAGTCTAATTAAAGAACCTTTAATGTGGTCTGATCAATGGCAGATTCACCAAGGACACAGCAGTGCGATGCAGGTGCATAAACGTATTAGCAAACCCAGCAGCAATGAGGTTGTTTGGCAGAAGGAAAAACAGGTGACTTTTGGAGGAAGCTTGGGCGTTCCTTAGTTTACAGGAACATTATTTCCGGGATTCCAAATTTCAGGCTTTACTGGGGAAACGGCGCACAAAGGATATGTAAACTCCGGCCTGAGCATCTCCTGCTCACCGAAGATTTTATACTCAATCATATTTATTGAGAGTATTCTATGTGCAGAACATTTTACTAAGTGCTTGGGAGAGTACACGATAACAGAGTTGGTAGACACGGAGCGAGAAGCGGCATGGTGTAGCGGAAACAGCACAGGCCTGGCAGTCGGAAGATCACACGTTCTAACTCCGGTTCCACCACTTGTCTGCTGTGTGACCTCAGACAAATCACTTCTATGTGCCTCAGTTTCCTCATCCGTAAAATGAGGATTGAGACGGTGAGCCCCATGTGGGACAGGGACTGTGTCCAACCCGATTTGCTTGCATCCGCCCCATGTCACCTGTCTACATGTTTTATTTTGTCGTCTGTCTCCCCCTTCTAGACTGTGAGCCCGTTGTTGTGTAAGGACCGTCTCTATATGTTGCCGGCTTGTACTTCCCAAGCGCTTAGTACAGTGCTCTGCACACAGTAAGTGCTCAATAAATAAGATTGAATGAATGAACTTACAGTGCCTGGCTCGTAGTAAGCACTTAAATACCATTATTATTATTATTATACTCCCTTGCCCAAAATCAATCCATTGTAAGGCCTCTTGGAGGAGATTTGATTTTAATAAGACCTTGAATCAATCAATCAATTGTATTTATTGAGCGCTTACTGTGTGCAGAGCACTGTACTAAGCGCTTGGGAAGTACAAGTTGGCAACATATTTTGATTTTAATAAGACCTTGAATCAATCAATTGTATTTATTGAGCGCTTACTGTGTGCAGAGCACTGTACTAAGCGCTTGGGAAGTACAAGTTGGCAACATATTTTGATTTTAATAAGACCTTGAAGGAAGGAAGAGGGATCATCTGTTGGATAGGAAAGGGGAGGGATTTCCAGGGCAGAGGTAGGTCGTGGGTGAGGGGTCGGCGGAGAGATAGACAAGATCAGAAACCAGTGAATAGGTTGGTGTTCAGAGGAGCGAAGTGAACACGCTGGGTTGTAGAAGGAATTTCAGCGAGGTAAGAGAGGAAGGGTGAAGTTGACAGGTGAAGTGCTTTAAAGCCAATTGTAAGGAGTTTCTGTTGGATGTGGAGGTGGATAGGCAACCACGGGAAGTTTCTGAACAGTTTAGAAAAATTATCCAGTCAGCAGAGTGATGTAAGGATTGGAGTGGGGAAGGACAGGAGGCAGGGAGGCCAGCAAGGAGGCTGATGAAGTAGTCAAGATGGGATAGGGTAAGTGCTCGGATCAACATGGTGGCAGTTTGGATGGAAGGAAAGTGCAGATTTTAGTGATGCTGCAAAGGTAGAACTGACAGGATTTGGTGATGTGGGCTGAATGACAGGTATGAGTCGAGGAGGATGCCAAGGTTACAGGCTTGTGAAGCAGGAAGGGTGGTGGTGTTTACAGAGATAATAATAATAATGATGGCATTTGTTAAGCGCTTACTATATGTGCAGAGCACTGTTCTAAGCGCTGGGGGGAGATACCAAGTGATCAAGTTGTCCCATGTGGGGCTCACAGTCGTAATCCCCATTTTACAGATGAGGAAACTGAGGCCCAGAGAAATGAAGTGACTTGCCCAAGGTCACAGCAGATGTGGCGGAGCCAGGATTCGAACCCATGACCTCTGGCTCCAAAGCCCGGGCTCTTTCCCAGCGCTTAGACTGAGCCCCTTCCTTCCTCTCCCCCTCGTCCCCCTCTCCATCCCCCCTTCTTACCTCCTTCCCTTCCCCACAGCACCTGTATATATGTATATATGTTTGTACATATTTATTACTCTATTTGTTTATGTATTTATTTTACTTGTACATATCTATTCTATTTATTTTACTTTGTTAGTATGTTTGGTTTTGTTCTCTGTCTCCCCCTTATAGACTGTGAGCCCACTGTTGGATAGGGACTGTCTCTATATGTTGCCAATTTGTACTTCCCAAGCGCTTAGCACAGTGCTCTGCACATAGTAAGCGCTCAATAAATACGATTGATGATGACGATGATGATGCTTAGTACAGTGCTCTGCACACAGTAAGCGCTCAATAAATACGATTGAATGAATGAAAAGTCAGGGTTTGGATGGGAAAATGAGGAGTTCTGTTTTGGACAAGTTAACTTTGAGGGGTTGGCAGGATAACCAAATAGAGATCTCCAGAAGGCAAGAGGAATTATGAGATAGGGAAGGAGGAAAATCAGGGTTGGAAATGTAGATTTGAGAATCGTCCACATAGAGATGGCAACTGAAGCCATGGACATGAATGAGTTCCTCAAGAGAGTTGGTGTAGATGGAGAATAAAAAGGGACCCCGAACTGAGCTTTGAGGGATTTCCAGAGTTGGAAGCCAGAGGAGGAGCCCTCAAAAGAGACAGAAAATTAGCAGCCAGAGAGATAGGAGAACCAGGAGAAGGCAGTAGCAGTGAAGCCAAGGTTGGATAGTGATCCAGGACAAGAGGGTGGGTGACAGGGTTGAAGGCAGGTGAAAGGTCGAGGAGGATTAGGATAGCGTAGATTTGGTACGTTGGATTTGGTAAGGAGGAATCACTGGTGACCTTCAAGAGGGCAGTTTCCATGGCGCGAAGGGGGCGGAAGCCAGATTGAAGGAGAGAAAGTGGAGAGAACAGGTGCAGACAGCTCACTTGAGGAGTTTGGAGAGGAATGGAAGGAGGGAGGCGGGGTGGTAACTGAACGGAGCCGTTGGGGGTCAAGGGTTTTTTTTTTAGGATGCACGAGTATGTTTGAAATTATTGGGGAAGAAGCCATTGGCGAGTGAACAGTTGAAGATGACGGTCAGGGAGGGAGTAAATGTTTTGATAAGGTATGAAGGGATACCTTAGCGCTTAGTACAGTGCTTAGCACATACTAAGTGCTTAACTAGTATCACAATTATTATAGGGTTGGAGGCACAGGTGGAGGGGGTGGACTTTGAGAAGCAGCACGAGATCTCAAGATACTCTTTTCCTTTTCTAAATCTCAACCTGGTCCTCTTTTATTCCGCCCTGTAATAGGACTGGGTAGGGGGTCAAGGGGTCACCTGTTCCATCCCGCTGCCCCCAGACAGGGGCTGAAACTAAAGCATCCAGGACAGATAGGTTTCTCTGCTCTTTAAATATCCTCAGCTCCACATCGCTGCCTCCCAATCCGACGGTATCCACCTGAGGTGAAAACCCATATGACCAATAATAATAATGTTGGTATTTGTTAAGTGCTTACTATGTGCCTTTGCACATAGATACAAGGTAATCAGGTGGTCCCATGAGGGGCTCACAGTCTTCATCCCCACTTTACAGATGAGGGAACTGAGGCCCAGAGAAGTGACTTGACCAACGGAAATCTTCCCTGCTAACCCGAGGGCCTCTTGAAGAATTCCCACTAGATATGGAGCACAACGGGGCCGGCATCCTCCCGCGGAAATCCTTGTTTTATCAGTTCCCCCTTGGGCTTCTCTTTTCTGGAGCCTAATCTAACTAAGTTGTCCCACAGCGAAGAGACGTTTGCTGCGGACAGGAGCGACGTGTTGTGTTTGCAAGGGGTTTTCTGTTCCAAGTTCCCCATCTTCCTTTCCCTCCACTCTAACCCGTCCCGATAAATCGAGGCCTTCTACCTTTGTTTTAGTTTGGAGGTGGCCCCCGGCCCCATATTATTTTCCACGGCTCTAAAGACGGAGCCGAACCTCTATCCCGAGGCTGCAGAATCAAGAATCCTCATCGGGGAGCCGATGAGAGCGTCAGTGGTTTGCCCAGCACCGATGGCCCGCCCTCGCCCCTGCCATTCAAGTTGCGGTATTTGTTAAGTGCCTAGTATGTGCCAGGCACTGTACTAAGCGCTGGGGTAGATACAAGCTCATCAGGTTGGCCACAGTCCCTGTCCCACATAGGGCACACAGTCTTAACCCCCATTTTGCAGATGAGGTCACTGAGGCCCAGAGAAGTGAAGTGACTTGCCCCAAGTCACACAGCTGGCAAGTGGCGGAGCTGGCATTAGGACCCAGGTCCTTCTGACTCCCAGGACCGTGCTCTAACCATTAGGCAACACTGCTTCCAAGTTCCCACTGGGTCTCGGGGTGTAACAAGCAGGTAGTGATGGAGCCTAAGGGAACCCATTTAGGGCTGAAGTGCACAGAGGAGAATTCATTCATTCATTCAATTGTCATTATTGAGTGCTTACTGTGTGCAGAGCACTGTACTAAGCGCTTGGAAAGGACAAGTTGGCAACGTATAGAGACGGTCCCTACCCAACAGTGGGCTCACAGTCTACAAGTCTAGAGAATGTGCCAGGGCCACTGGGTCTCCACCAAAGAGATGGGTGGTTGTCTTGGCAACATTTGCCACCTTCCCTGCCAGCATTAGCCAGCTGCTTTTCAGGTTCTTGCTGGTTCAGAAACCCTCACGAGGCTCAGTGGAAAGAGCCTGGGCTTTGGAGTCGGAGGTCATGGGTTCAAATCCCGGCTCCGCCGATTGTCAGCTGTGTGACCTCGGGCAAGTCGCTTCACTTCTCTGTGCCTCCGTTACTTCATCTGTAAAATGGGGATGAAGACTGTGAGCCCCCCATGGGACGACCTAATCACCTTGTATCCCCCCAGTGCTTAGAACAGCGCTTCGCACATAGTAAGCGCTTAACAAATCCCATCATTGTTATTAGATGGCACCGCCCCAGCCGGCAGGCAGTGCCTTACGGAGCTGGAATTACGGTCTGGGTCTCCTGATTTTTTTTTTATGGCATTTGTTAAGTACTTACTATGTGTCAAACACCTTTCTAAGTGCTGGGGTAGGTACTATGAATTAATGAGGTCGGACGCAGTTCTTGTCCCACGTGGGGCTCACAGTCTAATTCATTTTACAGTTGAGGAAACTGAGGCACACAGAAGTAAAGTGACTTGCCCAAGGTCACACAGCAAGCAACTGGCAGAGCCGGGATTAGAATCCAAGCCCTTCTGACTCCAAAATCCCTGCTCTTTCCGCTAGGCCAAGCTACTTGTTCTCATTCCCAGAGCTGCGCTCTTACCAATGGATCCATGGCAGAGAAAACCCAGGGGCCGATGGAGGGCTCTGCCCTGCTTGTCCTGGAAAACCACTCCAGAAATACCAAGACGAGATACACAGACCAGGTTTTCCTGTTTTCTAAAAGGAGTCAAAGCAGAAAGACTCAAGAAATCTGACTTCTGAGGAAAAGCAACCATCAGCTTCCAATAATAATGACGGTATTTGTTAAGCGCTTACTATGTGCGAAGCACCGTTCCAGTGCTTTTCCCCATCCCCTGTGGGATTCCTAAATCCAAACAAATAGACACCTGGACCAGAAAAATCAGGAGAGCTAGGCTTTAGATCCGGTTCTGCCTCTTGACAGCCTAATCAACCAACCTTGGGCCCATTACTTCATTATCTCTCTGGATCCCAACTTTGTCCCCTGCAAAATGGTGACGATGCCCTTGTGCCTCCCTCCCGTTGACGGCGTAAAGAACAGATGGTGAAAAAGCTTGATCGACTTGGAAGGAAAGGCACCACAATAATCCAAAGAATTATTTCCCGATCAGGTGACCCTAACTGGGAATAAAAGGACTCCCGAGACACCGACGGAAAAGGTAACATCATGGGTTCAAAACCCGGCTCCGCCACTTGTCAGCTGTGTGACTCTGGGCAAGTCACTTCACTTCTCTGGGCCTCAGTTCCCTCATCTGTAAAATGGGGATTAAGACTGTGAGCCCCACATGGGACAACCTGATTACCTTGTAACCTCCCCAGGGCTTAGAACAGTGCTTTGCACATAGTAAACTCTCAATAAATGCCATCATTATTATTATTAGATTGAAAGCACCGCAAGGGCAAGGACTGCAATCTTAGTTTTTTGTGCTGTTCTCAAATGCCTCTAAGGCCGACTAGACTAGACTATTCTTTCCTAAATTCTTTACATGTCTCCGGCATTAAATGCAAGGTACAGAGCCAGGCTAATTAGTAGCAATCAACCCCTCTCACCCTAAAATAAGGCCAATAAAGGCTCAACATTAACGCCTTAGAGGTGCCCTGGAAAGGAAAACAATATTACTGCCCCCAGAAGGAAAGGTTTCAGAAAAAAACAAGAATTAGAAGACTTTTAATAAAACCCAAAGGTGAGCATTGGTACGTCCTACATCCTTCCGGCTCTAAGAACCTATATAACCGGGCAGATATTAAGAAGCAGAGGGTTCAGGTAAAGGATATAAGTAGAGCAAGCGTAACACAAGGGTTGAGTTGTTCCATTAGGCAGAAATGTACGAACACATCACAGCTAGCAGCCGGCCCGTCCCCTTCTCCTTTTAAAAGCATAGCCGCACATTAGAAAACGTTCTTTGGCATAAGCTGTTACCGTCGAATGCTCAACAGCGAACGTGTGATATTTTAACAACAGTACTTCCCCAGGGAAGAGCAAATAAGCGGCTGCCCACACGCACTTAAACGCTATTGCCTCTAATATTCGCGTAAACAGATTTAGACCAGGCTGCCCAACTCAGAACGGTTTCCTAGACTGTAACTGAAACAAGTGACGGATGGCTCTAATTGCTCTGAAACAGCAGTGATGGCGGCAGCAAAGCAGCAGGTATCCTGTTGGGAAGTATTGCCTCGTTAATTTTAAAAATATGAGAGAGGATCCTACCAGGAGCGAGAGCGCGCGGTGCTTCCAATTGTAAAAAGGCATCATTCTTCTTACCAAGACTTGAGATTTTAAAATCAAAGAACTTGCGACGGTTTTCTGTCCCTCACACCCCAAGGGATGTTGTGAAGATGCATGATGCCTCACGACCGGTTGGGAGGGCAGCCTCCAGTCAGATCTGGGTGTATAACCACAAAATGCTTTTCAACACTAATTTCATGTACAAGAAGAGGACTTCCTAGTGCAACGAGGCATATGACAGCGCTGGTTCTTCTAGAAATATGCATTCAAATCCACAATTCTTAACCAGGGCGGAGTGCTACGATACGACCATTCGGTACACTATTCTAGTCATCAGCTGGGCAAAAAGTCACAGACGGGCTCTGAATTCATCACAAAATCAACGTACAGAGTGTCCAAGTCAAAGCTGCAGAGCAAAATTCATAACTGTTTATTCTATAGAGAAAGGGGCTACAGTTAGGAAGAACATAATAATAGCTAATTTTTGTCTATCCATTCTACTGAGGGGGGCGGGGGTGTGTGTGGGGAGGGGGGTAAATCACAGAATGGGCAGACATTAACAAGACGGGGAAATATCAACCATGATTAAAAATTTGCCTTCGCTGTTACAGGGAACAATTTGCTACAATTCCAATGGGGTCTAAAAGATAAAAAGAGGAGGTTTCTCAGCATCATGGGTCTCAAATAGCAAATTAGTATTTACAGAACAGAGTAATGGTGCATAATTTTTCTTTATTACCAGGTCCTTTTAGTGTCACAAATCCATGACCTGAATAAGGTCAAGGGGGAGCTATAATCATGGTTTCAGACCACCGGTAATGTTAGTGAAGGAACACAAAATGAATTACAAATCCTTTTTGAATAAAATAGACATTTCCATGCTTTATTCATAAATTTAAAGAAAAGTGTCGAGCTGCTAAGAGGTAAGGCTGTGACGTTTTTCTACGGTGTTGGGGGCAAAATGCTCACGGTAAATATTTCTCCGTTTGTGCCCACGCAGCCTCCGGGAGCTGTTTCTCGGGGTCAAAACCGGCATCCCACAGAAACAATATGGGGTTGGCCCCATCGGGTACCTCCCTTTTAATTTTCCAAGTGATGGCGAGGAGGCAAGCAAGACGAGTCACCCCTAATTTGACTAGCAAGTTCCATCAGATTGGTGTGGAGCAGAAGAAACATTTAAAGCCCGAGTGACCTGAAGACAAAGCAAAATCTTCCCGTCAAGCACGTGAATCATGAGACAGTTAATGAAGTGATACCATTAGGGCTTTGACTGCGTGGTCGTGTTACTGCCGTTACCTTTATGAGTACTGAAAGCCACTTCGCTCTAAGTGAATCCATTTCCACCAACTCTCACCTCATTCCCGCGGCACTCGACGATCAATTACTCAGGGGTCAGAAACAGGGCCGTGGATAACTGGGTAGGTCAGGCTACACAACAGAGGATGGTGGGCAGGGATGTGGAGGAAAGGAAGAGCAGGGAGTGGGAGAATGAAGAAAGAAGGAAGGGGCTTGCCAAGGGCCAACTATCTGTAGAGTCCAGAAGGAGCCTGAATGCATTCCTGGAAAAACCCATCTGGCCCCCGAGCATAGCCGACACCTCATTGCTAGCGTGCCTAGTAAGCACACGGGGAGCCCGAGTCCCTTTATGGGAATCTCTGTACACACTGGTTGGGTCGGAGAGACTAACTCTCCCATCACATTACAAGCCAAACGGTTTCAGTGCAAATGCAGGTTTCTTTAACCAAAAAAAAAAAAAGACCCCAACAAAAACCCCCAAGAGATTCACGTGTCAATCCCAACTCCCCAGTGTTTGGCGTAACAGCAAAGGAAAGGCTCGTTTTTCTAGAAGAAAGTAAAAGTTTGCATTCGATGACCACGTATCTGGACGGGTATACTCCTGAAAGTCTCCATTAACGCTGAAGTGTTTTTTTCCGTTTACATTCATAGAAATGGACCAGCAGCTAAGGGCCCAAGTTTCACATTTCCTGAAATCCTCCCATAAGCCTCGGGTGTGATCTCTTCATCCTCGCTGGGCACCCTTGCCCTTCGCTCCCTTCGACCGGCACATCTTATAAAAGGGGAGAATTCCCATATCCGGAGCATCCCGGGCCGTGGCTTTCAAGTCCGACTGCCGGATGTGTTTAAGTTAGGGTTCGTGTGCCTGCTCGCAACGCAGTGGGTGTGGACCACAGTCCCGTTGGGGTATCTCACAAACACAGGCTCGTGGAAGGGATTCTGGCACATCTGACAGAGCTTCTTCTCTGAGAGCAGAACTGGACTTCCCTTCAGCTTTATCTGCGAAGACAAAACAAAGACCGACACCTTGCGAGATCTCATTATCACCTCTAAGCGATTGTTTCCCCGATTCTCGTTTCAATCCATAGATGATTTATACTGTGGGTTGCTTGCTCATCAGATCTTCCAAATAAACCCTAATTCCACTTCTCCTTCCATCTGTAAGGTACTTCAGTGTCTGTCTCCTCCACTGGATTGTTAGCTCGATCACGCCTACTGATTTTATTGCACTTTCTTTTTTTAAAAGTTATTTGTCAAGCGCTTACAATGGGCCAGGCACTGTACTAAGTGCTGCGGTAGATACGAGTTTATCAGGTTGGACACAGCCCAGGTCCCATTTGAGGCTCATGGTCTTCCTTAATCCCCATTTTACAGGTGAGGTAACTGAGCCAAAGAGAAGTGAAGTGACTTGCCCAAGGTCACACAGCGAACAAGTGGTGGAGACGGGATTAGGTCCTTCTCACTCCTGGGCCTGTGCTCTATCCATTAAATCACTCTGCTTCTCCTCCAAGCACTTTAGGTTTAATGACCAAGAATGTGTACCACACGTACACACAAACCACCGCTGTATCAGTACCTGCTATTTTTATAAGGTACGTTACATAATCAGGAAGGGTTGGGACCCTAGTAAGAGTGAAAACTACGGAAGCTGACTTCAGTCTGTTCAGTTGCTCCTCGGAAAATCTCAATTTGAGGTTCCCAGAGATGGAAAACCGGTCCGCTAGCCTCACCGACATAGGAGGATCAGGTATAATAATAACAATAATGACGGCATTTGTTAAGCACTTACTATGTGCCAAGCACTGTTCTAAGCGGTTCCCAGAGATGGAAAACCGGTCCGCTAGCCTCACCGACATAGGAGGATCAGGTATAATAATAACAATAATGACGGCATTTGTTAAGCACTTACTATGTGCCAAGCACTGTTCTAAGCGCTGGGGAGGATACAAGGTTATCAGGCTGTCCCAGGTGGGGCTCACAGTTTTAATCCCCATTTTACATTTCCCTCATCACCCCACTGTCCCTTTTGGGAGGGAACCCATCCTTCAGCTAGCCGAGGATCGGGTTCCCGCAGAATTCGGCATTTTTAACCCAAAACAAAGCAGCTCCGTGTTCAAGGAGCTGCCAGCAGTTGACGACGTGACAACCCACCCACCTTCTCATGCTTGCAGATTAAGTTTTCGGATCTGGCCAGGCCCGCCGCCACCTGAGTCATTCTCTGGGTGTGAATGTTTTCCCTCACGGCTCCGGCCAGGAAGGGAGAGAGGAGCTGGATGGACCAGGTGTCGGGAACCAGCCGTAAGACCTGCTCGGCGTTGAACTCGGCGGCGTGGCGATTCAGGAGGTCGACGGCAGTCGGGACCAGCTCCGAAGCGGAAGGTCCCGGGGCGAGGTACACGGACAGCAGCATGTGGAAGAGCCGCTGCCGGTACGGCGGATCTTTGCTTTCCGAGCGCCACAGGCAGTAATCCTCGGCAGCAGGGAAGTCCTTTAGCTTGTGGACTAGAATGTGCAGGGCTTTGTCGTGCTCTTCCAACTTCCCGTGCAATATGGCGCCTTCTAGGTGGAGACTGGTTCCCTGAATTTTATCTGACAAATAAAACCAGCTTTTTTTAAAACAGCAGCAAGCAGTACTTTAACTGGACAGTGTCCACTTCTCTGTTCTCCCTGGAGCCAACTCAAACTGCCTGCAGGTCAACTTTTTCAGGAATAGATGAGTGGGAAATCAATCAATCAATCACATTTATTGAGCGCTTACAGTGTGCAGAGCACTGTACTAAGCGCTTGGGAGAGGACAGTCCACTCATAAATCCTAAAACTCTAAGGATACACTACCAGAACGACTGCAGACAGAGGTGGGGTGCTCTGGGAGAGATGCGTCCATGGCGTCGCTATGGGTCAGACACCATAAGACAGCATAAGACGACACCACCACCCTCTAGATGACCAAGCCAAAAGTTTTCCTGAACTTCCTTTCGTACTTGGGAGTCTAGACCCCCAAAATAAACCATGAGCTTCTTTGTGCAGCTCCATCCTGATCTCAGACGGACAGTTTTCCTTCCCCAACTCATTCAGCCCTTCACCTGGTTGCTCCAGAACCCAAAGCTCCCCTTCATTCCCCCAAACCAGTAGGGCAAAAAAAAATCTCCATCGTTCTCAGGGGGACCAAAGAAGCTTGAGGCTCCCATTCTGGTGATTTCGAGTAGGTACTGCTGTGTGGAGGAAATAATGACTTTAGACATTTATTCCCACTGTTTCCAAAGATGGTCTCGATTCCTGTAGTGCCTACGTTTTTAGAATCTAATGGAAAAAAGGAAAAATTTGTTTTTTCATCAGAAGCAACCAGCTGGGGGCTTTGGAGGCTGTTCTGCATCAGCCTAAAAGGCCAACAAACTCCTGGCCATCCTCAGGAAGGGGGCAGAAGCCAAAATAAAGCACAAGAGTTAATATTATTATTATTATTATTATTCATTCATTCATTATAACATTATGATTCATTATAATTCATTCATTACAATTCATTCATTCATTATAATGAGCTAAGGAATTCATTAGGAAATCATTAATTCATTAATTCATGAATTAGGAATTCATATAATTCATTCATTCATTCATTATAATAATTATTATTATTATTCATTCATTCAATCATATTTATTGAGCACTTACTGTGTGCAGTAAGCGCTTGGGAAGTACAAGCTGGCAACATATAGAGACGGTCCCTACCCAACAACGGGCTCACAATTATAATATAATATTAATGGTATTTGTTAAGCGCTTAATATGTGCCAGGCACTGTATTAAACACTGAGGTGGGTACAAGCAAATCGTGTTGGACGCAGTCCCGGTCCCACAAGGGCTCACAGTCTCAATTCGCCACTGCTGAACATTGTGGAACACCAGCTGCTGGAATAGTGCCACCAGTGCTGACTGCTGCATCGTAAAGGGGAGACTAAATCTGCAGAAGGAACGGAGAAGCGGGACCCAAATGATCAGGGGAATGGTGAAGATTTTGCTTGAAGAAACTCAGAAGATTTGACCTCTTCGAACTGGAAGGGTGAAGGCTCAGGGCATAGAAGATGGCTCTGCTCACACCTACCACGATTTTGTGAAGTTCAAACGGAGAATTGTTCCCCAAATCCCACAACCCCAAGGAGGGACCCGCTGGAAGTTGAAGGTTGTAAGTTTGGAACTAAAGGTAACTCTTTTTCACCCGGGGAGTCTGGATCTGTCTATAGACAAAAAGTTCAGGGTGGGCTACAGGAAAAAAAAAGGTACAGGTGCCAAGAAAATTACGTTCCAGGAAGAAACCCATCCCATCTTTTTTTTTTTTTTAATGGTATTTGTTTAGCGCTTACTATGTGCCAGGCACCGTACGAAGCGCTGGGGTGGATACAAGCAAATTGAGTTGCACACAGTCCCAGTCTCATGTGGGGCTCACAGTTTCAACCCCCATTTTACAGATGAGGGAACTGAGGCCCAGGGCAGCGACTTGCCCAAGGTCACACAGCAGACAAGTGGTGGAGCCGGGATTAGAACCCAGGACCTTCTGACTCCCAGGCTTTTGCTCCATCCACTGAGCCACGTTGCTTCTCTCATCCTTTCCCTGCTGGACGTCATGGACCAGCTGAACCATTCATCCGTCCCAGGAATTGCACTGCTTATGGACTTATGTTCTATATAATAAAGGTAGGTTACTTGCTTTCTTCCCATTTCAAAGGATATGGGAATATAAATGGGGAAATAAACACCATAAAGACAATAAACTTTAATGTAATTCGGGCAAGCAATAATAGTTGAAATCCGTGCAATATGAGGCTTATCATTACTGAGAGCCCAACGGAGGCATTGGCACCATATCCTTTATAAGGCCAACTTTGCAAACTTGACAAAAAATGAGGTGTAGCCTAGGGGGAAGAGTCTGGGAGTAGGAGCACCTGGGGTCTAATCCCAGCACTGCCATTTATTTGCCTTCTGTGTGACTTTGGGCAAGTCAGGTAGCTTTTCTGTGCCTCGGCTTACTCCCCTGTAAAATGAGGATGATTCGACACCTGTTCTCCCTCTTCCCTAGAGAGTGAGGCCCATGTGGGACAGGGACTATGTCTAACTCGATTAACTTTAATCTACCCCAGCCAGTGCTTAGAATAGTCCTTCGCACATACTAAGCACTTAGCAAATACCACCACCACTACTGCTATTATGGGATCTCCTTCCCATTGAAGCATCCAACTTGTGTCTGTTTATTGTTGTATCGTACTCTCCCAAGCGCTTAGTACGCGCTCCGCACAGAATAAGTGTGCAATAAATACGAATGAATGAATGAAGCCTAAGTAACCACTGTTTGTCAGGAAAGGACACAGATGAACTGGAAGGGGTTGGTCATGTCCCTTGTAACTCTTTTCCAGTCCCCAGACATTCTCGCCTGTCGTTAAAAGGCAAAAAACCCCCACAAAAAAACGGCAATATCCACAATGACGGCTAAATTTTCCCAAATCTTCTCACTACTGTTTTCCTTTTTGACAAATTGGGAGCCTAGATCGTATGTTCCTTCCCCCTACATTGTAAACTCCTTATAGGTAGGGCACATGTCTACAAACTGTTCTATTGTACTCTCCCAAATGCTTAGTACAGTGCTCTGCACACAGTAAGTGTTGAATATGACACTGACAAATCGAAAGCACCATAGCTCGTTTTTCACTCCAGTAGTCACAAAACATACGTCATCTTCGAAGGAAAGGGTACTGACGAAGAAGTTCGCCCATGGGTGCCTGGCTAGCTGGGGAGAGTGCCGACGACACCATACACGAAGACCGTCCCTTGCTGCGACGTCACGTTGCTCGTGGGTAGGGACTGTCTCTATATGTTGCCAATTGGTACTTCCCAAGCGCTTAGTGCAGTGCTCTGCGCATAGTAAGCGCTCAATAAATACGATTGATGATGGTATGAAGCATCTGATGCTGTTTATCGCTCAATACCTCCAGTGTGCACGAGAAAGGGGAAACGTCAGGAAACCCCCCCCAAATAGGAGCTCCACACATTTAACCGTGATGCTGGCATTTACAGTAATGGTGGTTGAAATGCTGAACAAGCCTCTCTCGAAGTGCCTGCCCTCCTCACTCCTCCGTCCCATGAAAAGACCTATTCATAAAGGAGATATGGACTGCTCTTACCTAACAGGAAGTGAACGCGGTACAGATCCGATTTCTGAAGCAGACTGCGTAGTCTGACCTGCGTCTCGCTCACTTCTCCGGAGTTGCCGTCGGCCGGGGGTGCCTGACGAAGCACCTCTTCCAGGTACAGGACGGCTAAGTGGGTGTGATACTCTTCCTTCTGTAACAACCGAAAGCCCAAAGCATTAGAGGAATGACGAACCGTAGAGCGAACCGAAAGAAACAAGTGCCCGTAGATCAAGTGCATTTCATCTTCAACTACTTCGCTTTTATTAAGAGCCCGCAATAAAATGTGGTCTGGGGGGTGATAAAACACAATGAACCCAAACCTCGGGACCACACGTCTTCCAAAAACTCCAAAACACAGAGTTATGTCCAACGTGGCTTAATGGATATAGCATGGGCCTCATCACCCTCTCCATCCCCCCCATCTCACCTCCTTCCCTTCCCCACAGCACCTGTATATATGTATATATGTTTGTACATATTTATTACTCTATTTATTTTACTTGTACATATCTATTCCATTTATTTTATTTTGTTAGTATGTTTGGTTTTGTTCTCTGTCTCCCCCTTTTAGACTGTGAGCCCACTGCTGGGTAGGGACTGTCTCTATATGTTACCAACTTGTACTTCCCAAGCGCTTAGTACAGTGCTCTGCACACAGTAAGCGCTCAATAAATACGATTGATGATGATAGGCTTAGGAGTCATAAGGAATGCTTGCCTGCTGTGTGGTCCTGAACAAGACACCTTAACTCTACACTATAAGCTCATTGTGGGCAGGAAATGTGTCTGTTTATTGTTATACTGACTCTCCCAAGCGCTCAGTACAGCGGTCTGCATCCAGTATGCGCTCAATAAATATGACTGACTGACTTCTCTGCGCTTTGGTTACCTCACCTGCAAAATGGGGATTAAGACTGTGAGCCCCATGTGGGACAGGGACTGTGCCCAACCTGATTAGCTTGTTCCTTCCCCAGAGCTTAGACTCGTGCCTGGCACATAGCAAGTGTTCAACAAATAACATTAAAAAACTTTTAAAAAGAAACACTGTAGGGAGAAATGTTTCCTCTGAAAGGGAATAATTGGAACGGAATTTAGGTAGGGCATTTTAGGCTCAGGGACGGGGGTCGGATCACATCCCCAACTCTCCCCGCTTTTGATGGTGATGGGTTTTCAGTAAGGACGCCCTGAGTAGCAGTGTGTCTGGCAGTAATGGGAAAGGGAGAACCGGGAGGAAGCAATCAATCAATCAATCATATTTATTGAGCGCTTACTGTGTGCAGAGCACTGTACTAAGTGCTTGGGAAGTACAAGTTGGCAACATATAGAGACAGTCAATCAATCAATCGTATTTATTGAGCGCTTACTGTGCGCAGAGCACTGTACTAAGCACTTGGGAAGTCCAAGTTGGCAACATCTAGAGACAGTCCCTACCCAACAGTGGGCTCACAGTCTAAAAGGGGGAGACAGAGAACAAAACCAGACATACTAACAAAATAAAATAAATAGAATAGATATGTACAAGTAAAACAAATAGAGCAATAAATACGTACAAACATATATACATATATACAGGAAGCAGGGTTGATGTAAAAGGTCTTGGGCAACCCCAACACCTGTGGCCGGTCTTTTCGGCTTTTAGGGGGTCACTGACCAGCTGGACCCCAGTGTGCATGAAAATGGGGGACAGGGAAAGGCCTGGATTTTGGTCATGGCCTCCTTAGCTCATTCCCTCATGCCCCCCAGCTCCCACAGCACTGGGGAAAGGGAAGGCTCTTACGGCCTCAACGGCACCTTTGCCCTACCCAAAGTGAATGCCCTTAAAATGGCTCAGTACCACAATGGGGGCTACAATGACTTGGCTGAAAGCCAAAGCATTCGGCACTACCACTCTCCTTCGAAACCGCATCTAGGGCAAGAGAGAGAAGAAAAATGGGTGGGCTGAGTAATGGAGAAGAGAGACTGGAAAACTCATCCACCCAAGACCAGACGTCACACTAAGTCTCCCGGAGTCAACTTTCCCACAAGTGGTTTCACGGAAAAATCGTCTTGATAAATTTCTCTATTCCTCTTCGGTGAGGGGAGGGCTGTTCACTTGATTCTGAGAGTTTGGCATGCTTACTTGTACTCTTCTCTCCACAACTAGATGTTCCAAATATTTTATAGTAGATTTAGGAAATTTTTTAAGGCAGTGGATGATATCGTCTGGGTTAAAACTGCTCTTGCGCTGTTCTTCCAAAGGTCTCTTGGTGAAAATCTGAACGCCAACCTGAAATGAAACTGCATTTTAGACACTATATGAGCCACGAGAGCCTCTAAAACAGTCCTACAGCATTAGAGTTCAAAATTCCTGAACTGCACAGATGTGGCATTAAAAATTATGGAGAAAGATTTTTTTTTAAACACATGCACAAACACACAAAACCCTCACGTTTGACGGGAGCTGGAGAGTCTCTGACTGGAATCTCATAAACCGGATTTTGCTGCCGATCTGTACTTCCCAAACGCTTGGTACAGTGCTCTGCACGCAGTAAGCGTTCAACAAATCTTCTAGTTCTTTTAGACTGTGAGCCCACTGTTGGGTAGGGACCGTCTCTATATGTTGCCAACCTGTACTTCCCAAGCGCTTAGTACAGTGCTCTGCACACAGTAAGCGCTCAATAAATACGATTGATGATGATGATGATGATAACAAATACAACTGAATGAAGGAATGAATAAATGCAAGGAGAAAAGAGATCACCGGACAGGAGATCACGGGAGCTCTCTTCCTCCCTTCAAGGCCCTATTGAGAGCTCACCTCCTCCAGGAGGCCTTCCCAGACTGAGCCCCTTCCTTCCTCTCCCCCTCGCCCCCCTCTCCATCCCCCCCCTTCTTACCTCCTTCCCTTCCCCACAGCACCTGTATATATGTATATATGTTTGTACCTATTTATTACTCTATTTATTTTACTTGTACATATCTATTCTATTTATTTTATTTTGTTAGTATGTTTCGTTTTGTTCTCTGTCTTCCCCTTTTAGACTGTGAGCCCACTGTTGGGTAGGGACTGTCTCTATATGTTGCCAATTTGGACTTCCCAAGCGCTTAGCTCTGTCTTCCCCTTTTAGACTGTGAGCCCACTGTTGGGTAGGGACTGTCTCTATATGTTTCCAATTTGGACTTCCCAAGCGCTTAGTACAGTGCTCTGCACATAGTAAGCGCTCAATAAATACGATTGATGATGATGACAAGGCATCAGAGTGTCGTTTCCAAATGTGCTAGTTGCAACGACCCTGGGCTTGTCAGGACGGCGCTACCAACCCCCTTCCTACACTTTCTTCTCCAGTTGGGAGTTCGAGTAAAACATTCCCAAGGCACTTCGTTTGCCAACCGGGAATGCCGGGGAGGGTGCCTGCGGATAGGCTGGGCAGCTGAACTCAGAAACACAGGCTGCAGAATTCCAGTTAAGCATGCGCTACTGCATCGCCTGCTATGTTAGTGGGGCTGCATCTCCAGGATTGACGGTTTGTTTCTGCAACGATGTCTGTGGGAATGGGCTGCCACAGATTAGGAAGTGGGCGGGAGGAGAGGGTCTACTCTGCCTCATCTTCACTGCCCCGTTAGTGTGACCTGAGGGCTCAGAGCGGAGACCTTCCTCCTGCAGCCAACGGGAAAGGCGAAAAGGTTATCTGCAAGGTCAGGGAGAAGGGGTATGGGCCGGATCTGCGTTACCACACTGGGTGTGTGGGACGCGTTGTCAAGGCACTCCAGCCAAAGGGCGTGCAAATCCTCACTGCATAGCGAGAAACAGCAAATACTGTTTGTAGTTAGGAGACAGTGCGGTCCAGTGGGAAGAGCATGTGTCTGGGAGCCGGGAAACCCGGATTCCAGCCCCAGCTCAGCCCTTTCTTGCCTTCTGTATCAATCAATCAATCAATCAATCGTATTTATTGAGCGCTTACTATGTGCAGAGCACTGTACTAAGCGCTTGGGAAGTACAAATTGGCATCACATAGAGACAGTCCCTACCCAACAGTGGGCTCACAGTCTAAAAGGGGGAGACAGAGAACTGAACCAAACATACCAACAAAATAAAATAAGTAGGATAGAAATGCACAAGTAAAATAAATAAATAAATAAGTAAATAGAGTAATAAATATGTACAACCATATATACATATATACAGGTGCTGTGGGGAAGGGAAGGAGGTAAGACGGGGGGATGGAGAGGGGGACGAGGGGGAGAGGAAAGAAGGGGCTCAATCTGGGAAGGCCTCCTGGAGGAGGTGAGCTCTCAGCAGGGCCTTGAAGGGAGGAAGAGAGCTAGCTTGGCGGATGGGCAGAGGGAGGGCATTCCAGGCCCGGGGGATGACGTGGGCCGGGGGTCGATGGCGGGACAGGCGAGAGCGAGGTACGGTGAGGAGATTAGTGGTGGAGGAGCGGAGGGTGCGGGCTGGGCAGTAGAAGGAGAGAAGGGAGGTGAGGTAGGAGGGGGGCGAGGTGATGGACAGCCTTGAAGCCCAGGGTGAGGAGTTTCTGCTTGATGCGCAGATTGATCGGTAGCCATTGGAGGTTTTTGAGGAGGGGAGTGATATGTCCAGAGCGTTTCTGGACAAAGATAATCCGGGCAGCAGCATGAAGTATGGATTGAAGTGGAGAGAGACACGAGGATGGGAGATCAGAGAGAAGGCTGATACAGTAGTCCAGACGGGATAGGATGAGAGCTTGAATTAGCAGGGTAGCGGTTTGGATGGAGAGGAAAGGGCGGATCTTGGCAATGTTGCGGAGCTGAGACCGGCAGGTTTTGGTGACGGCTTGGATGTGAGGGGTGAATGAGAGAGCGGAGTCGAGGATGACACCAAGGTTGCGGGCTTGTGAGACGGGAAGGACGGTAGTGCCGTCAACAGAGATGGGAAAGTCAGGGAGAGGACAAGGTTTGGGAGGGAAGACAAGGAGCTCAGTCTTCGACATGTTGAGCTTTAGGTGGCGGGCGGACATCCAGATGGAGATGTCCTGAAGGCAGGAGGAGATGCGAGCCTGGAGGGAGGGGGAGAGAGCAGGGGCAGAGATGTAGATCTGGGTGTCATCAGCGTAGAGGTGATAGTTGAAGCCGTGGGAGCGAATGAGGTCACCAAGGGAGTGAGTGTAGATTGAGAACAGAAGGGGACCAAGCACTGAACCTTGGGGAACCCCCACCATAAGAGGATGGGAGGGGGAGGAGGAGCCTGCAAAAGAGACTGAGAAAGAACGACCGGAGAGATAAGAGGAGAACCAGGAGAGGACGGAGTCTGTGAAGCCAAGGTCAGATAACGTGTTGAGGAGAAGGGGGTGGTCCACAGTGTCAAAGGCAGCTGAGAGGTCGAGGAGGATTAGGACAGAGTATGAGCCGTTGGATTTGGCAAGCAGGAGGTCATTGGTGACCTTTGAGAGGGCAGTTTCCGTGGAATGAAGGGGACGGAAGCCAGACTGGAGGGGGTCGAGGAGAGAGTTGTTGTTGAGGAATTCTAGGCAGCGCGTGTAGACGACTCGTTCAAGGAGTTTGGAAAGGAATGGTAGGAGGGATATGGGACGATAACTAGAAGGTGAGGTGGGGTCAAGAGAGGGTTTTTTTAGGATGGGAGAGACATGGGCATGTTTGAAGGCAGAGGGGAAGGAACCAGTGGAGAGTGAGCGGTTGAAGATGGAAGTTAAGGAGGGGAGAAGGGATGGAGCGAGAGATTTCATAAGATGAGAGGGAATGGGGTCAGAAGCACAGGTGGCCGGAGTAGCACTTGAGAGGAGGGAGGACAGTTCCTCTGAGGATACCGCTGGGAAGGATGGGAGAGTAGCAGAGAGTGTTGAGAGCCGGGAGGTTGGAGAAAGGGGGGAAGAGACTTTGGGGAGGTCGGACCTGATGGATTTAATTTTGTTAATGAAGTAGGAGGCCAGATCGTTGGGGGTGAGGGAAGGAGGAGGGGGAGGAACCGGGGGCCTGAGAAGGGAGTTGAATGTACGGAAGAGCTGGCGGGGGTGATGGGCATGGGTGTCAATAAGGGAGGAGAAATGTATGACCTTAAACAAGTCACTTTCTTCTCCTGGCCTCAGTGTCCTCCATTTGGAGACAAAATACCCGTTCTCCCTTCCTCTCAGACTGTGAGCCCTGCATGGGACAGGGCCTGTGACTGATGATGATGGCATTTATTAAGCGCTTACTATGTGCAGAGCACTGTTGTAAGCGCTGGGGAGGTTACAAGGTGATCGGGTTGTCCCACGGGGGGCTCACAGTCTTAATCCCTATTTTACAGATGAGGCAGAGAGAATTTAAGTGACTTGCCCAAAGTCACACAGCTGATAATTGGCAGAGCTGGGATTTGAACCCATGACGATCTGATTATCTCGTTGGGTAAGGACTGTCTCTATATGTTGCCAACTTGTACTTCCCAAGCGCTTAGTATAGTGCTCTGCACACAGTAAGCGCTCAATAAATACGATTGATTGATTGATTGATTGATTGTATCTACCCTAGTGCTTAGTATGGTATTTGGCACGCAGTAAGCGCTTAACAAGTACCACTATTATTATTATAATTAGTGCTTAATAAACACCATTGTTACATTTATTACTTTGTTATTTTAAAAGAGAGCAGAGAACCCTCGTGCTAAAGAATTCAGATCCTTGTCCTCTTCTCATTAATGTAATTTTTGCTCAATCAGTCTGCACACCCTTTGAGAAGCCGCTTAGTACATAGAGCACGGGCCTGGGAGTTGGAAGGACCTGGGATCTAATCCCAGCTCGACCTCATGTCTGCTGGGTGACCTTGGGCAAGTCACTTTATTTCTCCGGGAATCAGTTACTTCATTTGTAAAATGGGGATTAAGCCGGCGAGCCTCATGTGGGACAAGAGACTGTGTCCAACCTGCTTAACCTGCATCTACCCAGGTGCTTGGCACATTGGAAGCGCTTAGCAAGTACCATAATTATCATTCTTACTGCAGGCTTTCTTCTGGCTTTGGATCTCAATAAAGGAACGTCAGAGTCCAGTATTTTTTAATATTGTACAAGAAAGTGATTTGGGAGGGCAAGTGACAGGACAGGTGCAGTCTGCAGATCTGGAACAAAAATTTCTAGTAAGTCCACCCAAGTCTCTCTAAAACAAGCACTGGAGGTCACTGCACAGAAGAAGGTGACAAGCAGCACAGCCTAGTTGAAAGAGCCTAGGAGTCACGGGACCTGGGTTCTAATCCCGGTTCTGTCACTCGTCTGCTGTGTGACCACGGGCAAGTTACTTGACTTCTCTGTGCCTCAGTTACGTCATCTACGTCATGGGGATTAAGGCTGTGAGCCCCAGGTGGGACACGGACTGTGTCCAATCCAATTATCTTGTACCTATCCCAGTGCTTAGTACAGTGCCTGGCACATAGTGAGTGCTTAAGGAGAGAAGCAGCGTGGCTCAGTGGAAAAGAGCACGGGCTATGGAGTCAGAGGTCATGGGTTCAAATCCCGCTCCGCCAATTGTCAGTTGTGTGACTTTGGGCGAGTCACTTCACTTCTCTGGGCCTCAGTTACCTCCTCTGTAAAATGGGGAATAAGACTGTGAGCCCCCTGTGGGACAACTTGATCACCCTGTAACCTCCCCAGCGCTTAGAACAGTGCTTTGCACATAGTAAGCGCTTAATAAACATCATTTTCATTATTATTATTATTAACAAATGCCATAAAAAGGTGTTAAATTAAACCAGTTATAGGCAGGGAACGTGTCTGCCAATCCTGTCGTGCTCTTCCAAGCTCAGGGCAGTGCTCAGCACACAGTAAATGCTTAATAAGTACAACTAACTGATAAGAAAAAAGAGAATAAAACAAGTAGCCAGAAAATAACATGACTTTAACAACCCAGCTAAGATAAAATTGGCTTTCCCCACTCCCATAACCCAAAAGAAATCAACTGGTGAATTGTGCGGCTAGGTGGCTGTGCCATTCAGGCTGGGCTGCTTCCTTACCTCTGGCCTGCCAAGACCTACGGAGCTTCCCCTTTTTACCCTCAATCTCAATATCTGGGCAGGGAGAGGAGAAGCTGGCTCACCACCCGGGCTCCGGTGCCCTTTTAACTAACGGAGCGTGCGGCCCACCGAGGCCCACCCCCCTCCCAGCAAAGGCCCAGGGGGGCTGCCACGTGTGGGCGAGGGGAGTAGATGCTGTGGCCCACCTTGCAAACGTGCGCAAGTCAGGGAAACTGCACCGATTTTGACCGCTACACTCCGGACCGGCTGGCCAGAGCAGCGAGAAGCCTGAAAACTGCTCCCCTACATGTACTTTACTGTCGCTCTTGGTTTCTCTCACTCTGCTTTTTATCCTTTCCATCTTTATCTCTGTACCCACCCTCAACCCTGTGCCCCACCCACCCCTGCCTTATTATCAGATAGTAAAATCCTACAGGGCAAGGGCCCAGGAATTTTACTTTCGTCGTCCTCTCCCAAACGCCACAGTGCTCTGCACTAATCAGAGCAATCAATACTAGTCAATATTACTGATTAATCAATACTACTAATGCATAGCCCCTTCCTTCCTCTCCATCCCCCCATCTTACCTCCTTCCCTTCCCACAGCACCTGTATATATGTATATATGTTTGTACATATTTATTACTCTAATTATTTTACTTGTACATATCTATTCTATTTATTTTATTTTGTTAGTATGTTTGGTTTTGTTCTCTGTCTCCCCCTTTTAGACTGTGAGCCCACTGTTGGGTAGGGACTGTCTCTATATGTTGCCAACTTGTACTTCCCAAGCGCTTAGTACAGTGCTCTGCACACAGTAAGCGCTCAATAAATACGATTGATTGATTGATTGATAGAGAAGCAGAGTGGCTCAGTGGAAAGAGCACAGGCTTTGGAGTCGGAGGTCATGGGTTCAAATCCCAGCTCCGCCAATTGTCACCTGTGTGACTTTGGGCAAGTCACTTAACTTCTCTGGCCCTCAGTTACCTCATCCGTAAAATGAGGATTAAGACTGTGAGCCCCCCGTGGGACAATCTGATCACCTTGTAACCTTCCCAGTGCTTAGAACAGTGCTTTGCACATAGTAACCGCTTAATAAATGCCATCATTATTATTACTAATCCCTAATCATTACTAATGCCTAATCATTACTACTAATACCTAATGCCTAATCAATACTACTGAGTGAAAAAACCCCACAAACCTCCTCGTTTTTCTGCAACACCCATTCAGCGTATTTCCACACGAGTTCTTGGTCTAAGCAGAAGGTAAGGAAGTCAACGATGTACTCGTAGAGGTCTGGACGGGTCGCATCGTGAATGTCGCCGTTAACGATGTTCACCCACAACTGGGAAAGAAAGAAAACGCCCAGTGAAATCTCTGCAGTCAATAGCCCACATCTGCCCATTTTTTTCCCCGGCTCAGAAAAACTGGGGTTACCACATTGGATAGTTCTATCATAAACCTGAAAGTCTTCCCATGAATGCTCTAACACTCTAGGTTAGCAAAAATTGCTAACCTACTCAAGAAGAATCGGTCTTATTTCTGATTCGGGCAGTTTGGGTAACAACAGCTGCCCAAAGGAGTGATCTGACCACAATAGGTGCTCTTGCTACGGCTAATGAGAGCGGATGGGCGTTTGGCTTTTGGATATGAAGTTTGACCTTAAAAACCAAAGCCCACCCTTAACTGATGAAAGCAAGAAGCTTTAGAAGTTTAGAGAATAACTTGATTTTTGTCCCCCAAGCTTGATAATCTTAGTCAGCTACTACCAGGTAATGTTTCTTCCAAACTCAAACTCCAAGCACTTGGGCAAAATCATCAATATCTAAATGGGTTTAGGAATCGCAGGGTGTTGCTATCTCATCCTTTCCCAACTCACGTTAACATGAAAGGCAAAAAAATGATCAGAGATGGGGGAAAGGTGGAGGAAACGTTGCTTCGGGTCTTCAGGTTTATTTCAGGAACTACTCATCTTCCCGGTGGGACTTGATTTAGGAGCCGGGGTGACTCACAAAACGGATACATGGTAGAGTGAAGGGGAGTAGGGAGGGAAAGCGGAGAAAGGGGCTGTGACCTCTTGAGCCCAACACTAGGCCTTTGGCAGGCTGTGGTTGAAAGCTTTGTAGCACTGAGCCCTCCAGGTACGACTTCAGTGAGACATGCACTGTGAGGTGATGATATTTTACTTGAGTATACCCATCAGGTTATTTTTGTTGAAAGTGGAGTCTGGGACATCATCCCAACCTTCCAGAGTCTACCCTTCCCCTTCAGCAACTATGGGAATGGTGCAGGGAGAGAGTGAGTAGTGGACGGGGGTGAAGGGGGTATGGATTTAAGGTTTCCCAGGATGTAGAAAGCGATATTTCAAGTCCCAGAATACCACAGGAACAAAACTGGGCATGTTTCAGCCCACGCGAACACCGTCAGGGCAAACTGAAAAGTAAACGCCCCAATTTAGCGAAAAACAATCCAAATTCCAGGATACGTCTATTTTCCTAAAATCCGCTGGGACATCCAGAGTGGTCTCAGCTAAGCCAGAACATGTGCCCAAGGTACCTATAATCTATCCCTCTCAGGGTTGCACCTGGAGAGTTGGCTACAGGAGGGAGAGTCAAGCAGAGGCCTAACCATTCCAACCCTAGCTTGGCCAGTGGCTCGCGAGTGGAAGGCAATCTGCTACAAGACAAAACTTATCTAGGCTGGGCAGCAGCTGCATGAGAGTCGAGCGTGCAGACTCGAGTTTACTGCACGGAAGTCGGCAATGTTAAGCCACTTCCATATTTTTTCCAAGAAAACTATCTGGATTCGCTACCAGAACGACTGCTGATGGAGAGCGGGGTGTTCTGGAAGAGAGGTGTCTGTGGTGTCTCTATGGGTCGGAAACGACTCGACGGCATAAGACAAGGCAAGCCCTACAATCTACCTGTCAGAAAGTAATAAAAAAAAAATCTTGCTACCTGACACTAGTGCTCCTCCCACTCTTTCCTTTAAAAAAATTAATGTGGACTTATAATTAAACCTTGGACCTGGACAGCCAACTATCTGCCTGCCAAAAAGAAAGGTTTTGTAAGGACATGAAACTATTCAACAACATACTGTTCCTCCCCCGAGAATCGGAGAGTTGTAGTCTTCTCCTTGTTGCAAAAGAAAGCAAATGAGACCCCCTGGATGTTTAGTTACAAATTTAACTATCCCTCTCCATGTCAGAGGGAAGAATACAGTTCCAATAAAGGAAGCCAACTCCAATAATAATAATAATAATAATGATAGCATTTCTTAAGTGCTTACTATGTGCAGAGCACTGTTCTAAGCGCCAGGGGGGATACAAGGTGATCAGGTTGTCCCACATAGGGCTCACAGTCTTCATCCCCATTTTACAGATGAGGTAACTGAGGCTCAGAGAAGTGACTTGCCCAAAGTCACACAGCAGACATGTGGAGGATCCACGATTCGAACCCATGACCTCTGACTCCAAAGCCCGGGCTCTTTCCACTGAGCCACGCTGTTTCTCTAACAGCACGCTGCTTCTCTATTTAACTCCAATAAATACTAGTGTGGAACTGGAAGGCTTTTTTTTTAATTTGTTTTTTGAAAAAGAGGAGTTCTATTATGGGATCACCAAGAAATATCCCGGGAACTGTCACTCGCAGGTATGACGACCTTTTGCACTGCAAAGTGGGTGTTTGAAAATCGTTATTCAGGAACTTCAGCTTTGCTACACTGGGGCTGTCCCGAGTCTTCCCACAACACTCTGAAGTTCACAGTTCTGCTTTTACTGGCCCCATTTCCATTTATTGTAGCTGGGAATTAGAAAACATGTTGTGGGCATAGATATATGTAAGATAAGCTGGGCCTTATTTTCCTAAGACTTTTCAAGTCCTGTGTGATAAAAATAATAACAAATCTTTTTTGGACATGGGTTTTATCCCTACTTTCAAACAAACACAAACTAAAGCTTGGGGGTTTAGGAAAAACACACCATAATGATCATCATCATCAATCGTATTTACTGAGCGCTTACTATGTGCAGAGCACTGTACTAAGCGCTTGGGAAGTACAAACTGGCAACATATAGAGACAGTCCCTACCCAACAGTGGGCTCACAGTCTAAAAGGGGGAGACAGAGAACAAAACCAAACATACTAACAAAATAAAATAAATAGAATAGATATGTACAAATAAAATAAATAAATAGAGTAATAAATGATGATGTGTTCTCATTCTAAACTAACCTGAACTGCCGCAGCATCCTGACCATTATAATGATACAGGAGTCCCAGTGCAAAATATCTGAAAGAAAAAACAAGTGGCATAAATGCGCATCCTCATCATCCACTATTAAGTAACCATTATCTGTGATGCCATGAAGTTACTCCAATCTAACCTGGGTTTACAGAAGTTTACAGGCTAAAATAATTTGAACGAGCGTTCAAACCTGCCCACTGGCCAGAACCTGTACAAGCAGAGCTACAAGCAAGTGGAAAAAATTCTTCCAGAATTCACACACACTTCTTAATGGGCAACTACCGCGCGCGTGAGCCAGGAGTATAGGGAGGATGGGATGCTACAGCTTTGTTTCAGGTCACTACGGCAGTCCATTTGAACTGGTGGAGATGTGGTATTTTGCAGGGAGACTACCTTTCTGGGTATACATCCTGATGGAGGCTAGAGCTTTCCCAGTAGGTGTTGCCAAACCAGTCTACCTGGGCTCTGGGAATTTTTTTTGAGTCCTCTTCCGGGGACTGGCAGGACACGAGTTCGGGCTGGGGGGCTAAAAGGCCCGGGATGCTGTCTGTCAAGCAGGCAGATGTGGCGAAAGCAAGGCTGCCGGGATGGACTCTGAGCTTGACCAGTGGAATATGGCTCCGATACGCTTGGGGCTCTCTGCCCGAACTGACTGCTGAGATCCTTAACTGGGCCCTTTCTGTTGGGAGCCGAAGGGGGAATTTTTCTCACCAAAAGCTTTCTTTCAAAACCTGCTCCTTTCCCAGGCAGACCAGCCTTTGGGCCAGGAACATGGCTGGGACTAAAACCCGGTGGTGGGGGGGCTGTTCCCCACTTCCTCCCCTAGACCCTCCTTATGCTGGCAGCCCACTGGGAACCAGGGACCTAATCTGAATTGATTTCGGTGGATTGCATTTGGATTTGCACCCTTTATTCACCCCTCCCTCAGTCCCACAGCATTTACGTACATTGCCGTAATTTATTTATATTAATGTCTGTCTCCCCCTCTAGATTGTAAGCTGGCTGTGGGCAGGGAATCTGTCTATCAACTCTGTTGTATGTGCTCTCTCGAGCGCTTAGGACAGTGCCCCGCACACGGTGAGGGGTCAGTTAATACAATTGATTGATTGTGGAGTTCTCCGTAGTTCTTAGTCTAGGGCCTTGCACAGAGTAAGCACTGAATAAATGTTGGCACTGACGAGGAACGATCTCTTCATTCAATCGTATTTGAGCGCTGGCTGTGAGCGAAACACTGTCCTAAGCGCTTTTCAATAACATGACTCCAAACTATCTCTTAAAACAATCCACCGTTCTGAAAAAGTAAGGCTAAAAGGCTTACTGCACACAGTAAGCGCTCAATAAACACGACTGAATGAAAAAGGATGTATTATATAGAGGGCGAGTGGAAGGCAACCTGCTACAAGACTCCCCTGCGCTGGCAGCAGCGGCATGGGAGAGAGTCGAGGGGAGAGACTCAATTTTACTGTGCAGGAGGCAGTGGTGAACCACTATTTTTACCAAGAGACCTCTGTGGATACACTACCAGAACGATGGCGGACGGAGGTGGGGCATTCTGGAAGAGATGTGTCCATGGTGTCGCTATGGGTCGGAGACGACTCGACAAGCATAAGACAAAAAATACAAGCTAGTCCCTGAAATTGGTGGCCTACGTTTGGCCTACGGCAGGTATCTGCTCCTCCTCATCTGTCCCTCCCTTTAAATCTTTGGGAGGAATTAAGTCCTAGACGGAGGGGTGACTGAATGACCAAAGGTCCTCGCCAGGCAACGGACTCCTGTAACTGAAGACGTCAGAACCACTGTGAAGCCATCCCCTACCCCCTGCGCTCGGCTCCACCTGAACCACCAACACGGCCCTTCTGCCACCTCGGGAATACTACCGAGCCGAGCCAGCTGCTCCGCTCGGCGATCCCATCGGGTCCGGAAACCTGCCCTCCGAGCAGGCCACGAGGCACCGACCCTTCCTCCACCCGGGGCCTCCGGTCCCTGACACGCCGGAGTGGCCGGGGAAACCCCTTGGCCGAAACCACTCACTTCCCGTGCTTCTCCAGCCAGGCCACGCTGTCCGTTAAGAGGCAGAAGTTCTCGGTGACGAGAAGGTCCAGGAGGCTCTCGTGGTTCGCCTCGGCGTAGAGCTTGAGCAGCGCCGTATCCACCTCTTCCTTGTAGCCGTTGGCCACTTCCGTACTGCGGACCTCGTTCAGGTAACTCATGAGGAACTTCTTGCACTTGGTCACCTTCTCCTGGTCCCCTTGAGTCAGCTGGTTCAGGTCTGCGTAGTCGTGAAGGGGGGGGTGAGACCGGGTGAATGAAGAGGAAGTGGGCAACAGGAAGGGGTAGAGAGAGATCAGCTCCCGGACATCAAGCTGGCTGGTTCTGCAATTACAGGGTCAAACTAAATGAAGCAAAAAAGAAAGAGAGAGTATACATAGGCACACAAAGATAACTCGGAGGCGGCGTGCGGCCGGGCACGTCGTTACGGCCCTCAGCAATGTGTTTAAGAGGGGCCCACCTCACACAGACTTTTTGCGAGGGCAACCGCCTCACAGCCTTTCAAAACTGGAGTACGAAACCGTACCATCTGGAAGGACAAGATCGTTTGGCCCGTTCCCACGACTCTAAGCGTGCTGGCGCCCAAGTCATTTTTAAACAGCTCTAGAGGCGGAGCCATTACGGCTTCCCTCAGATGCCACGTGGGTTTCACGCTGACGGTCCGGAAGCTCTTCCTTGTTACGGACGGAACTCTCTCATTGCAAATACGTCCCGGCTGAGAGCTCACCTCCTCCAGGAGGCCTTCCCAGACTGAGCCCCTTCCTTCCTCTCCCCCTCGTCCCCCTCTCCATCCCCCCATCTTACCTCCTTCCCTTCCCCACAGCACCTGTATATATGCATATATGGTTGTACATATTTATTACTCTATTTATTTATTTATTTTACTTGTACATATCTATCCTATTTATTTTATTTTGTTGGTATGTTTGGTTTTGTTCTCTGTCTCCCCCTTTTAGACTGTGAGCCCACTGTTGGGTAGGGACTGTCTCTACGTGTTGCCAATTTGTACTTCCCAAGCACTTAGTACAGTGCTCTGCACATAGTAAGCGCTCAATAAATACGATTGATGATGATGATGAAATACGTCCACTTGATTTTGCTCTGACCTCTGTGAACAGCAGCCTTCAGGTCAAAGAAAATGTGTTCACGTTCTACGGCAAACCATGACAAAACAACCCTTCAGTCTTCTCGCTACAATCTCAACTCCTATAGCCTTTCCTCATAAGACCAGAGTCGCCTTTATTTATTTTCCTCCTGGGAAAAGCTGAAAAGAGTTCGGGGGTGGAGGATGAGTGTCTTTACATCCTTGGTGCTGTGGCTGAGCGACTTTAAGCACTTCTACTGATACAATATTTAAGCCCCGAGACATCCTTCTACAGAACCTGGTACTTCAGGAATATTTTAGAAATCTTTGGTTTCGGAACAGTGGAACCCACTTATTTCAGAAGGGTCAGTGGGAGGAGAGTTTTGTTTCCGGCACCTACAATTACCTGAAGAGTTCTTTAGCTTCTAGGAACTGAAGCTGGGCAAACTGTATAAATCCTGCCTGCTGCAGGATCCTTCGGTACATTACCTAGGGAAAAGAAAAAAAGGAGGCTACTTTAATTTCAACCTCAGGACAAACTTTCCTTCTCTTCAGTCTCAAATTTCCTCCCGCCTTTGGGACATCCCTCCTCGGAGGTCCTGCTGACCCCTCCAATTCACCATGCCCAAAGCAGAACTTGTCATCTTCCCACCCAAACTCTTACCTCCCTGTCCTTCCCCTAGCTTGTAGACAGCGGCATCATCCTCTCCATCTCACAGTATTGGCATTATCCTCGACGTATCTCTTTCATTCAACCCACACATTCAATCTGTCACCAAATCCTGTTGGTTCTACCTTCAAAACAGCGTGAAAAATCTACCCTTGCCTCTCCATCCAAACTGTTGATAAAAGCAGTTATTCTATACTGCATCACGTTCTTTGCTGACTTTCCTGCCTTCTGTCTTTCAATCAATCAACGGTATTTATTGAGCCCTTACTATACGCAGACCACCGTACTAAGTGCTTGGGAGAACACAATATAACAGAGTTGACGGACACCTTCTCTGCTCACAGCGAGCTTACATTTAGAGGGGGAGACACACATTCATATTAATAAATTTAATTAAGGGTATATAAGCAGTGTGGCTCAGTGGAAAGAGTACGGGCTTTGGAGTCAGAGGTCATGGGTTCAAATCCCGAATCTGCCAATTGTCAGCTGTGGGACTTTGGGCAAAGTCACTTAACTTCTCTGTGCCTCAGTTCCCTCATCTGTAAAATGGGGATTAAGACCGTGAGCCCCATGTGGGACAACCTGATCACCTTGTAACCTCCCCAGTGCTTAGAACAGTGCTTTGCACATAGTAAGCACTTAATAAATGCCATCTTTTTTATTATTATTATGGGGCTAACGGTGGGGTGAATAAAGGGTGCGGATAGGGTGACACAGAAGGGCGTGGGAGAAGAAATGAAGACTCGGTTGGGGAAGGCCTCTTTGAGATGTGTTTACAGGTGGGGAGAGTGAACACTTGCTGGATATGAAGGGGGAGAGAGTTCTAGGCCAGAGGCAGGACAAGAGGTTGGGGGTGAGACAGATAAGATCAAGGTACAGTAAGTAGGTTGGCATTAGGAGCACCAAAATGGGGGCTGGGTTGTATAAAGAAATTGGAGGTAAGGTAGGAGGGGGCAAAGCAACTGAGTGCTTTAAAGCCTATGGTACGGAGTTTCTGTCTGATGCGGAGGTGGGTGGGCGGAGAGGTCCTTGAAGAGTGGGGAAACACGGACTGAACGGTTATGTAGAACGGTGATCCGGGCAGCGGAGTAAAGTATGGACTGAAGGGAGAGACCGAAGGCAGCAGGCAGGTGCAGCAGTCTAGGTGGGATAGGAAAAGTGCTTGGATTAACATGGTAGCCGGTCCGATGGAGAGGAGAGGGAGGATTTTCGCGATATTGTAAAGGTTGAACTGACAGGGTTTGGTAACAGGTGGAGTATGTGGGTTAAATGAGATGAGTAGAGGATAATGTCAAGGTTATGGGCTTGTGGGACAGGGAGGATGGTCATGCCGTCCAGAGTGATGGGCAAGTCACGGGGAGGACAGAGACTGGGTGGGAATGCTGCCCAGATCATTCTTCTATAGCAACATATTCACTCCATGTTTCCCCACTCCTCAAGGACCTTCAGTGGTTGCTCCTCCACCTCCACATCAAACAGAAGTCCCTGACCATAGACTTTACAGCACTCAACCACTTTGCTCTACCTTGCCCCGCAATTTCCAACTACGACCCAGCCCACACACTTCGCTCCTCTATGCCCACCTACTCACTGGACCTTAATCGTCTATCTCACCGCCAACCCCTCTTCCACATCCTGCCTCCGCCCTGGAACTCCTTCCCACTTTGTATCCGACAGACGATCGCTCTCCCCACCTTCCATGACTTATTCAAAGCATATCTCCAAGAAGCCTTCCCTAAGCCCTCATCTCTTCTCCCACTCCTTTCTGTGTCACCCTTGCACTTAGATTTGCACCTATTGTTCACTCCACAGAATTCATGTACATACCCCTCTCCCCGGCAAGGCTGTAAGCTCCTTGTGGACAGGGAAAAGTCTACCATCCCTACTGCATAGTACTCTCCCAAGCTCTTGGTACATTAGCGCTCAATAAATATGACTGATTGATTGATTGATTACACAAGTTTTCACACTTTAACAGGCAGTCAATACACACCACTGAGAATGACGACTATATTTCTGAGGAGCTCGTTTGGTGGGTTCAGACTTTCAAGCCTGCAGATTTAAATCCCTGTAAAAATGTAAGAGTGATCATTCAGTAATAATAATGATGGCATTTATTAAGCACTTACTATGTGCAAAGCACTGTTCTAAGTGCTGGGGAGGCTACAAGGTGATCAGGTTGTCCCACGGGGGGCTCACAGTCTTCATCCCCATTTTACAGATGAGGGAACCGAGGCACAGGGAAGTTAAGTGACTTGCCCAAAGTCACACAGCTGACAATTGGTGGAGCCGGGATCTGAACCCATGAGCACTGACTCCAAAGCCCGGGCTCTTTCCACTGAGTCATGGGAGAAAACAAGGTGGGAGGAATACTGTGCTCCATGGCAAGCTCAGTGACTACAGTTACATAGTTCTCCCTCTCCAAAACAGTATTTGATTAAATACTACTGTGCCTGGGCCTCTTACTGTTGGGTTATTTTCTAGGAGATGCTGGAAAATGCTCAGTTCTTCGGCAGATCCATTTATCCTGACAGGCGTCAGTCTTAAGCATTTTGAAACGTCACCTAATTCCCTCCTTCCCCAAACTAAGGCAAACGATAGGATTGCGATAAATACGACTTTACCCGCTATCTTTACTTACTGTTCGTACTGCGGGAATACAATGCGATTCCAGATCTAGAAACAGACCCAGAGAAGCAGAGTGGCCCAGTGTAAAAACAGCACGGACGGGCCAGGGAGACCGAGGATCTGGGTTCTAATCCTTGCTCTGCCATGTCTGCTTTGTGACCTTGGGCAAATCACTTCACTTCTTCAGGCCTCATTTACCTCATCTGTAAAATGGGGGTTAAAGCTGTGAGCCCCATGTGGGACATGGGCTGTGCCCGACCTGATTAGCCTGCATCTACCCCAGCACTTAGCACAGTGCCTGGCACAAGGCGAGCGCTTAACAAATACCATAAGCATTCAATGAAGAGAATGATGCTCAAGACTTGGGATACTGCTACTAAGAGGGTATTGGGGTGGCTAAAGTACACCTGATAACTTAGCGATTTGGGTCAGAGACTTACATTTTCAGTGAGGGCAGCGGAAGCTTGAAAAGACACAGGACAAATACATTTTCCCTGAAGAGTTCTGGAGCCGACTTACGAGGTGTTTAATGCTACCCACCGAGGCTGTTTTTGTGTTTTGTTGCTGACTGTTAGGTTCAGGAATGCTTTCTTCTGTTGTTTTTAGATGGAACCCGAACCCCAGTTCAAAATGGTGCAAGCTAAATATCGGTAATGAAACTGGTAAAGAACTAGGGAACTGGGAATTTCAACTCAGATATTCCAAAGCAGGGACTGTGAATTTCCAAGGGGCACAAACGAAAGCCACACGATGGCAGCAGGATATAAGGAATCCTTTCCTGGTAACATACTTGTTAATTCACGCTCCTAAGCCACTGCATTCCGGTTGGTGGCAAAGCGATGAAGCAGGATACCTTCCTCAACTGCCCTGTCAAATGCTCTCAGGACCTGGACGTGAATTTTCCACGAGGAAATGGACATGCAGGTTTCTCGGGATATTTCTTTTTGAAGATGCAAAAGGGATTACTGAAAAAGCTTGGCGGTTTTTATAAAACACAAGATGGATTGAAAGGGTTAGAAACAGCGGCAGTGTGCCATGGAAAGAGCACGGGAATGGGAGTTGGAGGACCTGAGGTTTAATCATGGCTCTGCCATTTGTCTACTGTGTGAACCTGGGCAAGTCACAACCTATCTGGGCCTTGGTTTGCTCATCTGTAAAATGGGGATGAAATCCTACTCCTTCCTACTTAGACTGTGAGCCCCTTGTGGGACAAGGGCTGGGTCCAGCTGGATTATCTTGTCTCTACCCTTGCGCTTCTATGCACATTGCACGCTGTTAATAAACACCGCCATCATTAAGCGTTGGTTGAAAGTGCTTACTATCGATCAATCATATTTACCGAGCGCTTACTTTACCACACTACAATATAACAAACACATTCCCTGCCCGCAAAAACAGTAAGTGCTCAGTAAATGCCACTGATTGATTGGAGAGAAAAGTGAGCCCAAGGAGTAGAGGGTTTAAAAAGGTGCATAAGAATTTTTGAGTCTATAACTGAAACTAATTTAAAATACCTCTGGATGACTCGGGGGGGGGGGGGGAGGAGAGAAGAAGAGACCGGGTGAGGGAGGAGGAGAAAGGGAGAGATTTAGAGGATTAACAGATTCAGGCATGTCGCAGGATAGAGCTACATCCAGCCATGCACACACTTAGCACCTCTGATTCAATCTGGAGCTGATTAATGTGGGTGTTGAGGGAGGGGAGGGGAGGAACGGGTGGGATAATTATTTCCACAAACTTGATTTTACAGGCTGGAATTTGTCCTTTAGATAAAGAATGGTACTTTTTTTCGGGTGGAACTGGGTAAGGTGGCTGTAAAACAAGGGTGAAAGGTTTATGGACAAAATATTCACAGTAACTTATGACTTGATCAAGCCCAGGAAATGCACACCGATGCTTGTGTTGGAACCCATCTAAGAAGCGTTTCATGAGAAGACCAAAAAGGCCAAAAAGAAATCACCACCTTCACTAATAGACTGTAAGTTCATTTAGGACAGGCAATGCATCTGTGTATTGTACTCTCCCAAGCACTTCGTACGGTGCTCTGCACACAGTAAGCACTCAACAAATACGACTGACTGACTGAATGAATAATAAAATGTACTTTCTACAAATGCAAAGGGGTAAAATTTCTATTCCATGAGATTAAATACTATAACTTCACCACTTTTACAATGCCTTGCCTGGGGTCTTGGAGGTACGCCAGGATGTATTTTTTTTTCTTTTTAGATTTTAATGTTATTTCTCTGAATGGAACTGCAGTCAAAAGTCTGAGTCTTTAAGTGGTGTGCTAGCCTCTGTGTTTAACACATTATGCCCAAATCCTGGCAAGAGAGGAGGCTTTTTTAAGATTTCCTACTGAGCTTTTCAAAGAGGATGATTTTACCGTGGAACCTACGTATGTGCTTCGGTTTGCTGCAAAGAATGAGGAATCTGAATTGCCTTCAGTATTCAACCTAAAAAGGGAGAAAAGCATGTATCATCTAAACCTCCGACTTCCCTTTCTCAAACCTAACTTTCTACATCACCCATTATCACATCGAGCCACTTGAGTGACCCAGCTGCTCAAATTTACTGATATTTTCAGCCTGGTTCTCCACGGCTCTGCACAACTATCTTCTGTACTTTCTTTAAAACTAAAGATGTTCTCCAGGTCACTGCTTCAGCAGTGACACAAACTACCACATTGATTCAAGCACTTGTCACAGCCCATCTCGACCCCGGCATCAGCCTCCTTGCTGGCCTCCCTGCCTCCAGCCCCCCTCTCTCTCTCCTCTCCGGTCCATGCATCACTCTACTCCCCAAATCACTGTCCTAAGAAAACCAGAAACAACAACAAAAAGCTCTGTGGATATGTCCCCGCTCCTCAGGGGTCTCCAATAGTTGCCTATCAACTTCCCTATCAAGCAGAAATTCCTTACTATGAAATTCAAGGCACACAATCGGCTTTCTCCCCCTTATCCTAGCCTGCACATTTCTTTCCTCCAATAATACAACCTACTCACTGTCCCCTCACTTGCTTCCGATCCCTTGAGCACACCCTCTCTTTTGCCTCGAACTCCCTCCCACTACGAATACGACTAAATGAATATCCGAAAGCCCAGCACTTTCCCTATCTTAAAAGCCCTTCTAAAATCGTATCTCCTTCCAAGAAGCGCTCCTTGACTATCTCACCCGCACACTTAGTCCCCACCCCCACTGAACTTTGCTAACTTTTTGTATTCTCGGTTGCTTCCCTTTATTTTAATGACCGCCTTCCCTATAGCTTCTCGAAGGTAGAAACGGTACGATACATCTGTATTGTATTCTCTAAATCGCTTGGTACCATGCTCTGCAAAAAGTAAGTGCTCGATAAACACTACTGATTGCAGCCAAAGAAAACTGGCTCAGAGAACTCTGAAGCTTTTCCTGCTCTCCTGGATCTATCTTCTAGTTCTTCCCCTCGGCCAGGGGCTGCCAACTTAAGGCTCGGGAGCCGAAGCTGGCTCTCCCTGAAACCAAACGTGGCTAGGAGAGTTGCTGTCCTCGCCTCTCCCGTGGGAGCACTTGGTCGACGATTTCGAGGCCAGAGTGACGGTCGCAAAGAGCGCTGGACCTGCGCTGCTCCCAAGAGAGCAGTTGCCACTCACTTGCGGGGCGGATTTGGGCACCTCCCTTCTGCTTCTCTTCCATCCACCCCCCAACTCCCATGCCCTCTCTGTGAAGGCCTGGGGCAAGGGAAAGAAGGGCTGCCTCCTCTCATCTGGGTGGGTGGAGGGGGTGTTGCACTTTCAGATTTACCTGGGACTCAAATGCTTTATTAGAGCATCTTCTGTGACACCGTCCAGCCCGTCCCCTTATAGCTCCAGCTTTGGGAGCCGGGAACAGACCAGATGCTAATATGGGCCCATTATCCCGCCGCTCCCCTCTGCTTCCTTCCCCTTCCTAACTCAGACTGAAAGAGTGCAGGAGCAGGGCAACAGGACAGAGCTAGGAGCACGGGCAGCATCAGTTGTCGCTATGAAATGGCCACGTGATGTAACGTACCATTATCTTATACCGGGCACAGCCTGATGTCATTTTTTTTTGGCTCTCCCAACCAAGAAGATCAACAGCCCCTGTGACTAGGCAGCAGAGAGCCATTCTTCCCTACTGAAAGCCTGTCTTTCAATTCCCCCAGGCTGGCACCAATCACTCTAAGATCTACCTTTCATTTTTCCCAATTAGGTATTCATCAATGGGTCTATTCTCCTGGAAGACCAATGAAGAGTGGCACCTGTTCACAAAATATATCAGATCAGCATGGAAATCCACAATCCTTATGTATTAGGCTAGCATTACTATAAAAGGATCTTAAAACGAAGTTGAGCAATGCATGAAGGGCACTAAGAGATTTGCACGATAAAGAAGGCTATTCATGCTCAGGAAAAATGATTCTCCAAGGCTTTGCCGAATCTGTTTCCGTTTTTTATATTTCTCTTTTCATTCCTGTTTTCGTAGATCTCACACAGCCTTGTCCTACGCTCCAATTCATTCTTTCGCTGCACTGCTCATCAGTTCGCTGCTCTGAATGCAATTCAGACTTCTGAGAAGCTGAAGAGGACACCATCTCCCGCAACCATCATGGGGGAGAGAATGACTAACGGTGTTACCGAGCGCACGCTGGAGGAGAGGAAGTTCGGCAAGAACAGTGTAAGGCAGGCAGTTGTAACCTTGAGAAAGTAAGTGACGTGCTTTGAACTGTGAGCGTGGCGATGGCTCCTGAATGCTAATGTGACAGGGTTAGCCACAAAACGTTTTTGTGTGAGATTTCCAACTCCCACGGCCTCCAAAACTGAAAGGTGCTGACCAACATTTCACTCTAGGGAGGTATAACCCTTGCCCCCTTTCTTCAGCCTCGGCTCGAAACTGGGAGAAGTTTGGTTCGTCACTCTACAAACCAACAGGTCTTTTCCCTCATTTCTTCCTTCATGTTAATTCCCCTTTTCAGTGTCTACCCTCTGGTATACCAAGCCGAACGTTACCTTTTTCCACAGCTGCCATAAATATTTCCTCCTTCTGTGTCATCTAGGCACTTGGTGCTCACCCCACCCTCAGCCCTACAACACTTACTTACAGATCCTTCAATCATTCATTCATTCAATCATATTTATTGAGCATTTACTGTGTGCAGAGTACTGTATTAAGCGCTTGGGAAAGTTCAGTACAGCAATCCCGCCCACAACAAGCTCACAGTCTATATTCTTTATTTAATGTCTGGCTCTACACTGCTAGTTCACTGTGGCATTGTATTCTAAGTGCCTAGTAGAGCACTCTGCTCACAATTAGTGCTCGATAAATACCATTGGTTGATTGTCTGATTTTCCCCTGACATACCCACACAGCATGAAAAGTCCCTGACAGTCAGAACAAAGGAATGAGGAGAATGAAAAGCAGAGGAGCCTAAAAGAGATAGCACAGGCCCGGGAGTCAGAGGAGCTGGGTTCTAACTCTGACTCTGCCACTTGCCTGCTGTGTGACCTTGGGCAAGTCATTTTATCGCTCTGTCCCCGAGTTTCCTCATCTGTAAAAAGAGAACGCTCCCCTTCTAGACCGTAAGTTCCTTGTGGGCAGAGAACACGTCTATCAACTCATCGTATTTTACTCTCCCAAGTGCTTGTTACAATGCTCTGCACATAGTAAGCATTCCAATACCATGGACAGATGGTTCTCCGCACACAGTAAGTGCTCAGTAAATATGACTGAATGAACGAAATGGGATTCAGTACCTGTTCCACCTCCCACTTAAACTGTGAGCCCCGTATGGGACAGGGATCGGGTCTGACCTGATTACCTTTTATCTATCCTCGGAAGAGCGGTTGACACATGGTGGGTGTCTAACAAATACAATTATTCTTAGTATTATTAGGAGCAGAATGCTTTCCGACTGGGTTGTAGACATATTTTCCTACCCAATTGGGCTCCACCCACCTGAAATTTCTCTTTGGGAATGTTTCTTCTTGCTCCTTTTGCTAACACTAAAGCCTCTTCCACTCGCCGGCTCGCCAGCAGGTCCTGAATTTGCCTTTCCAGGGGCAACGGAACCAAGAGGTACACTCCTTTACTGGTGGCTACAATTACTCTTCCTAATGGAGAAAGCACAGGAAGGAGGAATCGGTGTGGAAAAGGGGGAAGAGATTGTTATATAACGCCGAAGAGTCTTTGATGCAAACGGGTTAACGGTTTCGTTTTCACTTCAAGTTCACACCAGGGGCCTGCATATCGTACTTCGCCTGACCCACGGGGACTGGCTTTGTACTTCCCAAGCGCTCAGTACAGTGCTCTGCACACAGTAAGTGCTCAATACGATTGATTGACTGATTGATTGGGAAGCAAAGCTGCGGGTCACGTTGGTTAACTCATACCGGGATGCCGATCCGGGCTGGGGACGGGTAAGGTCGCCCGCATCAAATGAATTAAAGAATAGCTGCTGCTGCCAGGATGCCCGTAACCGGGGTGGAGCCTTCTTTTTTTTCCACCTCCTCCTTCCCACCCCCAGCCCCTGCCCTAGCCAGCCCAAACTCTTTATCCTAGAGGGCAGGGCCTGGCAGCTATTTGCTGCCAAGGGGAACAGGTAGGAGGGAACCAACAGTTCACCCAGCCACGTTGTGAGTGCCCACAGCAAAGTCGGTTAGTTATTTTTGCAGGGCAAGTGCTGGTACAGACGGGCGGCCTATGGGTGCAGCGTGGGTTCTCAACAGAGTATCCGTGCGGGTCTCTTATCCATGGAGAAACAGAACACCGATTTGATCTCGTTTAAAGTTTGATTTCCATCCCCGTGAAGGTCCTTTCCCCCTAGAATCTACGGAAGCATAGATCAGACATGATAGCACTGGGCAAAATGAGCCACAAATGACGACATGTTAAAAATCCCCAATTACCGAAAACTTAAGTATTGTGCTCGGGGTGCACTATACAAGGTGATTAAGAAGATTGGGGAGTTGGAGTGCTTTTGTTTTAGTAAAAGCCGCTGCTAAATTGGAGGTCGATTTATAGGATAATAATAATAATAATGGCATTTATTAAGCGCTTACTATGTGCAAAGCACTGTTCTAAGCGCCGGGAAGGTTACAAGGTGATCAGGTTGTCCCCTGGGGGGGCTCACAGTCTTAATCCCCATTTTACAGATGAGGTAACTGAGGCCCAGAGAAGTTAAGCGACTTGCCCAAAGTCACACAGCTGGCAATTGGTGGAGCCGGGATTCGAACCCATGACCTCTGACTCCAAAGGCCGTGTTCTTTTCCACTGAGCCACGCTGCTTCAATGCGAGTTATTCATAAACCATACGCTACTAAGTCGAAGGAGGATTTGGAATCCAATCAAGGTGCATTATAAATGATAACAGCAGAGAATACAAGCCATCACAATCGCAAGATCACATAATGTGTGCATCCTTCCAGCCTTGGGAAGAAAGTGATGAGTGAATACATATGATCATTTCTGTCAGGCAAACTCGGGCCCCCCGAGAAGCCAACTGTTCTTTCAACAGATATCAGTTTCTTGGCATTCATTGTGTATTGTCTAATACCTTCGAAGTCCTGCAAAATGTGGCCTTCCTTAAAAGGCAGGGTCTGTTTTTGCTGCTGGTCCAACATGCTATGCACTGTAATAAATTCCTCGTCTAGAGCTACTACATACGGAAAGCATATGGCGGCACCGATCACATTCTCTGACCAATGGACAGGGGCACGTTGGGATATCCCAGCTACAGTTGCAAACATGCCTAGGGAGAGAAAGAGAAAAAAAGGTCAACTGGAACCCAGCAGGGCGGTTAGAGTTCTTTCCAAGCCTTCCAACTGGCCATTTTTCCTCTTTAGGGTATATCTGCCAAATGGTAGCGCCTGTAAAGAACGATCGGCGTTCACGGCCCCAAAACGAGTCATATTTTAGTAGCAATCAGCAAACCCAAAGGCAGTGTACTCGATTATCTGGCCTTACTCTGGTCCAGGTGAGCGGGGGAAAAGTAAAGAGCACAGAAAATTGAAGGATAACTCCCGTGGTGACGGTGATTGTTTTGGGGGTGGTCGGCTGCCTGGGCGAGATGCCTGAGCCTTGGGCACAGGTGATGCTCTTCTGCTTATCGTCATGTTGTGCTCTCCCAAGCGCGTAGTACAGGGCTCTGCACGCAGTAAGCGCTCAACAAAAATGACTGAATGGAAGCAGAAAAGTCTCCAACCTTCCCAGCAGGAGCCATTGTGCTTAGTACATCGCAAGCTCCGCTCACCACCCAAGCTAGAAAACCCTAACTCACACCCTCACTGCCCCCACAGCTGGAAAGGCAACTGAGTCACAGATGACCAGCGTGCAGAAAATCCACAGTAATCTGCACTTGGCCCACTTAACGGATACACCTGAATAACATAAAGACTTTTTCACAAAAGGGAAGCAGCACAAGCCTCCGAGTCAGAAGACCTGCTTTCTAATCTCATTCATTCAATCAATAGTATTTACTGAGCGCTTACTGTGTGCAGAGCACTGTACTAAGCGCTGGCACTTGTCTGCTGGGTGAACTTGGGCAAGTCGCTTCACTTCTCTGGGCCTCGGTTACCTTGTCTGTAAAATGGGGATTAAGACTTCGAGCCCCATGTAGGACACGGACTTTGTCCCACCTGGATTGGCTTGTGGTAGGCGTTTAATACGGTGCCAGGCACACAATAAGCTGCTCAGGGACATGTCCTGAGAGTCAGAAGACCTGGGTTCTAATCTCAGTTGCATCACTTACTTTCTGTGTGTGACCTTGGGCAAATTACTTAACTTCTCTGTGCCTCAGTTCCCCCATCTGGAAAATGGGGATTCAACCCCATTCTCTCTCCTACTTAGATGGTGAGCCCCATACTGGGACCCAATTATTTTGTACCTACCCCAGCGCTTAGTACAGTGCTTGGAACACAGAAAGGGTTTAAGAAATATCCTGATTATTGGTGTAAATTCATTGCAGATGGGCAACGTACCTACCAATTCTATTGTACTGTACTCTCCCCAGCACTTAGTACAGAGTCCTGCAATCAACTGTATTTACTGAGGGCTTACTGGGTGCAGGGCACTGTACTAAACGCTTGAGAGAGTACAACACAACAGTCACGTTACCTGCTCACAATGAGTCTAGAGGGTGAGATAGACATTAATACAAAAAAAATGATGAATATGTGCTGTGGGGCTGGAGGGAGTGGGTGTTGAATAAAGGGAGCACGTTGGAGTGATGCAGAAGGGAATGCGAGAAGAGGAAAGGAAGGCCTATTCAGGGAAAGCCTCGTGGAGCTGTACCTTTATTCATTCACTCAACTGTATTTATTCAGTGTTTACTAGGTGCAGAGCACTGTGCTAAGCGCTTGGGAAGTACAATTCGGCAATAAAGACAGACAATCCCTGCCCACACCAGACTTACAATAAGGCTTTGAAGGTGGGGAAAATAATTGTCTGTCCAATATGAAAAAGGAGGGCATCCCTTCAAACAGTAAGTGCTCAATAAATACCACTAACTGACAAACAAATGCCATTTAAAAAAAAAAAATGAAAGACCAAACATGCTACAGTGGGAATTTAAACAAAAAGGGGGAAAAGGAAGATGAAGCCAAAATGAGAACAAATTTTTTTTTTTGTCTATCTAGTAATGTAGCAGGGTAGAGGAAAGAACATAGGTGAAGGTCTAGGGGAGAAGGGCACTGAATTTTCATTCAGTATCTAGGTTAAACAATTGGAGAGCAAACATGAAAGGAGGAAGCTGTTTTGCTGATTTGGTAGAAAAGACTAAACACAGGAAAGTACCATCCCCCGCTTGTGACGGGAAGGGAGACAAGATATTAAGATCAGAAAAACAGTGATTGTGAAGAATAAATTTGGTCCTGCTTCTAGAAAATAAAGAAGCAAAGGAAGAAGTGGAGATTTAAGAAGTATAAAAGGAACTGGAGTAAATGGCAGAAATTATAAAGTGGTGACAAAGAGTTAATCACTAAAAATGCAGAACAGAGGGAGACAAAAAGAGAAAAATATTGTGTTAAGGACACCTAAGATGTTGGAAGCAACATACATAACTGAGTTGGGCTTTCAAAGACTGAGCAAAGTTTTAGGAAATGAAAGGAGGCTTCTAAAATTATCAGTCCTTGGGATCCAAGTATGGGATACCCAGGGACTATAAAAACATAGGAATGCTCCGACAAAAAAGAAAACACCAAGAGCAATGTAGTTCTGCAAGTCATCTTCACCCGCTCCCTTCGTTCCCCCCGTCACCCCCAGCCCAAATTGGGTAGGCTCAAACTGGTAACCAAATGTACTGAGAAACAGTAGAAAATTGAAGGAAATGCAAAAGAATAGAAAGAAAAACACAAAGAATGGAACCAATGGGTAGACACTTTAGCTCTACCCCAATTGTGCTCTTAATTGGTTCCATGGAAAGAATGTTAAAAGAGCACTTAATGAAGTATGGTTTCCAAAAGAAATCATGTAAAGTGCATTAATGTGCTCCCCAAATCCAAAATATTGGACCAAAATATGAATATATTTGAAAAGCGATAGACACAATATGGTAACATGATCCAATGGTAATATGCATCACTAAGAAAATATTTTGAATTAGATGATATTTTTAACGCACACATGTAAAGATACTCAGTTTAGCCTTAAGGCGTATCTTCTATATACATATAGAAGATACGCCTTAAGGCTAAACTGAGTATCTTTACATGTGTGCGTTAAAAATATCATCTAATATATATATATATTGCTAGAAAGTGATTAGGAGCATGAGGAAGCATTCTCCTGACCTCATGATCCTTTTGGACTTAACACAATGATTTTAAGTAAGACTGCAACCCTCGTGCAATGTGGCTCAATGGAAAGAGCACAGGCTTGGGAGTCAGAGGTCATAGGTTCGAATCCTGGCTCCACCAATTGTCAGCTGTATGACCCTGGGCAAGTCACTTAACTTATCTGTGCCTCAGTTACCTCATCTGTAAAGTGGGGACTAAGACTGTGAGCCCCACGTGGCACAACCTGATCACCCTGTATCCCCCTCCAGTGCTTAGACTATAGTAAGCGCTTAACAAATGCCATTATTATTATTATTATTATAGGACTACTGGGTGGACTTGATTTTCAAAGTATTATCTGTTACACTCTAGGCAAAAGGGCACTTTGTGCTAACTATTCTCTATAACGCTAAATTGAACTGTCATTACCTATTGCTAAATTGGACTGAGCTTTAATATTGCTGTTTAACTCAGTCAAGATACTTCAAAGGCTGAGGGGAAGGGGAAGGAAGGTGTTGAAAGTCAGGGTAAACTGTGCCTGAGTAGTACCTCCAACTGAGAGAAAGCTGCAAGCAATACTGAAATTAAAGTACAGAAGTGGGATCAAGAAAGCCAAATCCAACGGCATCGACTCCATCCCGATCCTCCTTGATCTTTAAGATGCTTTTTTCATTGCTGACCACCCCATTCTCCTGGAAACGTTATCCAACCTTGGCTTTGCTGACAGTGTCTTCTCCTGGTCCTCCCCTTATTTCTCTGGCCACTCCTTCTCAGTGTCTTTTATGGGCTCCTCCTCTGCCTCCAACCCACTGAGGGAGTTCCTCAAGCCACAGTTCTGTGTCCTTCTACTCTCCATCTACACCCACTCCCTCGGAGAACTCATTTGCCCCCATGGCTTCAACTACCACCTTTATGCAGATGATTTCCAAAGCTACATCTCCAGCCCTGATCTCTCTCCCTCTGCAGTTCTGCAGTTCCTCCTGCCTTCAAGACATTTATTCATTCATTCAATCGTATTTATTGAGAGCTTACTGTGTGCAGAGCACTGTACAAAGTGCTTGGAAAGTATAATTCAGCAACATATAGAGACAGTCCCTACCTAACGGGCTCACAGTCTAGAAGGGGGAGACAGACAGCAAAACAGAACAAGTAGACAGGTGTCAATACCATCAAAATAAACAGAATTACAGATATGTACGCATCATAAATAAAATAGGGTAATAAATATATACAAATATACAAAAGTGCTGTGGGGAGGGGAAAGGGGTAGGGCAGGAGGAGCAGAGGCTGGGGGGCTCAGTCTGGGAAGGCCTCCTGGAGGAGGTGAGCAATCAGTAGGGCTTTGAAGGGAGGAAGAGAGATAGTTTGGCGGATGTGAGGAGGGAGGGCATTCCAGGCCAGAAGTAGGACATGGGACAGGGGTCGACGGCGGGACAGGCAAGAACGAGGCACAGTGAGGAGGTTAGTGGCAGAGGAGCGGAGTGTGCGGGCTGGGTTGTAGGAAGGAGGGAAGGGAAGTGAGGTAGGAGAGGGCGAGGTGATGGAGAGTTTAGAAGCCAAGAGTGAGGAGTTTTTGCTTGATTCGAACTTTGATAGGCAACCACTGGAGATTTTTGAGGAGGGGAGTGACATGCCCAGAGAGTTTCTGTACAAAGATAATCCAGGCAGCAGAGTGAAGTGTAGACTGAAGCAGGGAGAAACAGGAGGATGGGAGATCAGAAAGGAGGCTCAGGCAGTAATCCAGTCGAGATAAATTGAGAGACTGAACCAGCAATCTCTCTTGGATGGAGAGGAAAGGGCGGATCTTAGTGACGTTGTGGAGGTCAGACCAGCAGGTTTTGGTGACGGATTGGATGTGCGGGGTGAATGAGAGAGCGGGGTCGAGGATGACACCAAGCTTGCAGGCTTGTGAGACGGGAAGGATGGTAACGCCGTCTACAGTGACGGGAAAGTCAGGGAGAGGGCAGGGCTTGGGAGGGAAGATAAGGAGCTCAGTCTTGGACATGTTGAGTTTTAGATGGCAAGCAGACATCCAGATGGAGATGTCCTGAAGGCAGGAGGAGATGTGAGCCTGGAGGGAGGGAGAGAAAACAGGGGTGGAGATGTAGATTTAGGTGTCATCAGCGTAGAGACGATAGTTGAAGCCGTGGGAGCGAATGAGTTCACCAAAGGAGTGAGTATAGATGGAGAACAGAAGGGGACCAAGAACTGACCCCTGAGGAACCCCTACAGTAAGGGGATGGGATGGGGAGGAGGAGCCCGCAAAAGAGACTGAGAATGAATGGCCAGAGAGATGAGGAGAACCAGAAGATGATGGAGTCTGTGAAGCCAAGGTTGGAGAGCGTGTTGAGCAGAACGGAGTGGTCCACAGTGTCAAAGGCAGCTGAGAGGTCAAGGAGGATTAGAACGGAATTGGAGCCATTGGATTTGGCAAAAAGGTGGTCACTGGTGACCTTTGAGAGGGTAGTTTCAGTGGAGTGTAGGGGATGGAAGCCAGATTGGAGAGGGTCTAGGAGAAAGTTGGTGTTGAGGAATTCGAGGAAGCGAGTGTAGACGACTCATTCTAGCAGTTTGGAAAAGAAGGGTAGGAGGGAGATAGGGTGATAACTAGAACAGGCAGTGGGGTCAAGAGAGGGTTTTTTAGGATGGGGAGACATGGACATGTGTGAAGGCAGAAGGGAAGGAACCAGTGGAGAGTGAGCGGTTGAAGATGGAAGTTAAGTAGGGGAGGAGGGAAGGGGCGAGAGTTCTCATAAGATGAGGGAATGGGGAGGTACTTGAGAGGAGGGAGGAGATCTCATCCGAAGATACTGTTGCGAAGGATGAGAAAGTAGAGGGGAGGGCTGAGAGCCGGGGGGGATGGAGAAGGGGGAGGGGTGACTTTGGGGAGCTCAGACCTGATGGTGTTAATTTTACTAATGAAGTCTCTATCTGGATGTCCCAACACCTCAAATTTAACATGTCCAAAACAGAACTCCTCATCTTCTGAACCAAAATCTGTCCTCCCCATGATTTCCCTTCACTGTAGACAGCACCACCACCCTTCCTGTCTCACAAGCCCCTGACATTATCCTCGACTCTCCTCGCTCACTCAAACGACGTATTCAATCTGTCACCAAATCCTCTCTCTTCAACCTTCGTACCATCCTCATATCCACCCTTTCCCCTCCAGCCGGCCAAACCGCTACCTCATTAATCCAAGCACTTATCCTAACCCACCTTGATTACTGTGTCAGTCTCCCCCTTCCAGTCCATAGTTCACTCTATATCCCGGATTGCTTTTCTACAAAAACGTTCAGGCCATGTTTCCCCACTCCTCAAGAGTCTTCAGAGGTTGCCCATCCACCACTGCATCAAGCAGAAACTCCTTACAGGGCTCTGCACACAGTAAGTGCTCAATAAAAACGATTGAATGAATTTAAAGCCCTCGCTCACCCTCCTACCTCACCATGCAGCTCTCCTACACAAACCAGCCTGCATACTTTGCTCCTCTAATGCCAACCTACTCACTGTATATCAATCTCGTCTATCTCGCTGCTGACCTCTCGTCTGTATCTTGCCTCCGGCCTGAAATGCCCTCCCTCTTCGGATCAGGTAGACAATTACTTTCCCCACCTTCAAAAGGCCTTCCCTGACTAAGCCCTCATTTCCTCTTCTCCCGCACCATTCTGCATGGCCCTTGCACTTCCATTTGCTCCTACTACTCACCCCTTCCTCAGCCCCACAATACTTCTGTCCATATCCGTAATTTATTTTCTCATATTAATGTCTGTCTTGCCCTCTAGACTGTAAGCTCGTTATAGGCAGGGAATGTGTCTACCAACTCTGTTACATTGTTATATTGTATTTATTGAGCGCTTACTGTGTGCACAGCACTGTACTAAGTGCTTGGAAAGTACAATTCAGCAACAAAGACCGACAATCCCCGCCCAAAGGGGTTCACAGTCTAGAAGGGGGGAGACAGACACCAAAACAAGTAAACAGGCATCAATAGCATCAATAAAAATAAATAGAATTAGAGCTATATGCACACATCAGAACATGCAAAACAGGCATTAAAGTAAACAAATAGAATTATATATGTACATATATACCGAAGTGCTATGGGATGGTGGGGGGTAAAGCAAAGGGAACTCTACCAACTGTTCTCTCCCAAGCACTTAGTAGAGTGCTCTGCACAAAGTAAGTGCCCAATAAATACAACTAGTTGAAAGAGTACTAAAGCAAGCTTATAAACAGGACATCCTTGTACAAGAAAAAGTCCAGAAGGGTAAAGACAAGAATAAAGATGTCTCAATGAAAACTCTCCAAGCTGGGAGGAGTGGGAGGGGCAAGACAGAGCATCACAAAATCAAGTGAAGTGTAGATGAAAGTGTGTTTCATTGGGCCAATTGCCAACAAAATGATCACTGGAATTAATCTCGAAGGAAAGCGGTAAAACTTCACCCCAAAGTGAGGAACTGTACGAGGAAGAATTTTCAGCAAAGGGGGAATCAAGTGAGCCAGAATAAAGGAAATGTTTTAACTGGCACACCTGAATGACTCGGACAACGTTACAACAATACAATTTGTTCTTTCATTAGGAGAGATATCATGTGGTGATAATGGTGCATTTTTATGAGGATTAAATAAATGAAAATAAAAAGGAGGTTGAGAGCTGCCATATGACTGCTATTATATGATGGTATATATTAAGAGCTTACTATGTGGTGAGCCCCGGAGTAGAGAGAGTACTGGACTCAGTCACTGTCCACCCAGGGGGTTCACAATCTATTTTATACCCATTTTACAGAGGAGAAAACTGATACTAAAAGACCCTGCAGGGGTAGCGGAGCTAAAATTGGAACTTGGTCTCTTGGCACCCAGTCCCATGCTCTTTTCTCTAGGTACTATTGCCACCTCCATTTAACAATAATTTACTTAAGGGGAAATAAGAGTTCTGAAAATATTCATTTAATGCTGCATAAACTTCAGAAGAGAGTGAGCACAGGCAAAAAGAAATGAACTAGCAAAATTTTGGTAATTGCCCACAGAGCTAGTTTACCAGTTTTACATTAGTCTCCTATTCCAGTTTCATAAAACGCAAATATTAACCGTGCTGGAAAAGTGAGGTGGAAAGAAGAAAAGAAATTGTCTAAAGGAGTTAGTAGGTGGGTCTACATGGGTCAACTGTTTTCTGATGAGAGTTTTTTGGTAATAATGTTCAGCTTTAGGCCCAGAGCATTCTGGGGAACACAAAGTGACACCACGACATGAACAGGAGTTCTACAAAAACACGCTTAACTTGTACTTCCCAAGCGCTTAGTACAGTGCTCTGCACATAGTAAGTGCTCAATAAATATGATTGATGATGATCTGTCAGCTCATTGTGGGCAGGGTTTGCCTACTGCTACTCTTTTGTACTGTCCTCTCCCAAGCGCTTAGTACAGTTCTCTGTATACAGTAAGCATTCAATAAACACCACTCATTGACTGATTAATCTCTATTACATTCCCGACCTGTTTCTTATTTAATCGTCTGTCTCCCGAGCTATATTCTAACACCCATGAAGGCAGGGATCAGGTCTACTAACTGCACTCACCCTCTCATGCTCTCTGTACAGAACTCTGCACATGATAGGTGTGACTGACTGCGACTGACTATTAATTTAGAGTTCACGAATTTTATGGCCGGAGAGCCCAGGAGACAGCTGGAATTGAAATTACCGCTTTAGACCCATGAGCTTCCAAATGAGCAAGAGAGGTAAATAAGGAACAAAGCACTTGAAGTATAATTCTTCAACCAGAACAAGGAACACGCATGAAGATGCAATTGTTGCTCACTCGAAAATGATTTTGCACCCCGTTCATCTGACATCCTTCTGCTTTTCCACAGGTTTATGAAACTAAGCCGACTTCCCCTCCAGGCTAACTTCTGTTAATTCCCTGGGTCGGACAACTCAGTTCACCCAACAAACCTCCCAATAACTGCCACAGCAGCCCTCCCTTAACAAGGAACACTTCGTACGAGGGCAAGATAACATTCAGATACACAGAATAACACTCTCAAGACATTTTTAAGAGACTCGTTACCAGAAACTTTCTGCTGGAAAAAATATGAGGACAAAAATGGAAAATGAAAGGGTTTGTACATGAGTCCTACAAATTTGGACATGTTTTTAAGGGAATATTCTCCATAGATTTTACTGTAATTACTGAGGCTGGTTCGAGTTAGTCCGTGGAAATAAGTTTTACGCTCAAAAGGAGAGGTCTTAACTCTTTCGGACCACCGGAGGATTATTCAAGGGCTTTGTAGGAGTTTAAAACCCCCAACTGCGTGAGAGGTAATGCTCCTCCCAAGGTGCTTAACTTAGACTAACAGGTGACTTGAATATTGAGCCTAATTCTCCCCCTGCCTGTGATTGGATTTTAGCAGCCAGTTCAAACACAAACAGATCCAAATCAGAAAGGAGAATGTTTGGAACTCAATGCGCTCCACAGAGTGCTCGCAGCTAAGCCTGCCCAATTAGCTAGGACAACGGGTACCAATTTCAGGGTTTATCAACATCAAGTGCCCTGATGACTGACGCTTATTCCATTTCCCACTGAACCAGTCTGACCCTGGGTGGAGTTATTCAAGCCCAACTCCAAGTGGGTAAGCAGCCAAAATGGGTCTCACCTAACCCTCCTGGTCCCGCCAACAGAAACTCTTGCCTCCCGATCCGTTTCACGATGGGTCGCTTCTCTTCACTGCTGTACGGGAAGAGGTCCTGGGAGACTCCGGTGTTGTAATTCAGTATGATGTACTGCGTGGTGAGCGCCAGGCAGAGAAAGTGGCCATCCACGGCCACGGCGAAGGGCTGCTCCGGGGTGGACACCTCCTTGACGATCTGGACCCGGTCCTCGTAGACCATGAACATCTGGATGGTCCTGCGTTTGGCAGAGATGATGCACACCTCCACGCAGAAGGGATCTCCACTCACGGGGTTTTCGTTCAGCGCGAATGTCACCGCGCCTTTGATCCTAGCCCCCGTGGGGATGGGTTCCAGGTTCACCGTGTTCACCAACATGATGGTGTTGTCGCAGAGCACCAGCAGACGGCTGAGGGCCGACGCCGCCTTCAGTTCGTTCACCGGCTTCTTGAAGCCCAGGTATTTGTGCCGTTGCTTTGTGGCGGAAAAAGTCACCTTCCCGGGGGCCGACGTCTCCTCCAGCAGGAAGTGATAGATGAAGCAGTCGTTAGTTCCGATGTAAAGGTTCTTTCCGCAGCACTCGATGCACTCGATGTTGATGCGGTCTTTGTCGCCCATCAACAGCTCCCGCTCGATGGCGGAAACCAGCTTAAAGGCCTTGACGCTCATCTTGCCGTCGGGTGGGGCTGCGAGGAGAGAAATGCAAAAGCCGTAAGCGGCAGCAACCCAGATTTAAATGCTAACTTTTGGATCAGGCTTCAGGTACATCCTCTCTCCGCGGTTATGGGCTCTGCTAGAAACACACGTTCCAGTCCTCTCTCCACAGTTACAGGCTCTGCTAGAAACACTCGTTCCACTTTCAAGGGCGAAATAAAACAGAATAGTCCAAGGACGGGCCCCTTTCTGCTTTAGTTTCAAAGGAGCAGGGGATAGAATTACAGTTTTGATTCTCTGAAAGGAGAATCCTGCCTTTCCCACCCTCTCCCCTATCTACTGGTGACTCGATCCCTTTCAGAATCGCCAAAAGGGCAAAGTCTGTTGGACAGAATCCAGTTAGCTTTCCAGAAACAGAGGAGGAAGAGATACCGGTCTCCCCTCCCCCTCCATCCCTATTAATTTAGTCAAATAGCGGCTCTCACCCCATCCTTCAACACCACAAAATTCCAACTCCTTTGAATTTTGGACCTCACCAGGTCAACCAATCAGTTGTATTTACTGAGTGCAGATTACTGTATTAAAAGTTTGGGAGAGTACAATAGAATTAGGAGTCATGATTTCTTCCCTCCAAGAGTTTACAATCGAGCCTGGTAGACATAACAATTTAGCAAATAATCTGCTAGCAAAAACAGAGTTCAGAAGAAAGAGCAAAGAGTAAATACCAGTGTACCAACAAGCTTTAACCTGATCCATTTATGCCCAAATTAAAGTCCACATGCAAGATTCTTCTTTAGTACACAGAAGCAAACCTCCTAAGTGTACCTCGCTCACAGTTCTTCCTCATACCCTTCCCCTGCCGAGACCACCCAACCCCTTTGGTTTCACCAAATCGCACCTTTTTGCTCCTTTATTTTCAAAAGTCATCTCCTCCGGGAAACATCATAAGCCTGATCCAGCCCCCTTAGCACTCATCTGTACTTTCCAGGCATTTATCACTGTACCTACTTTCTTGCTTTAACCTACTGTAGAAGAGCCAATTTATATCCACATCTCCCTCATTAAATAAATTTCCCAAGAGCATAGATGATATTAAAATCTTCTTTTGAACACTCATCAAGTGCCTAGAGTAGTGGTTGTAGCAGTAATACTAAAAGCATTTATTAAGAGTTTGTTGGCAAAGCACTGTGAAAAATACACAGGTGAGAGTTTAAGATGTGGTCTTCTGGCCCTCAAGAGGCTCACAAGCTAAGAACAAAGCCGGGGGGAGACGAGACTGGCCACGAACACCCCGAGGAAAGACACGAAACAAAATAAAGGACAAAGACAACTCTGTGCACAGTCAGTATTCAATAAATGCAGCTAATGGCGATGATTCATGGTCTCATTTATCGTACTTTACAAAGAAGCAGTCACATTAGTATAATGTGGAAGAAGCAGCCAAGGCTCGCTATCTAGGTTGCTGCCTCTCTCGTTTACAACTGGCAGCAGAGGCGGTGAGGTGTTGCCCATGTCTCCACCATCCTAAAAAACCCCTCTCTTGACCCCACCTCCCCTTCTAGTTATCGCCCCATCTCCCTCCTACCATTCCTTGCCAAACTTCTTGAACAAGTCGTCTACACCCGCTGCCTCAAATTCCTCAACACCAACTCTCTCCTCAACCCCCTCCAATCTGGCTCCCGTCCCCTACATTCCATGGAAACTGCCCTCTCAAAGGTCACCAATGACCTCCTGCTTGCCAAATCCAACGGCTCCTAATCTATCCTAATCCTCCTCAACCTCTCGGCTGCCTTCGACACTGTGGACCACCCCCTTCTCCTCAACACGCTGGCCAACCTTGGCTTCACAGACTCCGTCCCCTCCTGGTTCTCCTCATCTCTCCGGCCATTCATTCTCAGTCTCCTTTGCGGGCTCTTCCTCCCCCTCCCATCCCCTTACTGTAGGGGTTCCTCAAGGGTCAGTTCTCGGTCCCCTTCTGTTCTCAATCTACACTCACTCCCTTGGTGACCTCATTCGCTCCCACGGCTTCAACTGTCATCTCTACACTGATGACACCCAAATCTACAACTCTGCCCCTGCTCTCTCTCCCTCCCTTCAGGCTCGGGTCTCCTCCTGCCTTCGGGACATCTCCATCTAGATGTCTGTCCGCCATCTAAAACTTAATATGTCCAAGACTGAACTTCTTATCTTCCCTCCCAAACCCTGCTTTCTCCCTGACTTTCCCGTCACTGTAGACGGCACTACCATCAGCCTCCTCTCTGATCTCCCATCCTCGTCTCTCCCCACTTCAGTCTACATTTCACGCTGCTGCCCGGATCATCTTTGGGCAGAAACGCTCTGGGCATGTTGCTCCCCTCCTCAAAAATCTCCAGTGGCTGCCAGTCAACCTACGCATCAAGCAAACACTCCTCACTCTCGGCTTCAGGGCTCTCCATCACCTTGTCCCCTCCTACCTCACCTCCCTTCTCTCCTTCTCCAGCCCAGCCTGCACCCTCCACTCCTCTGCCACTCACCTCCTCACCGTGCCTTGTTATCGCCTGTCCTGCCATTGACCCCCGGCCCGTATCCTCCCCCTGGCCTGGAATGCCCTCCCTCCGCACATCCGCCAAGCTAGCTCTCTTCCTCCCTTCAAAGCGCTACTGAGAGCTCACCTCCTCCAGGACGCCTTCCCAGACTGAGCTCTTTTTGCTCTCCTCCTCTCCATCCCCCCCGCCCTACCTCCTTTCCCATCCCCACATCACCTGCATATATATTTGTACAGATTTATTACTCTATTTTATTTGTACATATTTACTATTCTATTTATTTTGTTAATGATGTGCATCTAGCTTTATTTCTATTTATTCTGATGACTTGACACCTGACCACATGTTTTGTTTTGTTGTCTGTCTCCCCCTTCTAGACTGTGAGCCCGATGTTGGGTAGGGACCGTCTCTATATGCTGCCAACTTGTACTTCCCAAGCGCTTACTACAGTGCTCTGCACACAGTAAGCGCTCAATATGATTGAATGAATGAATGAATGGTCCTGGGAACTGGCATGAGGGGCTGAGGGATACTAGCTAGAAAAGGTGGGCCTAGGAGCACTGGGACTTCAGCCCTAGGGAGATGGTCTGGATGTGAGGCGGAGGCTGGCTGCTGGTGGCCAGAAGCCTGGGTGGTGATGCCAAGACTCCCTGGGCCTGGAACACCCGTACCACGTAGGTACCAAGGCTGAGGGTCTGGGCTGCACCCGGGAAATCTAGGGCAACTGAGAAGGCGCATGGCTTGCCAGACCTGAGAGGCGGGTGGCACAGTCTGGAGACACTGCTCAGAGCCAGAGTGGTTGGCATCAGTTCCCAATAAGTAGAGGTAAATGCTTTAAGACACTCAATCGGCTCTCTCCCCGTTACTCATCCTTGCTCCTCGCCTGCTACAATCCAGCCGGCACACTCTACCTCTCTTGCGGCAACCTATTCGATATTCCTCATTTTGACTGACTGTTCGCTCATGCCCCGCCTGAAACTCCCTCCCCTTCACAGCCAACAGAACAGCTCTGTTCCCATCTTCAAAGCCCTTCTAAAATCACATCTCCTCCAAGAACCCTTTCCTGCCTAAGGTGTCTGTGCAGTGCATTCAGTCCCACCCCCTAAGAACTCACATATGCACCTCACCTCCATCCCCCACAGCACTTACGTACCTTTCCTTATACTCGGTCCTCTTATTTGTAATTTTTTTTAATGTTTGTCTCCGCCAGCTAGACTGCACACTCCTTGAGGGCAGGGATTAGGTCTACTATTCCAAAGTACTTTCTCCCACATCCTTAGGACAACGCTCTGCACGCACAATCAGTGCTTAATCAATGCAACTGACTGAATGATTGATTGATAAAGGGGACAAGAGGAGAGTGAGCTGAATGACTGATTGATAAAGGGGACAAGAGAGGAGTGAGCTGAGTATGTGCACATACATGAGTGGAACTGGATATATGTGGCCAACACCAACCTGCTGACAATCTTATTTACATAGATTAGCCTGAGAATTAAGTTCAGTGATGTAATTTGACAACTGATGCGACGTAAAGGTACGATTGTCATTTATTCTGTAGAAGACAGTCCAGAAGAGAGGAAGAATGGTTTTCTGTACCTATCACCCCGCCTACAGTATTTGGTATTTTCAATATCGAGAAAGATCTTCGTTTACAAAAACAAAGAGCAAGTTTAAATCAATAGACCCCATGATTCATTTCTAAATGTCACTGATGAGTTCTTATTCAGCCTGAGAAAAATATGGGCACAAAAGAGGCAACAAAGGCTAGTGAAAGGAGCTCAGGGCTGGGAGTCAAGAGGCCTGAATTCTACTCCCAGCTGTGTCACTGATCTGCTGGGTGACCCTGGACAAATCACTTCACTCGCCTGAGTCTCATTTTCCTCTCCTGCAAAATGGGGATAAGAAATCTACTTTTCCTACCTCAGAGACTAGGGCCAATCTCATTATCTTGCATTTACCTCACCACTTACAACTGTACTTGGCACAAAGAGCCTAATACACACAAAAAAGGGCCAAACAGTCCAAAGAAGAATGAATTCCATAATCCGCTTAATATCATTTTATCACTGAAAGTAGAGTCATATCCACGATAAAGCCGATACGTTCCTCGTATCATGAGCAGCAACATTGTGGAGTGTGCTTTCCCATAAGTTAAACGTTGCTATCCATTCCAAAACTCTGGAAAAATATTCAATTCCTTTATGAAGTTATAAAATTGGACATTAACCCCACTACTGTTTAATCTTTGGTATGGAAATTCAAATATGCAACACTACAACATTAATGGCGAAGTTACAGTATCTCTTTAGGAGACTGCAAAACTTGCTTGTTCTGTTGACTGTGTTGATGGTTTTAAACCTTAAGGGAAAAGTCTGTCCAACTTAGATTCATTCATTTGATCATATTTATTGAGTGCTTACTGTATGCAGAGCACAACGGCCTTTGTCTTCATAAGGTGTCTTGAAGCAGACCAGCTCCTCTCACCCCTCCGAACTCCTCAAAGTCTTTGATTTTTTTTTTAAAATTCACCTGCCTTTTTAAAACTTGATGCAACACTTTTTAATCTTGAAATTTCAACTGGTGCTGGAGAGATCGTAACAATTCACCTGTTTAGGCATCTTGCACTGAGATGCACGGGATTGTCGAAGTACCAAACCATAATGGCTGCATCTTCAGGCTGCAGGTATGATGGAGCTCTGTAACTTGGCCTTTGCCTCTATTTAACTCCATTTTTCAAATGCCCTACATATAGAAAGAATTCTTGGTCCAAATAATTTTTCTGCTAAACTAGTACTACCTTCTTCTTTTACATCTCACCTCTGCTGCCTCAGCTCTCTTCCACCTCCATTTGGCACAGCCATTGGATTAATATTCCTAATTCCTAAACCATTCCTCGCTGAGCCATTGGTTCAGCAATGCTCACCACAAATGACACGCAGTCCGAAAATGTGCACTGCTCAATCTTTATGGACACAGGGTGCAGGTGTGAAAGAGTCTCTCAGTGACACACTCATTTCATCACACAATCTCACCATCTTCAGTGTCATCTTTGAACTGAAGAACTCCACACTTTACACCAAGGAGTCCAATAGTCTACAAGCATCACAGGGATGCAGTCAGAGCAGGAAGATCCATCTATGAGTATTAAAGATATAGAATAAAAAACACAAGTCTTCTAAGGGCAAATTCAAGGAAGGGAGGGGAGGGGAGGGCAGAGGAAGGAAGGAAGGAAGGAAGGGAGGAAGGGAGGAAGGAAGGAAGGAAGGAAGGAAAGAAAGAAGGAAAGAAGGAAAGAAAGAAAGAAAGAAAAAGAAAGAAGAAAGAAAGAAAGAAAGAAAGAAAGGAAAGAAAGAAAGAAAGAAAGAAAGCAAAGAAAGAAAGGAAAGAAAGAAAGAAAGAAAGAAAGAAAGCAAAGAAAAAGAAAGAGACAGAAAAACCTCTTCCCCCATCGGCTATCCTCCTCAGGCAGATTGGGGAGATTAAAGTTTTATACTGAATTAGTTCTTTATTTTGCTGTGGAATGGATCACTGCAACAGGAAAAGAAGTCAAATAACACTGTTTTATATTCCAGTTGAAGCTGTGCCAGCAAGTGAGCTAACAGATTCCAAAGAATAGCCTTACAAGAAGACCTTCTCTGCAAATCAATGCAAGGGACCACAATGTTTCTCCACCAGCCAGTTTACCCGTGTCCATTTTTTCGCTGCTTGTTCAACTTGAAATAATTTTAATTACCTAGCAAGCGGAGCAGGGAAAAATCAATTACTTGCAGTCTTGACTTTCCAAGTCACTGTAGCTGAAAGCTGCCCATCGTCAGGAGGGAATCTTCAAGCGTCACCTGGAGCTCAGTGTTCCAAACTGTGGCGCGGGTTCCACCCCGGACAGCTCTTCCGCAGGATAAAAATAGAAATAGCCAGGACAAACAATATGGCTACATTTTACTGGTGAAAGAGAAAATCCTATAACAAAAAACATGATAACGATGATAACGGGAAAAAAATAAAAACTAAAAACGAATGATGGCATTTATTAAGCACTATGTGAAAAGCACTGTTCTAAGTGCTGGGGAGGATACAAGGTGATCAGGTTGTCCCATGTGGGGCTCACAGTCTTCATCCCCATTTTACAGATGAGGTAACTGAGGCCCAGAGAAGTTAAGTGACTTGCCCAAAATCATACAGCTGACAAGTGGAGGAGCCGGGATTTGAACCCATGACCACGAAAGGCACCCGAGCCTCACCTCTTGAGATTTCAGGACCATGCACACGTCCAGGGAAATGGATAACGGTGCTAGTGGCTTGCTCACCACTCGTCACGCACTCTCTTCCGTGCTAGCCATGTTCCTGTGAGGGGGTGGGGTACAACCAGTGAGTAGGTGGAAGGGACACAGCACGTTATCAAAGGCATTCCTTGAGTGCTTCCCATGTGCAGAGAGCCATACTAAGTCCTCGTGAGAGTACTATACAGTGAGTAGATATGATCCCTGTCCTAAAGGAGCCTACAGACTTGTGAAGAGAACATGTGTGTAATACATGTTCACTGACCAGAAACAACACGATTGAGACCGGGACTAGAATGCCAATTTTCCAGTTCCCGGAGCAGTGTTCTAGTGCCACAAACGCCGTACCATCTATGAACACCAGTATTAAGTCAGAAGAATGGTGTAGTCAGCCGAGTGTTCGGCCCTTAACCTGCTAAGACAATGGTTTAAAAAAATAATAGATATTTATTAAGTGCTTCCTATGTGCCACTGTTCTAAGCACTGGGGTGGCTACAAACTAATCAGGTTGGACATGGTCCATGGCCCACGTGGGGCTCACAATCTTAATCTCCACTTTACAAATGAGTTAACTAAGTCAGAAGTTAAGGGACTTGCCCATGGTCACGCATCAGATAACTGGTGGAGCTGGGATTAGAACCCAGGTCCCTCTGATTCCCAGGCCCGTATCCTTATGCTAGGCCACGATACTTTTATGCTTGGAGGATAGTATGACGGTCTGGGTGGTCTGGTCATCCATTCTCGTGTTACAGATGGATGAATGCCCCCATCTAATAAACGCCCACTCCAGATTAATCATTCACAAATTTATCCAAATCTCCCTTGAACCAGATACTTTCTGCTTGAGCAACTTCCTGTGGGAAGAAATTCCAGACCACAGTCCTGACCTTTTCAGACTCTTCACGTGGAATCTGACCCACATCCCCTTTTCTTTTGACCTTCTCCAGCTCGCTTCTAGCCTTTGTCGTGGCAACACAAAATAAATAGCACACAACAGTCCCGGTAAAACTGTCCTACTTTACTCTTTTTAGGAAAGTCACTTCTTTTTAGGGCCACCCGACCCTGAGAAGAATTTGCCCACCCCAGTGTCACTTCCACCCACCCACCTTTGCTCTGGTCTCCGGAGGCAGGACGGCTTATGGACCAACGGCCAGTGTGGACTCGGGTGGGAGGGCCTGAGTGGTTGGAGGTGATGAGCCATTATACTCCTGGGAAGATAAAACATGACTTTTTGGGCTGAATCAGGGACAAGACACCTGAACAGGCGTGAGGAAAATTCCAGTACGATATTCGCGATTGCATTGCTCCCGTTCGTAACTCATGGGCTCCGGAAGCAAACTAATAGTGCACCCACCCAATGACTCACCCATCTTGCTAGACTTGCCGCACAGCCTAAAGTGTTATGCTTTTAAAGGAGAGAGGGGATCAGATATTGCAGCTGTGAGAGAGCAAACCAAAGACTCCAGCCAACGAGCAGGAAGGAGAATAACGACAACTGAAAAAGGCTCTGAATAATAATAATAACTGTTGTGGTATCTGTTAAGTACATGGAAAGAGCACGGGCTTTGGAGTCAGAGGTCATGGGTTCAAATCCCGGCTCCGCCAACTGTCAGCTGTTGGTAAGTCACTTCACTTCTCTGTGCTTCAGTTCCCTCATCCGGAAAATGGGGATTAAAACTGTGAGCCCCCCGTGGGACAACCTGATCACCTTGTAACCTCCTCAGTGCTTAGAACAGTGCTTTGCACACAGTAAGCACTTAACAAATACCATTATTATTATTATTACTATCTGCTAGGTACTGTACTAAGTGCTGGGGTGTATACAATGAAATCAGGCTGGACACAGTCCCTGTCCCAAGTGGGGGCTCACAGTCTCAATCCCCATTTTTCAGATGAGGTAAGAGGCAGAGAGAAGTGAAGTGACTTGCCCAAGGTCACAGGGCGGACGTGGTAGAGCCGGACCAGAACCCATGACCTTCTGATTCCCAGGCCCATGCTCTAACCACTATGCCAGGTGAACAACAAGCAGCGTGGCCTTAGCATGGCTCAGTGGAAAGAGCACAGGCTCTGGAGTCAGAGGTCATGGGTTCGAATTCTGGCTCTGCCACATGTCTACTGTGTGACCTTGGGCAAGTTACTTAACTTCTCTGAGCCTCAGTTACCTCACCTGTAAAATGGGGATTAAGACTGTGAGCCCCACATGGGACAACCTGATCACTTTGTATCCCCCCCAGCGCTTAGAACAGTGCTTTGCACATAGTAAGCGCTTAACAAATGCCAACATTATTATTAGTATTATTCCTTCAGTCGTATTTATTGAGCACTTACTGCATGCACAGCACTGTACTAAGCGCTTGGAAAGTACAATACAGCAATAAAGAGAGACAATCCCTGCCCACAGTGGGCTCACAGTCTAGAGGGGGAGACAGACATCAATACAAGTAAACGAGCATCAACATAAATAAATAGAATTATAGAAGTATACATATATAGGTAAGTGCTGTGGGGCGGCAGGGGGGTGCAAAGGGAGCAAGTCGTGGTGACGCAGAAGGGAGGGGGAGCTAAGGAAAAGTGGGGCTTAGTCTGGGAAGGCCTCTTGGAGGAGGTGTGCCTTCAGTAGGGCTTTGTAGGGGGGAAGAGTGATTTCTTGGTGGATCTGAGGACAGAAGGCGTTCCAGGCCAGAGGTAGGACGTGGGCCAAGGGTCAGTGATGAGACAGGCGAGATGGAGGCCCAGTGAGAAAGTCAGCACCAGAGAAACGGAGCGTGCGTGCTGGGATGTAAAAGGCAAGAAAAGAGTTGAGGTAGGAGGGGGCAAAGTGATGGAGAGCTTTAAAGTCAATAATGAGGAGTTTTTGTTTGATATGGAGGTGGATAGGCAACCACTGGTGGACAGAGTACAGGCCTAGGAGTCAGAAGGACCTGGGTTCTAATCCCGGATCCACCACTTGTCTGCTCTGTGACCTTGGTCAAGTCACTTCACTTTTCTGTGGTTCAGTAACCTCATCTGTAAAATATGGATTAAGACTGTGTGACCCACGTAGGACGTGGACTGTGTCCAACCTGATTACTTTGTATCTACCCCAGTAACTGGCACACAATAAGGGCTGAACAAAGACCACCTCCCCCCCGCAAAAAAAAAAAAAAAAAACATTTTAGATACTCACTGGTCCTGAATGGAAAGAATGCTTCTCCTCTAGTACTTGGATGCCATCTACAATGCTCTTCATTTAACACTCTTTTCTGACAGCGCCTTTTAATTTTAACATTGTATTTCAGAGAGTAGTCTATCTCTACTAGTTACTATACTATTAGTAGTATATTATAATATATTATATTAATACTAATAATTTATTAGTATTGAAAGGAAGTCTACCTAAGTTTACCGTGGTACTATCTCTACTATCATCAATCTTATTTATTGAGCGCTTACTGTGTGCAGAGCACTGTACTAAGCGCTTGGGAAGTACAAATTGGCAACATATAGAGACAGTCCCTACCCAACAGTGGGCTCACCGTCTAAAAGACTCTACTAGTTACTATACTATGCTATTAGTAGTATATTACAATATATTATATTAATACTAATAATTTATTAGCATTGAAAGGAAGTCTATCTAAGTTTACCGTGGTTCCATCATTTGACCCCCAGCGTCTTGCCTCTCAGTCCTCTGACTTACGGACATATAGTCCGCTTAAGTACATATCTGTAATTTATTTCTACTAATGTCTGTCTTCCCGCCTAGACTCTGAGGCCCTTGTGGGCAGAGAATGAGTCTGCCAACCCTCGTGGTATTGCACTCTCCCACGTGCTTAGTACAGGGGCTCTGCACACAATGAGCGCTCAATAAATACCACTGATTGATTGATGCTCACTTTGCTTTTGGCAGGAGACATGACTGAATAGCAGAAGTCAGTCCTCGGAACTCCCTCCTGAATGGCTCAAGAAACGGCGTGGCCTAGATGACAGAGACTAGATCTGGGAGCCAGAGGGCTTAGGTTCTAATTCCAGATCTGCCACTTGCCTGTGGTGTGACCCAGGGAAAGTTCTGGGCCTCAGTTTCCTCATCTGTAAAGTGAGGGTTGAATCCTACCCCCCGTCTACTTGGACTAGACTGTGAGCCCACTGTTGGCCCCTTCCTTCCTCTCCCCCTCGTCCCCCTCTCCATCCCCCCCATCTTACCTCCTTCCCTTCCCCACAGCACCTGTATATATGTTTGTACATATTTATTACTCTATTTATTTATTTATTTATTTTACTTGTACATATCTATTCTATTTATTTTATTTTGTTAGTATATTTGGTTTTGTTCTCTGTCTCCCCCTTTTAGACTGTGAGCCCACTGTTGGGTAGGGACTGTCTCTTTATGTTGCCAAACTGTACTTCCCAAGCGCTTAGTACAGTGCTCTGCACACAGTAAGTGCTCAATAAATACGATCGATTGATTGATTGATTGACTAGGAGCCCCAAATGGGTCGGGGCCTGTGTCTGAACTGATTATCTTGTAACTACCCCAGAGCTTAGTGCAGTGCTTGGCACATACTAAATGCTTAAATACCATAATTATTATTATTATTATTGTTTAGTCAAACCCTTAAGCTAAAGACCCTTCCACTGTTTCCAGTGGATCAAGGACTTTATTTCACTGAAATCAAACATTCACCCAGATGCCCAATTCCTTACCAATCAATCAATCAATCAATCATATTTATTGAGCGCTTACTGTGTGCAGAGCAACTGTACTATGCGCTTGGGAAGTACAAGTTGGCAACATATAGAGACGGTCCCTACCCAACAGTGGGCTCACAGTCTAGAAGGGGAAGACAGAGAACAAAACAAAACATATTAACAAAATAAAATAAATAGAATACCAAAATATCTCCCCTTACTAAACCTCCCAAAGTGACAGTCCAATGAGCTTTTTCCACAGGTATAGGCTATTGCTCTCTTCATGAATCAAAACACCAAACCTATACCCATCCTTTTCCCCTTTCTCCTCCTCATCCAGGGGGCATAACTTCTGGAATACTCTGCCTGGTACCACTGTCCCTGAGAGCCAGGTCTCCTCTTTCAGTGGCATGCCATGGCATTGGAAATTTGGCAAAGTGCAGCCAGGAAAATACATTTATTTGCAAGACTGCACTAAAAATAAGCCCCAGAAACGCACATCTTCACAGGAGAGACGGAACAGTATTTCTAGAAAAGGCTTCCATAAGGCCTCCAAAGAGTTGCGGCTTAGCATTTCTGGAGAATGCAAAATAATATCCCTCCGATTTTCTAACAGGGAGAGAAAATTAAGGTTTCACAATTTCCAATTACCAAGAATACAGGGGACAGGCAGTGAGTTAAGAAAGGGATCGTGACTTCAGGTTAACGGCAGAAGAATTTTAGCTCCTCAATAGCCTGACAATGTCCTTAGTGGAAACACAAGAGCAACTGCACAATTTAAGCAGCACCCACAAAAGTACATCAACTTGAACCACAATAACTTTGCTAGAGAAAACTCTGATTTGCTGTTCACTTATCTGTTCTTGTGCCAAGCTGAATAACGGTTTATCACGGAAAACCAGAACACCTTAAAATCAGGAAAGATAATATGTGAATTTTCCTGGAGACCGCTCAATCTGAGAAGAAGCTTGGTATTAATTAAAAGTGCAGTGGTTTCTGGTAAAATTAGGATTTTAAATGATCAACTGGAATTATGGATTTTTCAAAAAACAGGCTCGGGTCTTGTTTATATGCAGCAGGTTCCTCAGAAATATCTAAGACCTTATGGTAGGAAAACATGGCAATTAAGGGACTGAAGCACACAGAAACGGTACCAAAGTAGGATGTGAAATAAGGGGATTTATAGCCTAGTTTACAAGCAGCAGAGGGAGGGAGAGACGAGCATGCCGGCATCTTGCTGATGCCCATAGCTTTACTAAGTGTAGCATACCCAGAGCATCTCACCCATGTTACTCCTGCTGTTCCCCCCAAAAAATCTAATGTGAGTTCCAAGGAAAAGTTGGTAGCATTTGAGAGAGAGGGATGAGGTGAGCAGGAGGAGGGCTAACAAGCCAAAGGAAAGACAGGGAAGGAATACAAAAGTGAATAAGAATGAATTATGATGAAATCACGGTGTCACGGCTGGCCTCTGCAACAGTTCCAGAATAACAGGAGGGAAAGTCTTCAAGTGGAAGTGCTTTCAATAAGACCTAAAAGAAACACGGCATCCTAAGGACAGTAGCCTCTGGGGTACCTTGCAGGTAGGTCCCTCTCCTCTTCGAAGAGAGCCAGACAGCTATTTTCTCCTTTTTCGCTTAACTTCAGATGCCCATGAGTAATGGTTTATCTCCTCTAGACTACGCCCGTTGTGAGCAGAGAATGTGCCTGTCAACACTGTTGTATTACACTCTCCCAAACTGATGCTCTGCACATATTAAGCACTCAACACCATTGCTGATGACGATGATTTTCTAGAAAGGAAGAATCACTTTTTCGAGCCCTGAAACAAGTAGAATGGCATTTCTGTTTCATTAGAACTTATGTTATTTGTGCACAATCTATACTCTCCTTGCTTACAGGGCTGGGTTTTTTTCCCCCATTTTGGTCATAAAGAGGAATAGGTTCTACTTTGATTGCCTTGATGACAACTATTTCTCATAAGCATGGTCAAGGCCAGTAGGAAAAACAACTGGCATCCTACATTTAATCAAACAGCCTGTATAACGAAAAGGAATTGAGTCCAACAAAAAGGCTTACACAGGAAGCCCCAGAAAGCTGGAATAATCACCTGCCAGAAGCTAGGAGTCTTCAATGAAACTGGTTACCCTGGACATATTTCTTCCATCCACTACCCACACACTCCTTCATCAGAATTAAATTACATAGGAAAGATAATAATCATCAGCTAATCCACAACCTGAAAGGGATGCAGAGAAAAGCACCCATCTTGCCTCACCACATTTCTTTGCAGGGATTTAGTGGCTAAATAAAACTGAAGTTTTCTACTATGGGTCTACTAATCATAGGGATGGGCTAAGTCAGGATGGTCTCATCAGTGGACTTCAAGAGGCAGAACCAAAAGATGCAAGGAGAGAGGCAGAGAGAGAAAACTGAGTCGCAGCAGCCCGCACATCCTTCGGGAGAGAGTAGCAACAACGTGACAAAAATTACAGAAGTCAAGAAATGCAACAATATCGATATATAGCTTACTCGCTATGGGCAAATGTTAATGTGTACCTGGAATTAAGGAAACTGAAGAAAACCTGGTAAGTTGGCTCTTTAATAAAGTTCTGAAGGAAAGGGACATGATTAGGTGGCTAGGAGAGGCGACTTCTGGGTGGGGGAAATGAGGTCTTATAATGACATGGACTCAATTACGTGTTTAGTACAGTGCTCTGCACACAGTAAGCACTCAGTAAATACCACTGATTGACATACTTGCTGGCCTCATCTCACCTTATGGACAAGGAACGTGTCTACCGATTCTACTGCACTGTACTCCCCCAAGCCCCTAGTACAGTGCTCTGAACACAGCAGATGCTCAATAAATACCACTGATTGACTGACATTCTTCCTAGGCTCATTTCAGCATGATCTCAGCTTGTAAATTTTAGAGGCAGGGAAGAGAAGTAGGTAAAGGAGGGAGGTAGAGTGAGAAAGAAGACAGGTGGCAAGAGAACCCCTTGAGTCACAGCACTTCTCCTTTAATTAATTCATTAATTAATGATGGTATTTTTTAAGCGCATACAATGTGCAAAGCACTGTTCTAAGCACTGGGGAGGTTACAAGGTGATAAGGTTGTCCCACAGGGGGCTCACAGTTTTCATCCCCATTTTACAGATGAGGCAACTGAGGCACAGAGAAGTTAAGAGACTTGCCCAAAGTCACACAGCTGACAGTTGGCGGAGCCGGAATTTGAACCCATGACCTCTGAGTCCAAAGCCCATGCTCTTTCCACTGAGCCACGATTCACGATAACTCACTGACTTGAAATTGCTGCGTGTGCAAAAGATTGTGGTAGAAATGCAATTTTTAGATCAATTTAGGGATAACACCTTTCCTCAAACTCATCATATCCCACTAAGATCCACAAAAATGGAACATATTTTCAAATCACGGAGGCCTATGCATCATCATCATCATCAATCGTATTTGTTGAGCGTTTACTATGTGCAGAGCACTGTACTAAGCGCTTGGGAAGTACAAATTGGCAACATCTAGAGACAGTCCCTACCCAACAGTGGGCTCACAGTCTAAAAGGGGGAGACAGAGAACAAGCCAAACATACTAACAAAATAAAATAAATAGAATAGATATGTGCAAATAAAATAAATAAGTAAATAGAGTAATAAATATGTACAAACATATATATACATGCACACAATACAATTCTGAATCCTGAAGTACTAGTTACAGCTCATACGGTCTGAGGGTACCCTTCTCTGCCCAGTGACTTTTCTCCCTCTCAGGTTTCCTGAACTCTACTGGCTTTTCTCCTTATTGTTTCTGCGTTGGTTGTTGGCCCCACACAACTACTCTGTCTCCATGTGCATGCATGTGTTCATGTGTGTTTCTCTGTGGCTGTGTTTGTGTTGCTGTGGATATGTTCCCCTGCATTCCAGTCTGTGTGATGTCTGCCCCTAGATGGGTTTCTTTGTATGTTTGTAAATAAATATTGGTTGGCCTGGAGATGGGGAGGGGTACTAAGCACTTGGGAGCAGGAGCGTACAAGACTGTGACCTCACTGTGGGCAGGGATTGTCTCTCTTTATTGTTGTATTGTCCCAAGCGCTTAGTATAGGGCTCTGCACACAGTAAGCGCTCAATAAATACGACTGAATGAATGAATCTGGTAGACAAATTCCCTGCCCAGTGAGCCCGTTGTTGGGTAGGGACTGTCTCTATATGTTGCCAACTTGTACTTCCCAAGCGCTTAGTACAGTGCTCTGCACACAGTAAGCACTCAATAAATACAACTGATTGAATATACAGGGGAAGATAGACATTAAAATAATTTATGGACATGTACAGTTGTTTTTCCTACTGGCCTTGATCATGCTTATGAGAAACAGTTGTCATCAAGGCAAAGTAGAACCTATTCCTCTTTATGACCAAAATGGGGGGAAACAGCCCTGTAAGCAATAATTGACAGCACTATAAAGTAGATCTTTATAAAATGTCTTTGTGCATGGTTGGAGCTCTGGATTATAAGCAGAGCATGGTAAAACTGTTCATCATCATCATCATCAATCGTATTTATTGAGCGCTTACTATGTGCAGAGCACTGTACTAAGCGCTTGGGAAGTACAAATTGGCAACATCTAGAGACAGTCCCTACCCAACAGTGGGCTCACAGTCTAAAAGGGGGAGACAGAGAACAAAACCAAACATACTAACAAAATAAAATAGAATAGATATGTACAAATAAAATAAATAAATAAATAAATAGAGTAAAAAATATGTACAAACATATATACATATATACAGGTGCTGTGGGGAAGGGAAGGAGGTAAGATTGGGGGGGATGGAGAGGGGGACGGGGGGGAGAGGAAGGAAGGGGCTCAGTCTGGGAAGGCCTCCTGGAGGAGATGAGCTCTCAGCAGGTCCTTGAAGCTCTCGGCAGGGCCTTGAAGCTCTCAGCAGGGCCCTGAACTGTTCATCGATTATCTCTAAACTTAATTTAGCAGCATTATTTATTAAGAAGATTTGTATTTGTTAAACACTATGTGCTAAGCTCGGATGTAAATATAATCAGATCAAAGATAGTTCCTATTCCACATGGGGCTGAGGGTCTAATGAGGACAGAGAGCAGGTATTTAGTCCCCATTTTACAGAAGAGGAAACGGAGGCACAGAAAAGTTGCGTCTTGCCCAAGGTCACAGCAGGCAAGTGGCAGAGCCAGAGGGAGAATCCAGGTCTCCTGATACCAAGTGCTGTACTTTTTTTTTTTTTAATGCACTTGTTAAGTGCTTTACTCTGTGCCAGGGACTGTACTAAGCACTGAGGTAGATACAAAATAACCAGATTGGACACAGTCCATGTCCCACATGGGGCTCATAGTCTTAATCCCCATTTTACAGATAAGGTAACTGAGACACAGAGGAGTTAAGTGACTTTCCTGAGGTCATACAGCAAACAAGTGGTGGAGCCAGGATTAGAACCCAGGTTCTGTGATCCCCAAGCCCATGCCCTTTCCACTAGACCACGCTGCTTCCCCTAGACCTGCTGATAAGGGCAACATTAATTGTGTTAAATTTCACTTCTATTTCTTTCTTGGCCTTCTTAGGCAGAGAAGCAGCATGGCTCAGTGGAAAGAGCCCGGGCTTTGGAGTCAGAGGTCATGGGTTCAAATCCCAGCTCCACCACTTGTCAGCTATGTGACTTTGGGCAAGTCACTTAACTTCTGTGTGCTTCAGTTCCCTCATCTGTAAAATGGGGATTAAGACTGTGAGCCCCCCCCATGGGACAACCTGATCACCTTGTAACCTCCCCAGCACTTAGAACAGTGCTTTGCACATAGTAAGTGCTTAATAAATGCCATTATTATTATTATTATTATTATTATTATTATTATTATTGGTAGACTTAATGGGCATTAAAATGACCCAAAAATAGGCAACAAAAGAGGAGTGAGGAATTACTACAGATAGCTTTAATAATTCTCTTTTTACGGCTATTCCTCTGCCTCCCGTTCTCTATCTTTGGGAGTCCCTCAGATCTGGGTTTCCTTTTATTCCGCATCTCCACCCACTCCCTTAGAGAACTGATCCACTCCCACAACTTCACCTACTATCCCTATGTGGATCATTCCCAAGTCTACCTCTCTCCTTCTCTGCAGTCTCGCATTTCCTCCTGCCTACAGGACATCTCCACCTGGGTGTCCTGCCGACACCTCAGATTTAACGTGTTCGAAGCAGAACTCCTCAGCTTCCCACCCGAACCCTGTCCTCCCCGTCTTTCCCATCACTACAGACAGCATCACCATCCTCCGGCTCACAGGTTCATAACCTTGGCATTATCCTCAAAATTTCTCTCATTCAACCCACATGTTCAATGGGTCTACCTCCACGTCACTAAAAATCTTCCCTTTCCTCTCCATCCAAACTGTCACAGTGCTGATCCAATCACTCATCCTATCCCATATTGACTACTGCATTTGCCTCTTCACTGACCTCCTTTGCCTCCTCCTCTCTCTCCCCACTGCAGTCCTTACTTTGCTCAGTTTCTCCGCTCCTCAGGGACCTATAGTGGCTGCCCATCCACCTCCTCATCCAACAGAAACTCGCTGGCTTTTAAGTACTCAATCAGCTTTCCCCCTTTAGCTTACTTGTTTCCTACTACAATCCAACCCACACACTTTGCTCCTCTAACTCCAGCCTCCTCAGCTGTACCAGTTTTGTCTTTTTCATCAGCGACCCGTGTCCACGTCCTCCCTCTGACTTAGTGCTCCCTCCCTCTCCATATTTGACAGATCACTGCTCTCTCCACCTTCAAAGCCGTATTAAAATTATACGTCCTTCAAGAGGCGTTCCCCAGCCAGCCAAGCCCTCATTGCCCCTATTCCTTCTCTTCAACATCACTTTGAATCTGTACCATTTAGCACTCGGTATTCACCCCACCCTCAGCATCATCATCATCATCATCATCATCAAACGTATTTATTGAGCGCTTACTATGTGCAGAGCACTGTACTAAGCGCTTGGGAAGTACAAACTGGCAACATATAGAGACAGTCCCTACCCAACAGTGGGCTCACAGTCGAAAAGTCTTAATCCCCATTTTACAGATACAGTAACTGAGGCATGGGCTCGGAAGTCAGAGGTCATGGGTTCTAATTCCAGCTCTGCCGCTTAGCTGTGTGACTTTGGGCAAGTCACTTAACTTCCCTGTGCCTTAGTTCCCTCATCTGTAAAATGGGGATTAAGACTGTGAGCCCCATGTGGGAAAATCTGATTACTTTGTATTTACTCCAGTGCTCAGAACAGTGCTTGGCACATAGTAAGCGCTTAAGAAGTACAATCATTATTATTATTATTAGAGGGGAGAGAGAGACATCAATACATAAATTCAGAAGTGGAATATTTTAATAATGGCATTTATTAAGCGCTTATTATGTGCAAAGCACTGTTCTTTTGTCAAGGTAAGCACACATGCAAAAGATCCTGGAGAGCTAAGAACCATGACTGGCTTTTGAGATTATGTGGGGAACAGATGGGAAGAATAGGCCTGAATCTACTTGGAAAAGGGATAGGAAAAGGGATAGGAAAAGGGAAAACTCTTTGGGTCATAAAATTCCACGGCCTCCACGCTAAAAATCCAACCGGATAGATCCGACCAGTCACTTTCTGTCTCAGGCTACACTCTGGCACTTGGATAACTAAAATCACGCCCAAACATTGGCCTTCCCTGTAAACAAAGGGATGAAACACATGCTAGTGTGATAGTCTCCCCCAGGACACACACACACACAAATTTCAACCCAGCAATCAACCGCACTTATTTTCTCTACAAATACAGTTGCGGTATGTTTGGCGGCGTGGCTCACTGGAAAGAGCCCGGGCTTTGGAGTCAGAGGTCACGGGTTCGAATCCCTGCTCTGCCAATTGTCAGCTGTGTGACTTTGGGCGAGTCACTTAACCTCTCTGTGCCTCAGTTACCTCACCTGTAAAATGGGGATGAAGATTGTGAGCCCCCTGTGGGACAACCTGATCACCTTGTAACCTCCCCAGCGCTTAGAACAGTGCTTTGCACATAGTAAGCGCTTAACAAATGCCATTATTATTATTATTACTATTTGTCAAGCACTGTACTAAACACCAGAGAAGACATGAGGTAATCAGAATTAGAGAAGCAGCGTGGCTCAGTGGAAAGAGCCCGGGCTTGGGAGTCAGAGGTCATGGGTTCGAATTCCGGCTCCACCACTTGTCAGCTGTGTGACCTTGGGCAAGCCACTTAACTTCTCTGTGTCTCAGTTACCTCCTCTGTAAAATGGGGCTTAAGACTGTGAGCCCCCCGTGGGACAACCTGATCACCTTGTATCCCCCCAGCGCTTAGAACAGTGCTTTGCACATAGTAAGCACTTAATAAATACCATTATTATTATTATTATTATTATTTTTATTATCAGGGCCCACCTGGGGCTCCCACTCTAAGTAGGAGGGAGAAGAGGTACTGAATCCCCATTTTGCAGATGAGGGAACTGAATCCCAGAGAAATTCAGTGACCTGCCCATGGTCACAGAACACACAAGTGGCGTAGCTCGGATTGTTATTAATAATAAGTAGTAAACAATAAATAATATATATAAATTATTGTTAATAAATAATGATAATGATGGCATTTATTAAGCACTTACTATGTGCAAAGCACTGTTCTAAGCACTGAGGAGGTCACAAGGAGATCAGGTTGTTCCACGGGGAGCTCACCGTCTTAATCCCCATTTTACAGGTGAGGGAACTGGGGCACAGAGAAGTTAAGTGACTCGCCCAAAGTCACACAGCTGACAATTGGCAGAGGTGGGATTCGAACCCATGATCCCTGATTCCAAAGCCCGGGCTCTTTCCACTGCTTCTCTAAAGAAAACCACTTGCCGGAACCCGGGATCGAACCAGGGACCTTTAGATCTTCAGTCTAACGCTCTCCCAACCGGGCTATTTCGGCCTATAAGTAGTAAGTATTTAGCCCTGGCTGTGTACCAAGTGCTGGGGTACATACAGGATAATCAGGTCCCACATCATCATCATCATCAATCGCATTTATTGAGCGCTTACTATGTGCAGAGCACTGTCCTAAGCGCTTGGGAAGTCCAAATTGGCAACATATAGAGACAGTCCCTACCCAACAGTGGGCTCACAGTCTAAAAGGGGGAGACAGAGAACAAAACCAAACATACCAACAAAATAAAATAAATAGGATAGATATGTACAAGTAAAATAAATAAATAAATAGAGTAATAAATATGTACAACCATATATACATATATACAGGTGTTGTGGTGAAGGGAAGGAGGTAAGATGGGGCTCACCACTGAGGTAAGAGAGGAACTGGCATTAAATCCTCAGTTTGCAGCTGAGGAAACTGAGGCCCAGAGAAGTGAAGCGGCTTGCCCAAGGTCACACAGCAGGTCAAGCGGCAGGGCCGGGATTAGATCACCAGGTCCCCCATGGGGCTCGCCCTCGAAGTCTGAGCGAGAACTGGTATTGAGTCCCCAGTTGGCTGAAGGGGAACCCGAAGCCCAGAGAGGTGAGGTAGCTTGCCCAAGGTCACAGAGCAGGTAAGAGGCAGAGCACAGATGAGCACCAAGGCATCGGGGATCATCATCAATCATATTGATTGAGCGCTTACTGTGTGCAGAGCACTGTACTAAGCGCTTGGGAAGTCCAAGTTGGCAACATATAGAGACGGTCCCTACCCAACAGTGGGCTCACAGTCTAAAAGGGGGAGACGGAGAACAAAACCAAACATACCAACAAAATAAAATAAATAGAATAGATATGTACAAGTAAAATAAATAGAGTAATACACATGTTACTCTATTAACATGGGGGATGTTTACTGGGTGCTTCCCACACCTCCCCCTCTAACCAGTCCACCCTAATAATAATATTTGTTAGGCGCTTACAATGCACAAAGGGACCCCCCCCGTCCCTGCCCCCTTCCCCTCCCCTCAGCACTTGTATATATTTGTACAGATTTATTACTCTATTCATTTTATTAGTCCATATTTAGTGCTGCATTCATTTTATTAATGATTCATAGATTGCTATAATTCTATTTATTCTAACGGTACTGACACCTGTCTTCTTTTTTTTGTTGTCTGTCTCAATCAATCATATTTATTGAGCGCTTACTATGTGCAGAGCACTGTACTAAGCGCTTGGGAAGTACAAATTGGCAACATATAGAGACAGTCCCTACCCAACATTGGGCTCACAGTCTAAAAGGGGGAGACAGAGAAAAAAAAAACCAAACATACTAACAAAATAAAATAAATACAATAGATATAGACTGTGAGCCTGTTGTTGGGTAGGGACCGTCTCCATATGTTGTCGGCTTATACTTCCCAAGCGCTTAATACAGTGCTCTGCACATAGTTAGTGCTCAATAAATAAGATTGAATGGATGAATAGTAAGTGCTTAACAAATGCCATCATTATTATTATTTGCTTGGATCTCCCCCAGCGCTCAGTACTGTGTTTGGCACATAGCAAGCACTGATTTGTACTTCCCAAGCGCTTAGTACAGTGCTCTGTACACAGTAAGCACTTTAGACTGTGAGCCCACTGTTGGGTAGGGACTGTCTCTATATGTTGCCAAATTGTACTTCCCAAGCGCTTAGTACAGTGCTCTGCACACAGTAAGCGCTCAATCAATACGATTGATGATGATGATGATGATGAATAAATACGACTGAATGAATGAACTGTAGAAGCAGAGTGGCTCAGTGGAAAGAGCCCGGGCTTGGGAGTCAGAGGTCATGGGTTCAAATCCCAGCTCCACCACTTGTCAGCTGTGTGACTCTGGGCAAGTCACTTCACTTCTCTGGGCCTCAGTTTCCTCATCTGTAAAATAGGGATTAAGATTGCAAGCCCCACGTGGGACAACTCTGATTACCTTGTATGCCCCCAGCGCTTAGAACAGTGCTTGGCACATAGTAAGCGCTTAACAAATACCAACATTATTATTATCACCTTGTAACCTCCCCAGCGCTTAGAACAGTGCTTTGCGCATAGTAAGCACCTAATAAATGCCACTATTATTATTATTATTAAATGCCATTATTATTATTATTATTATTTGCTTGTATCTCCCCCAGCGCTCAGTACGGTGCTTGGCACATAGTAAGCGCTGACTTGTACTTCCCAGGCGCTTCGTACAGTGCTCTGCACACAGTAAGTGCTTAATAAATATGACTGAATGAACAAAATACTGTTGTTATTATTATTATACATTATTATTATAATATAATATAATATTATTATATTATTATACTACTAAGCAGTCCGCCAGACCGCGCAGGGGGTTCCCTTTCCCCGGCGGGTGGTTGTTGCCAACTTGTACTTCCCAAGCGCTTAGTACAGTGCTCTGCACACAGTAAGCGCTCAATAAATACGATTGATGATGATTGATTGATTGGTGACGTAGAGGACGAAATCAGAGGAGGGCAAAGCTGTGGGGGCTCCTGGGGGGGCACAGCCCCGCCGGGACAAGCCCCCTGCTCCTTGCCACCCCCGCCACGGCTCCCCGGGGCACCGAGGATGGGGAAGGAAGGAAAGGAACTTCATCATCATCATCATCAATCGTATTTATTGAGCGCTTACTATGTGCAGAGCACTGTACTAAGCACTTGGGAAGTACAAATTGGCAACATGTAGAGACAGTCCCTACCCAAGTGGGCTCACAGTCTAAAAGGGGGAGACAGAGAACAAAACCAAACATACTAACAAAATAAAATAAATAGAATAGATAGGTACAAGTAAAATAAATAGAGTAATAAATATGTACAAACATATATACAGGTGCTGTGGGGAAGGGAAGGAGGTAAGATGGGGGGGATGGAGAGGGGGACGAGGGGGAGGGAGAAGCAGCGTGGCTCAGCGGAAAGAGCCCGGGCTTGGGAATCTGAGGTTGTGGGTTCTAATCCCGATTCTGCCACACGTCAGCTGGGTGACCTTGGCCAAGTCACTTAACTTCTCTGGGCCTCAGTTCCCTCATCTGTCAAATGGGGATTAAGACCGTGAGCCCCCCCCCCTTGGGACAACCTGGTCACCTTGTATCCCCCCCAGGGCTTAGAACAGTGCTTGGCACATAGTAAGCGCTTAACAAATGCCATCATCATCCCGCCACCTGTCTGCTGTACGACCTTGGGCAAGTCACTTCACTTGGAGAAGCAGCACGGCGTAGTGGACAGAGCACGGGGCTGAGAGTCAGGAGGTCGTGGGTTCTAATCCCGCCTCTGCCACCTGTCTGCTGTGTGACTTTGGGCAAGTCCCTTCACTGCTCTGGGCCTCAGTTACCTCATCTGTACAATGGGGATTGAGACTCTGTGAGCCCCACAGAGGACAGGGAATGTATCCAACCCGATTTGCTTGTATCCACCCCAGTGCTTAGTACAGTGCCCGGCACATAGTACGCGCTAAACAAATACCTTTATTACTGTTATTATTATTCTCTGGGCCTCAGTTCCCTCATATGTAAAATGGGGATGAAAACTGTGAGCCCCACGGGAGACAACCTGATGACCTTGTATCCACCCTAGTGCTTAGAACAGTGCTTGTCCCGTAGTAAGCGCTTAATAAATACCATAAATATTATTATTGTGCTCTGGGCCTCAGTCACCTCATCTGTAAAATGGGGATTAAGAGTATGAGCCCCACATGGGACAACCTGATCACCTTGTAACCTCCCCAGAGCTTAGAACAGTGCTTCGCACATAGTAGGCGCTTAACAAATACCGTTATTATTATTATTATTATTCTCTGTGCCCTCAGTTACCTCATCTGTCAAATGGGGATGAAGACTGTGAACCCCCCATGGGACAACCTGATTACCTTGTATCACCCCCAGCGCTTAGAACAGTGCTTTGCATATAATAGGTGCTTAAAAAATATTATTATTATTATTATTGTTCTCTGTGCCCTCAGTGATCTCATCTGTCAAATGGGGATGAAGCCTGTGAGCCCCACGTGGGACAACCTGATCACCTTGTATCTCCTCCGGCACTTAGAACAGTGCTTCACACATAGTAGGCGCTTAACAAATACCATTATTATTAGTATTATTGTCTGGGCCTCAGTTACCTCATCTGTCAAATGGGGATGAAGACTGTGAGCCCTACGTGGGACAACCTAATGACCTTGTATCCCCCCCGCAGTGCTTAGAACAGTGCTTCGCATATAGTAAGCGCTTAACAAATACCATTATTATTATTATTCTCTGTGCCCTCAGTGACCTCATCTGTGAAATGGGGATGAAGACTGTGAACCCCATGTGGAACAACCTGTATATGTGTATATATGTTTGTACATATTTATTACTCTATTTTACTTGTACGTATTTATTCTATTTATTTTATTTTGTTAATATGTTTTGTTTTGTTGTCTGTCTCCCCCTGCTAGACAGTGAGCCCGCTGTTGGGTAGGGACCGTCCCTATATGTTGCCAACTTGGACTTCCCAAGCGCTTAGTACAGTGCTCTGCACACAGTAAGGGCTCAATAAAGCCAACTGTCAGCTGTGTGACTTTGGGCAAGTCAGTGAACTTCTCTGTGCCTCAGTTACCTCATCTGTAAAATGGGGATTAAAACTATGAGCCCTTCGTGGGACAACCTGATCACCTTGTAACCTCCCCAGCGCTTAGAACAGTGCTTTGCACATAGTACGTGCTTAAAAAATACCATCATTATTATTATTAAATACTATTGAATGAATTAATGAATGACAACCTGATCACCTTGTATCCCCCCCCCCCAGCGCTTAGAACAGTGCTTGGCACACAGTAGGCGCTTAACAAATACTAACATTATTATTATTCTCTGGCCCTCGGTTCCCTCATCTGTCAAAGCTTGCACTTCCCAAGTGCTTGGTACAGTGCTCTACACACAGTAAGCGCTCAATAAATACGATTGAATGAATGAATTAATGAAATGGGGATGGAGACTGTGAGCCCCCCATGGGGCAACTTGATGACCTTGTATCTCCCCCAGCGCTTAGAACAGTGCTTGGCACACAGTAAGCACTTAACAAATACCATCATTATTACTATTCTCTGGCCCTCGGTTCCCTCATCTGTCAAAACTTGTACTTCCCAAGCGCTTAGTACAGTGTTCTAAACATAGTTAGCGCTCAATAAATACGACTGAATGAATGACAACCTGATCACCTTGTATCCCCCTCCCCCCCCCCCCGCAGCACTTAGAACAGTGCTTGGCACACAGTAAGCACTTAACAAATACTATCATTATTATTATTCTCTGGCCCTCGGTTTCCTCATCTGTGAAAACTTGTACTTCCCAAACGCTTAGTACAGTGTTCTACACATTGTAAGCACTTAATAAATATGACTGAATGCATGAATGACACCCTGATCACCTTGTATTCCCCCACAGTGCTTAGAACAGTGCTTGGCACACAGTAAGCGCTTAATAAATACTATCATTATTATTCTCTGGCCCTCAGTTCCCTCATCTGTCAAAACTTGTACTTCCCAAGCGCTTAGCACAGTGTTCTACACATAGTAAGCGCCCCAAAAATACGATTGATTGAATGAATGAATGACAACTGATCACCTTGTATCCCCCCCAGCGCTTACAACAGTGCTTGGCACATAGGAAGCACTTAACAAATACCATCATTATTATTATTCTCTGGCCCTCGGTTCCCTCATCTGTCAAAACTTGTTCTTCCCAAGCGCTTAGTACAGTGTTCTACACATAGTAAGCGCTCAATAAATACGATTGAATGAATGAATGACACCCTGATCACCTTGTATCCCCCCCAGCGCTTAGTACAGTGCTTGGCACACAGTAGGCGCTTAACAAATACCATCATTATTATTATTCTCTGGCCCTCGGTTCCCTCATCTGTCAAAGCTTGTACTTCCCAAGCGCTTAGTACAGTGTTCTACACGTAGTAAGCGCTCAATAAATGACTGAATGAATGGATGACACCCTGAGCACCTTGTATCCCCCCCCCAGCGCTTAGTACAGTGCTTGACACACAGTAAGCGCTTAACAAATACCATCATTATTCAGTAAGCGCTTAACCAATACTATCATTATTATTATTCCCTGGCCCTCGGTTCCCTCGTCTGTCAAATCTTGCACTTCCCAAGCGCTTAGTACAGTGTTCTACACATAGTAGGCGCTCAATAAATACGACTGAATGAATGACACCCTGATCACCTTGTATCCCCCCCCAGCGCTTACCACAGTGTTGTACACATAGTAAGCGCCCAATAAATACGATTGAATGAATGAATGACAACCTGATCACCTTGCATCCCCCCAGCGCTTACCACAGTGTTGTACACATAGTAAGCGCCCAATAAATACGATTGAATGAATGAATGACACCCTGATCACCTTGTATCCCCCCCAGCGCTTAGAACAGTGCTTAGCACACAGTAGGCGCTTAACAAATACTATCATTATTATTATTCCCTGGCCCTCGGTTCCCTCATCTGTCAAAACGTGTACTTCCCAAGCGCTCAGTACAGTGTTCTGCACATAGTAAGCGCTCAATAAACACGACTGAATGAATGACAACCTGATCGCCTTCTATCCCCCCCCCCCCCCAGCGCTTAGAACAGTGCTTGGCACACAGTAGGCACTTAACAAATACTATCATTATTATCATTCTCTGGCCCTCGGTTCCTTCATCTGTCAAAATTTGTACTTCCCAAGCGCTTAGTACAGTGTTCTACACATAGTAAGCGATCAATAAATACGACTGAATGAATAACAACATGATCACCTTGTATCCCCCCCCAGCGCTTAGAACATTGCTGGGCACACAGTAGGCACTTAACAAATACCATCATTATTCAGTAAGCGCTTAATAAATGCTATCATTATTATTCTCTGGCCCTCGGGTTCCCTCATCTGTCAAAACTTGTACTTCCCAAGCGCTTAGTACAGTGTTGTACACATAGTAAGCGCTCAATAAATACGATTGAATGAATGAATGAATGAATGACAACCTGATCACCTTGTATCCCCCCCCCCCCCGGTGCTTAGTACGGTGCTTGGCACACTATAAGCGCTTAACAAATACTATCATTATTACCATTCCCTGGCCCTCGGTTCCCTCATCTGTCAAAGCTTGTACTTCCCAAGCGCTTAGTACAGTGTTCTACACGTACTAAGCGCTCAATAAATACGATTGAATGAATGACAACCTGATCACCTTGTATCCCCCCCCCCGGCGCTTACCACAGTGTTGTACACATAGTAAGCGCCCAACAAATGCTTAGAGTAGCAGCGTGGCCCGTTGGAAAGAGCCCGGGCTTTGGAGTCAGAGGTCATGGGTTCAAATCCCGGCTCCGCCGACTGTCAGCTGTGTGACTTTGGGCAAGTCACTTCACTTCTCTGGGCCTCAGTTCCCCCATCTGGAAAATGGGGATTAAGACTGTGAGCCCCCCGTGGGACAACCTGATCACCTTGTAGCCTCCCCAGCGCTTAGAACAGTGCTTTGCGCATAGTAAGCGCTTAATAAATGCTATCATTATTATTATTATAAATACGATTGAATGAATGAATGAATGACAACCTGATCACCTTGTATCCCCCCACCAGCGCTTAGAACAGTGCTTGGCACACAGTAAGTGCTTAATAAATACTATCACTATTATCATTCTCTGGCCCTCGGTTCCCTCATCCGTCAAAACTTGTACTTCCCAAGCGCTTAGTACAGTGTTCTACGCATAGAACACAGTGCTTGGCACACAGTAGGCACTTAACAAATGCTATCATTATTATTATTCTCTGGCCCTCGGTTCCCTCATCTGTCAAAGCTTGTACTTCCCAAGCGCTTAGTACAGTGTTCTACACATAGTAAGCACTCAATAAATACGACTGAATGAATGACAACCTGATCACCTGGTATCCCCCCCCCCCCCCCCCGGAGCTTACCACAGTGTTGTACACATAGTAAGCGCCCAACAAATGCTTAGAGAAGCAGCGTGGCCCGTTGGAAAGAGCCCGGGCTTTGGAGTCGGAGGTCATGGGTTCAAATCCCGGCTCCGCCGACTGTCAGCTGTGTGACTTTGGGCAAGTCACTTCACTTCTCTGGGCCTCAGTTCCCTCATCTGGAAAATGGGGATGAAGACTGTGAGCCCCCCGTGGGACAACCTGATCACCTTGTAACCTCCCCAGCGCTTAGAACAGTGCTTTGCGCATAGTAAGCGCTTAATAAATACTATCATTATTATTATTATTATTATTATAAATACGATTGAATGAATGAATAAATGACAACCTGATCACCTTGTATCCCCCCACCAGCGCTTAGAACAGTGCTTGGCACACAGTAGGCGCTTAACAAATACTATCGTTATTATTATTCTCTGGCCCTCGGTTCCCTCATCCGTCAAAACTTGTACTTCCCAAGCGCTTAGTACAGTGTTCTACGCATAGAACACAGTGCTTGGCACACAGTAGGCACTTAATAAATATCATCATCATTATTATTCCCTGGCCCTCGTTTCCCTCATCCGTCAAAACTTATACTTCCCAAGCGCTTAGTACAGTGTTCTCCACGTAGTAGGCGCTCAATAAATACGATTGAATGAATGACACCCTGATCACCTTGTATCCCCCACCAGCGCTTACCACAGTGTTGTACACATAGTAAGCGCCCAATAAATACGATTGAATGAATGAATGACACCCTGATCACCTTGTATCCTCCCCCCAGCGCTTAGAACAGTGCTTGGCACACAGTAGGCGCTTAACAAATACTATCATTATTATTATTCTCTGGCCCTCGGTTCCCTCATCTGCCAAAACGTGTACTTCCCAAGCGCTCAGTACAGTGTTCTACACATAGTAAGCGCTCAATAAACACGACTGAATGAATGACAACCTGATCGCCTTCTATCCCCCTCGCAGTGCTTAGAACAGTGCTTGGCACACAGTAGGCGCTTAACAAATACCATCATTATTATTATTCCCTGGCCCTCGGTTCCCTCATCTGTCAAAACTTGTACTTCCCAAGCGCTCAGTACAGTGTTCTACACGTAGTAAGCGCTCAATAAATACGATTGAATGAATGACAACCTGATCACCTTGTATCCCTCCGCAGCGCTTGGAACAGTGCTTGGCACACAGTAAGCGCTTAACAAATACCATCGTTATTATTATTCTCTGGCCCTCGGTTCCCTCATCTGTCAAATCTTGTACTTCCCAAGCGCTTAGTACAGTGTTCTACACATAGAAAGCACTCAATAAATACGATTTAATGAATGAATGACACCCTGGTCAGCTTGTATCCCCCCCCTCAGCGCTTAGAACAGTGCTTGGCACACAGTAGGCGCTTAACAAATACTATCATTATTATTATTCCCTGACCCTCGGTTCCCTCATCTGTCAAAACGTGTACTTCCTAAGCGCTTAGTACAGTGTTCTACACGTAGTAGGCGCTCAATAAATATGACTGAATGAATGGATGACACCCTGATCACCTTGTATCCCCTCCTAGCGCTTAGTACAGTGCTCGGCACACAGTAAGCGCTTAACAAATACTATCATTATTATTATTCTCTGGCCCTCGGTTCCCTCATCTGTCAAAACCTGTACTTCCCAAGCGCTTAGTACAGTGTTCTACACGTAGTAGGCGCTCAATAAATATGACTGAATGAATGGATGACACCCTGATCACCTTGTATCCCCTCCTAGCGCTTAGTACAGTGCTCGGCACACAGTAAGCGCTTAACAAATACTATCATTATTATTATTCTCTGGCCCTCGGTTCCCTCATCTGTCAAAACCTGTACTTCCCAAGCGCTTAGTACAGTGTTCTCCACGTAGTAGGCGCTCAATAAATACGATTGAATGAATGACAACCTGATAACCTTGTATCCCCCCAGCGCTTACCACAGTGTTGTACACATAGTAAGCGCTCAATAAATACAATTGAATGAATGAATGACACCCTGATCACCTTGTATCCCCCCACCAGCGCTTAGTACAGTGCTTGGCACACAGTAGGCACTTAATAAATACCATCATTATTATTATTCCCTGGCCCTCGTTTCCCTCATCCGTCAAAACTTGTACTTCCCAAGCGCTTAGTACAGTGCTCTCCACGTAGTAGGCGCTCAATAAATACGATTGAATGAATGACACCCTGATCACCTTGTATCCCCCACCAGCGCTTACCACAGTGTTGTACACATAGTAAGCGCTCAATAAATACAATTGAATGAATGAATGAATGACACCCTGATCACCTTGTATCCCCCCACCAGCGCTTAGTACAGTGCTTGGCACACAGTAGGCACTTAATAAATACCATCATCATTATTATTCCCTGGCCCTCGTTTCCCTCATCCGTCAAAACTTATACTTCCCAAGCGCTTAGTACAGTGTTCTCCACGTAGTAGGCGCTCAATAAATACGATTGAATGAATGACACCCTGATCACCTTGTATCCCCCACCAGCGCTTACCACAGTGTTGTACACATAGTAACCGCTCAATAAATACAATTGAATGAATGAATGAATGAATGACACCCTGATCACCTTGTATCCCCCCACCAGCGCTTAGTACAG